>NC_073262.2:41732656-42041484 GCF_029289425.2 Pan paniscus
CTATAGAATAAAATAAATTTCCTTGAGTCCATAATGATGGATGCTAAAATTAGTGAGTGAAAGTATGAGGAATAATAGAATTTGCCTAGTCTCAAGGTATCTCTTCCATGATATATGTTAAATACAAGGAGAAAATAGTAACTTCGCAGTAGAGAGACCTGGTAGAGCCTACCACAAGTAAGCCATCAAGATAAACATCCCTAGTATTAAGATCTAGTGGCACCATGAACTTCTTGATAAGGTACACTAAGATTTTTCTTGTAGTATACTTGTCTAAAATGTATAACCTCATTCCAATAATGAGAAACATCAGAAAAACGCAAACTGGAGGGTATTTTATCAAGGTCATAAAAGTCAAGGAAAGACTTGGCAACTGCTACAGCTTAGAAGAGACTAAGGAGACATGACCATAAATGCCACATGGGATTCTGGATAGGATGCTGGAACAGAGATAGAATATTAGGAGAAAAATTGATGAAATTCAAATAAACAGTTTAATTCAGTTAATGGTATTGTACCAGGTTTGTGTTTTTAATCACTGGGGGAAAAAAAGCGTATGTATTTTTCTACCTTCTCTCCATTCTGTTTATCCCCTCTCCTGATTTCCAAATGTCTCATATATCTGTCGTTTATAGCTATCCCAGTGTCCAGATTTTTGGTAAATCTGTCATATGTGGATATTGTCAAAGAAAGCCAGAGCTAGACCATGACTAAATGGCAAAAACAGATTTTATTTTTGGTAAATCTGTCATATGTGGATATTGTCAAAGAAAAGCCAGAGCTAGACCATGGTTAAAATAGTAAAAACAGATTTTACTCGAGTATTGCAATGGGAGCAAGAGGCCTCTGTATAGAACTCAATTCAGGCTCAATTCTGAATACGACAAGGAAAAGTGGGGATTTATAGCAAAGGAGCCAGGGTTAGGGGGACCAGTGGGTGGTAAGGGGGGATTCTGGTAAACCAGCCAAACAGGATTCTTGCTGAAGACAGGCCAGGGTGATCAGACATCATCACCTGGGGGATGGTGGAGGATGATCAGATTTGGAGGCTGGGGAATTCTGTCTAAACTGACTTAGCAGGATTCTTGCCAAAATCAACAACGGAGAGATGAACATGAAAGTTCACAAGTCAGGGCTTCATTGATAAAAGTTCAAAATAACCTGAGTGGAGTTCAGTCAAGGAGAGACTTTTTGTCTATATGAATGATGCTCAGTATTTCCATAGCCATTTTCTTTCTTCCAGCTCCCCCCAGAGTTGAAATCTACCTCTTTATATGAAAGAACAGAAAATATGACCACTATCAAGTTGTCTCTGGCAATATCCCACCCCAACCTCCTGCCATCCCCAAATCTAAAGACTTTACTTAATCTTCGTGGGAATGAGGAGACAGGCACTCCTCAGAGATCAAACATAATCTCACCTGAGTCTTTACTGGTTGCCCCTGGCTTGAGGATGCAGCCCTCAGTGCTCCTGAACCTGAACCTTCTGCCTGACAGCACAGTGCATTGCTTCCAGCACTGAAACTCTTCCATAAAGATATGATAGCCCGTCACGGTGGCTCCCGCCTGTAATCCCAGCTCTTTGGGAGGTCGAGGCAGGCGGATCACCTGAGGTCAGGTGTTTGAGCAGCCTGACCAATATGATGAAACCCCATCTCTCGAGACCATCCTGGCTAACACAGTGAAAACCCGTCTCTACTAAAAATACAAAAAATTAGCTGGGCGTGTTGGTGGGCACCTGTAGTCCCAGCTCCTCGGGAGGCTGAGGCAGGAGAATGACATGAACCCGGGAGGCGGAGCTTGCAGTGAGCCCAGATTGTGCCACTGCACTCCAGCCTGGGCAACAGAGCAAGACTCCATCTCAAAAACAACAACAACAAAAAAAACGATTAGCCAGATGTGGTGGTGGGCACCTGTAATCCCAGCTACTTGGAGGCTGAGACAGGAGAATCGCTTGAACTTGGGAGGCGGAGGTTGCAGTGAGCTAAGATCGTGCCTTTGCACTCCAGCCTAGGCAACAAGAGTGAAACTCAGTCTCAAAAAAACAGATATGATAAACTCAGTCTCAAAAAGAAAAGATATGGGTTGTAGCCTCCAGCAAGTGGCAAGATTTGTGATGCAGAAACATTGGGGTCATTCAGGAGTGAATATAATTTAGCAATCAATGAAGTGTTAAGACACAAAATGTGGGAGTCTAACTGGGCTTCTCTGTTTGGAGTGTTAGGGTTATTTGTTTTGTTCTCCGTGTTTATTTCTCAGGCCTCTATAACCCTCAGCCTGTTAGAATTTATTTAGGAAGCAGCATAGTGCATTATCAACACATACTTTTGTTTGCTTTGCTTTGGAATTTATTTAAGTATAGATATTTTACGCCATTTGTAAGGTTATCTACATTTTTGGCTTAATGATAAATAGGTATATAGTTGGGGCTCAAGTCATTATTTCTAGTAAACAAAAGTGTTTTCAAAGTGTCCAGAGTCTTCATAGCACTTACTGAAATGTGATGGAAGATACTTTTAATATTGTAGATTTGACCTCACTAAAAATCAAGATGTCAAATAGACATTTTATCATTATTAACTTGTTCCCCAGAAGAATTCTGTTAGCAGTAGTTTTCCAAAGCAGCATTAGTTCTCCATTCCCTATATCCATGTATATATTTATAGGAAGGGCTTATTTTTAAGAGATCCAGCCCTCTAAAGTCCATTTCTTTTTCTCTTCTCTTGTTGCTGCATCTCAGTTGTGGATCTCTTCACCACTTAGCCTTGGTTGCAGAATATGAGAACTACGGCGGATCTATTGTTGTCTGGTTCACTTGTTAGTGGTATTGTGTTGACATATATTTCTGGAGCTGGGAGAGGAAGAAGCTAAGCGCCTTTTCTCCTTTGAGATGATTTTATTATTGATTCAGGCTTTCCACCAGAAGAGGGAGCCACATTCATTTAAAACAGCATCCATAATCCTAGTTGAGTTCTTTCTTTTCTTGGCAAGTTGAATGCATGTGACATAGTGCTCTGGGCATGATGGAACCAGACCTCTCTCTTGGGTGAGAAAGAGACCACCTCAGAGACCACCACCGGAGGCCAATGGCATGAGGATGCATTCAGCCCTGTAATAAAGAGATTTGTCGTAATGCTTTTCTCTATTAAAACAACAAAACAACAAACAAAAAAAACATGCTTATTCCCTGAAGACCACGTTTCTACTCAGTTGGGGATCACATTTCTGCTGGATTAAAAGGATTGAATCTTTAATTAAGCATGTAATGGCCTACTTCTCTTTATCATTCCACAAAAACAACTGTCTCCTTTTGTGGGTTTGATGTCACAGTATGAAAAACAGGTTGTTGCCTTTTATTATAACTTGAGATGCCTTCAAAAGCACCCTGCCTCAAAATGCTTTCTTTATCTCTCTACTGACCTGCTTAAATGTCTAGAATTCTAGCGTGAGAAAGTAATTCATTTAGATTATTACATTTTGCTTCAGATAGTCTCTCAAAAATTGTCAGTATCGCCAGTATGGTAATATATTAATCTATCAGGAGCTATGTATGTATACTAGATCAGTTTATTAGACTTAGCAAGCTTGTCACCTGAGTAAACCAGGAGAAGGTTGTGTTTTAAAGAGGACTGGAGATGAGTTATTGCTGGGGCATGCTTGGGAGGGTAGATCTGCATGTAGGCTATGCTGATAAATGTCTCAGGGCCAAAAAGAAAGCTTAAGTGAAATGGGACATCCACAAGGACAATATGGAATGAAATGTAGAAAAGAAGAAGCCATGGCTTTGGAATAGTCACTCCCATCGCCATTGCTGTGAATGGAGTCTTGTCAATGCCTCAACAAAATAGGCTGTGTATGTTCCTGTTGTTACAGGGCAGAATGACATTTCTCTTTAGAGGGAACGCTAGCTATTTTTTCTCCATCTTTGCTTTCTATGGCAAAAATACAAACACAGTGTGGAATAAAGAAAGGCACAGAGGTAGAGATGATTCTGCAAGGCATGGGACAGATTACTTCGTTACAGTCATTGCAGAATTCTTTGGGAACTCACAATGATAGAAACCATAGTATACTATGGATGATGATGACAAACCATTATCCTCATATTCATGACACACCATTTCTGCACAGCATCTGCACAAGCTTTTTACAACCCAGAGAAGTAGCTGTGGTTATTAACACCCAGTTGCACTAGTTCAGAGGGGTTAAATAACTTGCCCAGGTCCCACAGCTAGGAAGATGCAGAGCTGGTTTTTGAGTTCTATCTGTCCCCACTCTGCCCTCACCCACGTTCCCAGCCGTTGCACAATCTTGCCTTCCATCCTTACAAGGAGCCCCAAAGGCAATGAAATTAAACATTTCCTCTAATATCATCTCTTTTAAAATGCCCATCCTTCTGGCCATTTTAAAGCGAATTGCTTTTGTATGAATCACTGAGAATTATAAAATATAATATGCCCATAATAAAATTATTTTTTAAAACATCATCCAAGGTAAGCATTTCAGTGTTCTGAAAGTCAGGGTCTGATGATTGCAGGCTCTTTGTATTGTAAGTTGGGAATATAGTGCAACTTCTGTGTCTATTGGTCTGTTTGTTTATTGCTTTATGGACATTCCTAAGTGGCACAGGGATGCCTTATGCTTATGTAACCCCTTTAATGCCTTACCGTGGCAGCCACATCAGAGTATTTGCTATCACCTCAAAACTGCCAGGGTCATTTCATATCAGATCAGTTCTTCAACTGTGCAAAAGCAATTGTATTTTCTAACTGAAAACAGATGGATTGCTACTGCTCTGCGTAGCACTCTTGTGGGGAGTTGGCCTCATGTGTGTGCGGGTGTGGGCTCACCGCACACACTAATAACTGCGAGTGGGAGCCACTTTAACGTAAAAGCATCAGGCTCAGCAGTCTTGATAAACTCTCCTCAGAAGTCCCTGCAGGCAGCAAGTGGAGTCTGAATGCTTATGGCAGCAGTCCTGGGTTAATATTGTCACAAAAAGGGAAGCTCTGGATAACCACTGATAAAAGATGGCAGAGACGCTCTGCGAGAGGAGAAGATATATGACAAACCATCTAGCTGTTCTGTCGGTAAAGCTCCACCATCCCCTGGGTGAGCTGTCTTGAAAGGGAAACAGATGCACTGCTTCGTCTGTGCAATTGGACCTAATTGGGAAAGAAAAGATTTCCATCTTGATTAGTGGAAGGGAGATTTACTGTAGCACATCTGATTGGAGGTTTCAAGATCGAGGTGGTGGAATTCTAGAATGGAACGGCAAATAGTGACAGCATTTGATATGTTGCTCTCACATTTACTGCAGTGTACTTTGGCATTTTAAGGTCAGGATAGTTAGACAAGATTGCTGAGAGTTGTTTGGAAGTCTTTTTCCCACTTTATGATGTTTATTTTATACATTCACTGCTACTGACAGATGCTGGTATATTTTTCCTGTATAGTCCCCCTTATGCTGAAATACTTGGTTCAAGACTGGTTTGTACAACTTTACAAGGACAGTGATGGAGAACGACTAGCATGTCCCCTGGGTCCCAGGGCTGACCAGCAAGAGGGGCAGCCTGTCCATTTGGGATACAGCATTTAGAAGGTGGAAATGCTGTCTATGGTTCAAAGAGGAAGCTGAGTAAACTCTTTTACCACACAGTGAGGAATACACTCTTTATTTGAGAAGTACTTTGAGTCTCCTGGCTCTGAAATCTGTGCCATTAACATAAAGAACAAATGTGACCTTATAAATATGGGGAAAAATGGATTGAAGCGAATTTTAAATATGGAAATTGAAAATGTATGTATTATATCTGAAATATTTTCTCTCAGGATGAAAGGAGGAGGAGCTGTTTTGGGGTCTTAGCTTCTAGTGTCAAAGTTCTTAGGAATGAATTAGTTTGCAGCAAATTGAACTCAGTGACTCTCTACTGACTCGAAAGAGGAGGTGGGCTCTCCAGAAAGTCAAGCAGGCAAAGCGGAAGGGAGCTGGATACTGGGAAGGACTGTTTTAATGACTCTACACTGTAATAGATCTCTTCCATTTACCAAATAACCTGTTTGGTTTTGAGAGTCTGTATAATGAAAGGAACCCCAGAAACAGTGCGGACACCTCTGTCAGGAATGAGCAGGAAATAGTCCATTAGGGAAAGTGTTGGTTGGGGGCTTTATATATGGTCATATGCTACTGTTCTAGAAAGTGAGATTCAGGCAACATCTGTGGTCAAAAAAAAAAAATGTTATCAGTTGAAATTCACTCTTAGAAAGTATGTGAAATTGTTAAGTCAAGGAATGTGGATTCGTAAGGTAGTGATTAAGTGCGTGGGCTCAAGAGCCAGGCTGTCTGAGTTGGAATCCCAGCTCTGGCATTGTGACTTTGAACACATTCCTTGACCTCTTCAGGCCTGCATTTTCTAATCTGGAGAGTGGGAATAATAATTTCAGCTTGTTCTAGGGCCATTGTAAGGATTAAAAGAGTTATCATATAAAGCACTTAAAATAGTACCTTGCAAACAGTAAACACACACTTAAAATTAGCTATTAATATTACCTTATCACTGTTATGATGATAATGTTATAGCATTGAAGCTGACTTAATGAATCGATCATATCTATATACTTGCAGGGGAATAATTGGATGGAGAGGTGGGGAGCAGGAATCTGTAGTGGGAAGACACTTTCTTCCCATGGAAGTAAAAAGAAAATTCTTTTATAGAAAATGGAATTTTCAACCTTTAGAGATCATGTGATCAAATGACATTTTACTAATAAACTGAGGCTCAGTTACTTGACTTGTATAAGGTGACATGGCTAGTTCATGTCAAAGCTGGAACTAGAAGCTAATCCATGTTCTACGCTTTGATCCAGGGTATCATGGTGCAGTTGAAAGAACAGTTGATTTGGAATCAGGAGACCAGGGTTCATTGCCTCACTTCATTATATACTACTTCAAGCAGATCTCTTAACCTTGAAAATGATGCTCTAAAATATCCACAAGATAAAGAAGCTTTCTTTCCTATCTACCATGTATGGTAGGGGGATCAAATATGTTAATATTAATATGATTTGTGAACTAAAGAACTTTGTGAACATAAGCTTTTATTATTGTTGCATCATACACCGTGAAGTAGTTTAGAAATGACTTACACTGGGATTATTCTTAATGATGACAAGGATATCATTTACTTCAATGATTTATCTTAGTTATTAAATAATAGCTAAATCATTATGCTGCCTTCCACCCTGAGTGATACTAAGATGAGTAAGCCAAGTGGGTTAGATTTCTCTGGGTTATAACCTATCATGCTGACACTAAGTGTTGTCACTTAAACTTTTTATTTTCACCAAAGGGCTTCAGTCCCATCACAGGATACCTCTTTTGCTCTTAGGTAAGTGGATTCTTGAGGGAAGCTGAAGTTGTAGGTGATTTTATTTTATTTTTTTATCACAGACCACAACCTGTTAATCTTAAGACCTGAAAGTTGCTGGAGTCACAGGAAAGCATTTGAGCTGAAATGTTTAATTTGCTTATGATTCAAGTTAGTGGTACTTAATTCTAAGACATTAGTAGGTAATCCTGTCATCTAGAATGTAGCCTGCTGATCATAAACCAGCTCAGACGGGAGATCTGTAAGGTTGACTGCCAGAGACTACAAAAAGAAAAAATGTACTTTAAATCACAAGCTCAAGAAATGTCAGCCCCCTAAAACCAGATTTCAATTTTAAAGCCTTTTTTGGTAGCTGTAGTTCAGTTTTTCAGTTTACATATGTGATGAATTTTAAAGACAGTCCAAGACTGTGCTGAAATGAAAGACATTGTATGGCTTGGGTAATGTGAACTATTCTCTAAACTTAAGGATTTTAAAGATAAAAGTGATTAAGATGAAACAGGAATGAAACATACTTCATCATTTGTGTGTATATGTGTTTAAATTTAAGGTAGGAAAAGCTGGCCTAAGGCAATAATGCAAAAGACATAGGGAAAAGTTACATAAAGAGAGACCTTCATCTTTACACTATTCAGAGGGACAAAGAACAAGTAATAAGAATGACTAAACCCCAAAACACTAATTAAATAAAAGATGTTTTAACCACTCTAGGGAATATAATGCATCCATTTAAATGTTTGTGAAGACTATATTACAACGTGAAAAAGTTATTCATGATATAATGAGCAAGATATAAAATTGTATGTAAATTATGATTGCATCTCTATAAAGTATGAACCAGGCAAAATGACTCACATGAAGTATGCTACATTAAAGTAATGGTTTTACTGATTATTGTTTTATCTTCTCAAATTTCAGGGTTCCTTCTCTGTGGAATGTTTCTCTCCCAGTTCTTTGCATGAGTGACTCCTTTCCATCCTTCTGTTCTCTATAGCTGTTTCCTATTCTGATAGACTTTCTCTGATGGACCTCACCCCATTCCTTCCACTGCAGGGCCCTATTTGATACTGCCAGAGGATGTTCTTTAGTTTTTCTGGCGGTCCCTGAAAGCAAAGACCACATACTTTTCATCCGCACTGTTGGTAAAGCACCAAACATGGAACACAGCGTAGAGCAGGCACTCAAACATTGGTTGACTAGTGGAATGCTAATGGAATTAACCAAAAAATAATATAATCTTTGTATAAACTGATCTGAGAAGTTGATGATGAAATCAACTTAGTTGATTATAGTGAAACATCTTCCTTTTATGAGAACAAAAGGCTTAGGATTTCTACCAGGGGATCTAAGGGGCCAATTAGTAGCCAGCAAATGACCTGGGTATCTGATACCAAAGATGGCAGGTGATCTTAAAGGCAAGACCCTTGCATGCTCATAACACAGGAGAAGCATCTGTGTGTCACAGCCCAAAGCTTACACCCATCACTGTCTCTGTTGTCAGCACTGGACACCCTGCTTGTTCTATCACCCCAGCTTTTGATTTTCTGCAGTTCCTTTCATCTGAGAAAGTCAGTCTGCTTCTGTGCTTTCCTCTCTTGACACATGCAACTGTAGCTCATTCATTTTCACTACTAGATGGTTTCACATTGCATGGATGTACCACAATTTAGCCATTCCCCTAATAGAAATTTGGATTGCTTCTATAAACAATACTGAATATGACTTTTAAAAGATTTTCTTAAAACTCTTACATAGGAGTTTCTTGAAGGTACCCAGGAGGAGAAAAGCTGGGTTGCAGGCTGTGAGCATCTTGAACCTGAGCTGTATCACATAATGCCAAATTGCTTTCCAAAGGGATTGTACAGTGTGCAGTCCCACCAGCAGTGTTTGAGAGTTACTTTTGCTTTTGTCAGGGTTTATCTCCCTTGACACTATTGACATTTTGGGCCAGATAATTCTGTTTTTGGGTAGTAGGCTCTGTCTGTGCATTGATGGATGTTCATTGGCACTCTGGCCTCTACCTTGCAGATGGCAGTAACCTCCTCCCCATCCCCAGCTGTGACACCCGAAAGTTTCAAGACATGGCCAAATGTCACCTAGAAGAGGGGAGGCAAAATCATCCTCATTTGAGAACCACTGCTCTTTCTTTGCCAACACTTTGTGTTACCTAGTCTGTCTTCATACCTGTTAACAGCACAAAGCCAGGCATGTTGATACAGACGTCCTGTGCCTTGGATGAGGGATCTCTTCAGGCATCCAAATACAGCTTATTGCTTCATGTTAAATATTTTCCCAAGATTCTCTTCTAAAACACATTATTTCATTTCCAATCTTCAGGGGTCTCCTAAGTTTTCATCTGGAAAGATCCATGGAAAGTAGAGATTCCTGAGAGACTGAAGGATAGGGGTTTAAGAACCTGGATAGCCAGGCTGGTGTGTGGCCATTTAAACAGACTGGAATCCCAAAGCCACAAGGAAAGTGGCAAGAACATGGACTTGATTTGGAGTAGAAATGGTGAAAGACAAGATGCAGAGCAGGTTCTCATCAAACAATCTTTAAAACCTCATAAAAAGCTATGGTTTATACAATTGTGTTATAAGGTGTAACAACAAGACTACATAATAATAAATAAGATTTGTTTAGTGCTCTGTAATTCATTTTATGGACTCTTCAGCAAAAACAAAGGGAAGCAAATGAGGTACCCAGGAGTGAACAACGTTGCCAAGACCCACAGCTAGAAAGAGTCAAAACCAGGATTCAAACACAGCTCTCACTCCAGAGCTCGTTTTTACCTTCTATCATCTTTCCTCTTCCTGTCACTACAATCTATATTTGAATATCAAAACAAAAGCAGCAGTTTGGATAAATACCTTTTTATACTACTTGGCACCATAGTTGGTTTTTTTCTTTTTGTGTGTGTGGATGGACCACCACAGATTGTTGAAGGCATCAATTTATACATTATGAAAAAATATCCTGTATTTGCATAGCATGGACCTGTACACAGTGAACTGTTTGAAAATTGACTTCTCGCCTGTGGGCTTGGAATTATTCTCTCATTGTTTGCTGCGTCTCACTTCCTTTATATTGTCTGTTTTCTTAGGCCTTGCTGTGCTTAAAGTAGGCGTTCAATTGATGCTTGCTTTGTTCAGTTGAGATATGCCCATATTTAAGATATCTGTTTTGAGAATCCACATTTGCAAAACAGACAAATTATTTAGTGTAGATGTACAAGAAAAGGTTCTCACCTAGTTACGGGACTGGCTCCAAATAACAGGAATCTTTGAATTGGAATTCATCTCATACAATTACTACTTGACCTAGAAACTAAAAGTTGAAGTTCAAGTGTGAGGATATTTGAGAAGTGAAAATAAAAATTCCTTTGAGATGAGAATAGAAGTCAACGGGAACATGGAAAAAGTTTAAACAACAACAAAACTAAGCTCTGTTCCTCACTGCACCTTTACAAGAACGCATAGGTAAATACCATCTCAGCATCTCTGAATTATGAAATTCCTCAGGCAGAAGTTACACATTTTTGAGTTCCAATGCCAAAAGGTTTTTATTCTGAAATTTTACTCCAGCAAAAATATAAAGCTGTCCTGACTTGGTGCTGATAACAACAGTCAATACTAAGTAGATGTAATAATATTTTCTGAGGTGTCTGGGAACTCTGGACAAGTTAAATATTCATCTCCCCTCTTCTATGGGCCTCTATACTTGCCTGTTGCAGCTCAGGAGCAAGAAGGCTTAGATTCCAATGACATCAACAGAGATTTGAGCCTGCAATAAATGGGCTTCATGCCCTGTGTCCGTATGTGTAGAGGCAATCAAGTTAAAGCACAAGAAGCAGCTGTGATCTGAGAACACCAGTGTGTATGGGGCCTTTGGGACCAATCACATAGGCAGAGACACAACAACAGAAATGCTGGGATATTTTCATGTGGAATGATAGCCCTTTAATTCCTCTGGAGGTAGTCAAAGTACTGTTTGGGGTGTTTTCTCTTTTTTTGCTGTGAGTTCCTTGAAACTTAATCTTTCATCTTTTTAAATGTATAAAGGTAGGGCATTTTAGAACGTTTCCCCCATTTGCTGACATGCAACTGAATATTGGAGTTTCCTTGGGCAGTTCTGTTTTATACTTCTCCTTTTATGGAGGTGAAAGCATCATCCTAGTTCTCTAGTGCCATCTTTATGTCGCTGAACCTTCACAATAATGCATTTTCTCACATGGAAAAAAATAACATATGACTGTTTGGGGATCTTACTCTTGAAAAGCACTTTGTTTACAAACACATAGTTATTTTAACTGCAGAAGGTAATTTAAGAGTAGCCACAAGTGGCTTTGAAAGCTCTCAGTTTCCTGAATTGTCTTCTTATAAGACTATGTATTGTGGAGATGTAAAGACTTGAACATTTCCTAAATTAAAAAAAAAGAAACAAAAAAAAAACAATGTTGCATCAAGAAGTCAATTAAATTTTTCCTTAAGAGTAAAAATGGATTATAGAATGTGAAGATTGATCCAAGTAATAGGTGACGGTCTCAAGGGTGTTCATGAAAGAATTTAGGGCTTCTGTAGATTATGCTGATTTTTTTCCTCTCATAGTAACACTCTATATTTACAGAGAAGAATAAATGTTCAACTTCTTTTTTCAAAAACAAATATGTTGCTGCAGCTTAAAGTATGTATTTATACTTCTACTTTCCATAGATCAATCCCTTTTCAACTTAAGATGCTATAACTCTTGTAAATGTTGGTACAGTACTTTTTAAATTCAAAATGTTTTTCCACATAGATCGTTAATCTCTAGCACAGTGCTTTATGTGAATTTTAAATGCAGTAATTAAATGACTTCTTTTAAAAAAAGTCTTTGCAAATGCCACCCTTGGATGTGATAAAAAATTATCTAAAACTTAAAAAATATTTGTTCTTGGCCTTTTGCCTATTTATGTAGAACATCCTTTTTCCAAAGGCTTGTGGTATGGTGTGAAAAACACATGCTTTTGAAAGTAGTGAGTGCCTAATTATAGGTTCTATATATGAACTATACAAGAGGGCACAGAAAAGGCCAAGAATGAGTAAGTGCAAATCTGCTTTAAATAGTTCCTTGGAGATAGGAAGAATTAGGTGAAGCCCCTTGACTCTAAACTTAAGGTTTCAAGGGATTTCTAGAAAAAGTTTAAAAACTCTGTACTTTTCTCCCTGGTTGTAGATCCCTGATACAGGAGATCCTATATGGAAGAAGATCCTGTATAGGAGAAGATGTCTTTGTGTACAGTTCTGGGCCCTATATACCTCATGTCTTTCTGGCATAAAAGAATAAAATAAACCTTCCTTGGACAGGCCTGAGCTTTCAGGATGCCATTACTTTGAAACGTGAATCTCAATTGAGAGTTTCTAAAGCTTAATTTTAAAAATTGTTACATCTTGAAAATTTCACATGAGAAATTCATGGGCTGGGAGAAAGCATGACCACCTAAGGGTTGCAGGGCTAAGTATCTTGCTGACACATAATACTGACATCACAATGCTAGGTGGTGCCTCTCTGGTTTTGGCTGGAAGGCTGACTTAGCATCAACAGTAGGGAGCTATGTGGGTACCCGGCTGTATTTGCCAAAGTGATTGACACACTGAAGTGCTTAAATTAAAATCTGGGCTAGAGGTGTATTTCTATGGGACAAAGTCTAAATTTAGCCTTGAATGCGTTGTTTTTAGGTGTGTAACATCTGAATATATTTTTAGATGGACTAATTTTCAATAAACATATATAGGGTTTGTGCTGGCTATAAAACACTGATTTTGGGTGCAGCATGATTAAGACGAGTCATACATCTTGGCTCCAATCTCATAGAGGAGCGGTCTCCAAACTTTTTGGCACCGGGGACCAGTTTCATGGAAGACAATTTTTCCATGGGCTGGGGGTGGAAGTTGGAGAGATGGTTTCAGGATGAAATTGTTTCACCTCAGATCATCAGGAATTAGATTCTCATAAGGAGGGTGCAACCTAGATTTCTCAGATGTGCAGTTCACAATAGGATTTGCACTCCTATGATAATCTAATGCGGCCGCTGACCTGACAGGAGGCAGAGCTCAGGTGGCAATGCTTGCTCTTGGCTGGCTGCGCATCTCCTGCTGTGCGGCCCCATTCCTAACAGGCCACAGACTGCTACCGGTCCACAGCTTGGGGGCTGGGGACACCTGTCACAGAGGATATCAGTTCAGTGATTACTAAGTAGTTTAATAAGCATAAGACAGTTTACTACTAATATAACCTGTAAAGTAGAAGACTCTCCCTAGAAATAGATTATCATCTAGATTTCTTCTAAAGGAGAAAACTCTGGGATTAATCCTCAGAACTGGGTATGGAAAGTTCTAGGAGAAGAAAAGGGTAGTAAGTAGCAGGAAGGGTGTGTAAATTGTGCACCTAAAAGGGCCAGTCTGTCCACATTGGAGGGTAAATTACTGGCTGAAGAGCTTTCGATGCTGATCAGAGTTGCTATTTTATATATTTAGCTTTCAAACCTTATTTCAGCCATTGTTATGGGTTGGATTGTAAATCCCAAAATTTATTTGTTCCCCAGTACCTCAGAATATGACCTGGGAGTTCTCTGAATCTTTTCTGATCCTAAGGGCTGCCTGATTCATGAATTGTTCTTTGATCAAATAAACTCTGCTTAAAAAAAAAAAAAAAAGAAAGAAAAAGAAAAAAAAAAAAAAAGAATGTGACCTTATTGGGAAATAGAGTCTTTGGAGATGTAATTTATTAAGATGAAGTCATCTTGGAGACTGGAATAGAGTGAACCCTATAAATGTACAAGGAGAATGTCCTGTGAAGATTGGAGTCATGCTGCTAAGCTCAGGAACCCACCGGAAGCTAGGAGGGAGGCCTGGAGCAGATCCTTCCCTACTGCCTTCAGGGAGCCCTGAAGGTGGTCTGCTGATACCTTAGTTTCAGACTCAGACTTCTGGCCTCCAGGACTGTGAGATAATACATTTCTATTGTTCTATGTCACCCAGTTTGTGTTACTTTGTTACAGCAGCCTTAGAAAACTAATACAGCTGCTGAATCTTTGTTCAAATTGCTATGTAAAAGCTATCAGAGTGGAGGTACTCTGATTGAAGACCAGATGGGGAGAAGATGGAGAGAGGGACTACATACCCCCATCATGTGTACAAACAGTTCCCTTCCTTTTGCTCCCCATAATACTTTAGCCTAGAGTGACCCCTGAGAACATTTTTCAAGCCACTGTTTAATTTAGGAGGCTCATTATGTGTACTATTGGACTATATTTGCCATTCCAGTCAAGCTTTTCTTTCACAGTCATTCCAACTTGCTTGTGCCTGTCACTGTCATGTTCTACTTTTTTGAAATGCTTACTTAAAAAAATCTAACATCTTTATTCAATCAATTTAAATACTATTTACTGTATAAAGCCTTCTCTAACTACCATGAGCCTCATTGACTTTTCTCTCCTCTAAATCCTTTCAAAACTTACAGGAATATGCCAGTGGTTCTCACCAACCCTGCCTATTGTACTTAATGATGGAATGTGTTGCTTTATGGAGTGGGACTGCCCTCCCTATAGATCGTTCATAGGGTCTTTGTATTAGTTTCCTATTGCTGCCATAGCAAACAGTCTACATTTAGCAGCTGAAAACAACAGATACATGGCATCTCACCATTCTCTAGGTCAACAGTCTGGGATACCTTGACTGGTTTCTCTGTTCCAGGTCTCCAAAGGCTGAAATCAAGTTTTGGTCTGCTGGACTCTTATTGCAAGGCTCTGGGAAGAATTTGTTTTCAGATTCACTCAGGTTGTTGGCAGAATCTGGTTCCCTGAAGTTGCAGAACCGAGGACCTCATTTTGTTTCAACCAGGGACCAACCTCAGCTCCTAAAGGCCTCTCTTCAGTCCTTGATGTGGGCCTATATCTCAGAGCCAGCACTGGGCGCACTGAGTCCCTCTCATGCTTGGAATCTGACTTCTCTTTTTGCTGCATCTCTCTGTTTCCAGCCAGAGAAATTGTCTGCTTTTAAGGGCTCCTAGATTAGACTGGCCTCACCCTTATAATCCAAAACAATCTTCCTATTTTAAAGTCTGTAACCTTAATGACATCTGCAAAACCACTCTTGCCAAATTCACATTTTCTAGGGATTAGGGTGTGGACAACTTTGGTAGGCTGTTGTTCTATCTACTGTAGTTCTTAAAAGCACAAGCCATGCATTGTATTTCTTCTTTATTCCCTCTCCCTTTTGACCCTAGCACCAGTGCCCAGAAGAGCAGTAGGTTCTCTGTAACTTTAGTTGTTGAGTGATTAATTGAATGATGGGTAATCAATGAGGCATGATTTTGTGTTATTGAACCAGTGGCTAATCTAAATTATATTTGGAAAGATTGTTTTGTTAATTGAATATAAGATAGATTGAAACCACAAAATACTAGAGGTGTCTAGACTGGCAAGTAGTGGAGATAACATATAAATGAGGTAATGGGTTATGTAACTCTGGGATTGTTGTGGAAATAGAGAATAGAGAAGCATCATTCTCAGGTGTGAATAGGACACCTGGATGCTACTCTTAGAGTAGGTAGCCCCTTATCTATGTGTCTAACACAAAATCTCAATGATATTTTTGAACAAGCAAGTGAATGAACACAGGACAATGGATTTTAAATCATAATTCAAAGTGAGTTTAAAAGGTGAAGCCTCCATTCTGAAGACTGAAGTGTGTATTGCTATTCATATTCTTAAAAATAAATGGAAGAAAATGTGTAATTATCTTGGATTTCCCCTAACACTCCAGAAAAAATTATCTGCAGGCAGCAGTTTGTTTTCTTCATATTTGCCCACATTACCTGTTTCTGCAGCTGCATCCAATATACTGAGATCAAAGAACACAATGACAGCAAATATACTCAGCACTTGCCTCAAATAGATTCCAGTGAAAACCTCCCTAACCAAGAGCAAACAGAAAGGAAGGACGGCATATTTTAAATTTGCTAAAGGACAAGTGTCCGATTTTTGTTTGGAGCAATACTACTCTCTCTGGCTACCCATATCCTCTTTCATTTAGAAGCACATCTACCCTTTAGTTGAAATATATTTTTATGATACAACATGCATTGAATCATGTGGCAACCATATTACTACTACCCTCAGTGTTTCATGAGGTAGAGAATTAACTAGTGGACCTGCCAGTTATATGGGGTGATTGTAAGGCAAGTGGAGAATCACTTTCTCAGTTGGAAAAATACCTTAATTTATTAGATTACATGGATTTTTTAATGAAAACATTAATTTGAGCAAGCATTCCCATTAATAGATCACATTTAATAATGGTGTTTACCACTGCTCCATAATTAACATGAAGTCTTTCTCTTCTATGCAGTTTCTTTTTTATATGCTATCCCAGCGTTTCTCAAAGTGAGTGCCAAATGCAAAGCCACTAACATTTGAGGCACCTAAAGTGCTGATTAAATAGAGAAATTCCTGGGCATATCTAAATCTTCTGAGTTTTATTCTCTGGGAGTTTATTGTGAAAGAAAAAATACTCCTTAGAAACAAACAAAATCTCCACAAACAAAAGCGTGAAAACCATTAATCAAAACACAGGATGCATTGCTCTCTTCCTAACAAACACTCAATAAGATTAGCTAAATATAGAGCCTCCTGCCCCTTTGAAATCTGTCAACCCCATGCAGACGGGAAACCTTTCCTCTACATATTAATGCCCTCTGGTAGGAACACAGTAAGTACTAGTTCTTCACAGACATGCCTTTTCATAGGTGGTGGAGATACTCACTGAATAAGAATGTAGCAAATGCTTATTATTGTACTGTTCCAATGACTGTGCTTGAGGTTTGGAGGATAGAAGAAAGTAGACCACCATTTGATAGGCCCTCTTGTTACCTACAGCCTGATTTGAAAGATAAGATATACTTACATTCAAAAGCAATAAAATTGGTAGATTCCAGATGTGAGATATAGAAAATAGCTATTGACAGTATTTGAGGCAAAATGGAATTATTGTGGGTTGGCATTGTGGTGGGAACAGGGCAGGAGCTAGGTTCTGAGAGATGTGAACAAAAATGAGTAGCATGCTGTTTTAAGCAAGGGACATACACAGTATGATACAGAGTTGGAGATATTCAGATTGCAAGGTACAGGTGAACAGCACCTGGAGTGGAGAGTTCATATGAGGGAATGGTAAGATTAGGTTGGCATGCTAACTTGGGACCAGCTTATGAAGGATCTTGCATGCAAACCCTAAAAAGTCTGGCTCATGTTCATTGGGTAATAAGAAGCTGTTAAATAGAGACAAAGTCATGATCAGAGATTTAAGATATAAGATGGATTAGAGAACAGGGAGATTGGAGGCAAGGAAGCAGGTTAGAAGGCTAATACCCAATTATCCAGGTCACAAATAATAGAAAAAGGGAGCAGAGTTGTGGAAACGGGAAGGAATAGATACAGGCATTGTTGTGGAAGATGAACCAATACTCAGTATGTTAGCAGTGAATCTTTGCTTGTGTGGAGCAAAGTGTTAGGGAAAGAAACTGGAATTTGGAGTCTGGAAACATTGTATATGAAAGGCATATACAATTTTTAAGATTTTGTACACATTTTATTTGTTTTCTCAGCACATATTTTTGGGCCACCTGGCAGATGCCTGGAACATGCTGTGTTAGGGTCTGGAGATACAGAAATGAAGTAGATACACTTTCTGCTAAAGAGCTTCCAGAATCATAGAAAACCTGGAAAGCTGGACCAGCAATTACAAGAGGTGAAAAACTGATGCTGAGCTTATGCGTCTGGGTTCCTGGGAGGAAGTGATGCTATTAATCACAAGAGGGAACACAGCAGGTGCAGTAGGCTTAGAAAGAAAGCAGAGAAGGTGAGTTTTCCCTCTATTTAAGGTGCATTGTACCAAAGAGTAGTCCAATGGGAAATAGATGGCACATCTGAAATAGGATAATTCAACAAGGGTTTACTCTACAAGGACTGTTTGCAAAGGTGTAGAAATAGGTGAGAGACAGTGCAGAAACTGGGGACTTTGTAGCAGTCAAACTGTCATTGCCCTGTCTTAAGAGCTGTATAGGGAGTAGGGAGCAGTTACTTGAACCTGGAGGGATGAATTCTTTGTATTAGTCAGGGTTCACCACAGAAACAGAGACAACTGGATGTGTGTGCACACACGTAGAAAAAGAGAAAGACTTATTTTGGCTCACATGATTGCAGAGGCTTGGTAAGTCCAAAATCTGCAGGGTAGTTCTGTAGGCCAGAGAACCAGGGAAGAGTTTCAGTTCGATTTTAAAGACAGTCTGTGGCAGAATTCCCTCTTCCTAGAAGATCAGTCTTTTTCTACGAAGACATTCAGTTGATTGGTTGAGGCCCACCCACATAACAGAGGGTGATCTGCTTTACTCAAAGTCTACAAGTCTACTAGTTTAAATGTTAATGTCATCTAAAAAATACCTGCATAGAAACATCTAGAATAATGTTTGGCCAAATATCTGGGTACTGTGGCCTAGCCAATTTGACACATAACATTAATCACCACAGTCTTGTAGAGTGGGTCACCTTGAGAAGAGCACAGACTTTTGGTAGAAGTAGCTCAGTAACCTTCCAGGGAGAGAGCTGTGGCAGGGGTTCTCAAAGTGGAGTCCTGGCCACCAGCATCTGCATCACCCAGGAACTAGTTAGAGGTGCAGATTCTCAGCCCCATCCCAGCAGTACTGAATCAGAAATGCCAGGAGTGGGGCCCAGCAATCTCTGTTAACAGGCCTTCATCTGTGTGATTCTGATGTACTCTAAAGTTTAGGAACCATCGAGTCAGGTGAATAAAACTCCTCCCTCCCTGGTCCTTCCTCTGATCTCCTGTTTGAGCTCCTCCAAGGTTGGACTTCACAGGAAGCCAGAGGCAGAAAACAGCTTATTGATGAGGGCACAAACATTAGCCTCCCAGGGCAGGAATCAGAGTGGGAGAGAGTAGAGAAGGGTCAGGAAAAGCAAGTGGAAGGTGTTCTGCTCCTGCATTAGGGGAGATATATACCAGGAGGTACCTCACATAGGCATAATGGTTCAAACCTTAGAGTAGATGAAATTGCCAAAGCAGAATTTAAGAGGAAAGAAAAGTGGCCCAGGTATAGAGCCTAAGTGTGTAATATTACAGGTTTAAGTGGTGGGTTGCATCTGTGATTTTTCTTCTAAGATCGCATTATATTTTGAACTCTCACTGCTGAACTGAACTGGCTTTTTGCCAGATAAAAACTGTAAGTCAGAGTCCTTAATTTCCCAAATAGACCACTCCCTCTGATGTATGCATGTCTGGCATATAAAGCATATGCATCCCTATTTCATCCCCAACATATAGCTTATCTACCATTGTGATGCTCGTCAGAGAATTCAACCATGAATCAATTGCAGTCCAGCACTTATCAAAGTCTTCCTTGAGACATCTGGTCTTCCAGAGAGTGTGTCTAATGAGCAAATGATTCCTCTGTGACTTTAAGTGTTATTGCCATGGTAAGTTATAGAAGCAGCATGTCAAATACCTAAGCCATATTATCTCAGCCCCTTGCAGAAGTGACTTTACTGAGTTAACATTTATGTTATACCTTCAGCTCACATGGGTTGCTGTACCAGTGCTAATAACAACTTGAATAATAACTATGTCATTTATTGATTGTTTAATAAAATCTTGTTGATTATGCACTTGGCACCAGTGTTCACCAGAGGTGGCTTTAAGACATGGTCCCTCATTTGTGAGAGTTGTTCACATTCCCACAAATGAGGCAGAAACACAAACAGTTACATAATCACAGCATGTGATTAGAAAACAGAAGAAAGCGATGCCCATTTCATCAAGAGCCAGTTGCATAATCACAGCATGTGATTAGGAAACAGAAGAAAGAGATGCTCATTTAATCAAGAACAGTAAAGAGTTTCAAGAAGGAGGAACTGGCCGGGAGTGGTGGCTCATGCCTGTAATCCTAGCACTTTGGGAGGCCGGGGAGGGTGGATAACCTGAGGCCAGGAGTTTGAGACCAGCTTGGTCAAAATGGCAAAACCCCGTCTCTACTAAAAATACAAAACTTAGCCAGGTGTGGTGGTCGGGCGCCTGTAATCCCAGCTACTCAGGAGGCTGAGGCAGGAGAATCACTTGAACCCTTCTGGGGGGGCGGAGGTTGCAGTGAGCTGAGATTGCGCCATTACGCTCCAGCCTGGACCAAAGAGCAAAACTCCATCTCAAAAAAAAAAAAAAAAAAAAAAAAAGAAGGAGGAACTATTTGAAGTGGGCCTCGGAAGATGCATAGGAACTCACCAGCTAAACTAAGGCGATAGGGGTGTGTTGGGAGGGGAAGGCATTCTAGGACCAAGGAAAAGAACAGTAGGAAAGCGTGGAGATATGCCAGGAGCCCAGTGGACACAGGAGAGAGTGTTTAAAGATGGGGCTGGATTGATGGGTGAGGGCTTTATGTTGTATGCCTGGGGGTTTGGGAACTTTATTCTGAAGGTAGAAGGGGAAAATTAAGGGCTTTGTGATCCCTGGATTAACCTGAATAGATTTGAGTGAATCAAGTTTGGTATTTTGTAACTATTAAATGAGTTTATTTTTTTAAAAAAAATCAGTAGTCTTTATTTTTTAGAGAAGTTTTAAGTTTACAGAAAAATTAAGCAGAAAGTATAGGGAGTTCTCATATTATATTACCTGCTCCACTCTCACCCCCAACACAGTTTCCCATGACCATGATTAACATCTTGCATTAATATGGTACATTTGTTACAATGGATGAAGCAATATTGCTACACTATTATTGACTAAACTCTATCATTTATATTAGGGTCCCTCTTGGTGTTATATAGTTCTTTGGGTTTTGACAAATGTATAAAAATGTCATATATACAGCATTATAGTAGCATACAGAATAGTTTCTGCCCTAAAAATATTTCACATGCCATCTATTCATCTATTCATCCATGACCCCTAGCTCTGAACCATTGGAAATCACTGATCTTTTTAGTGTCTCTATGGTTTTAACTTTGCCAAAACTTTATGTACAACGATGCATTGCTTAATGACAGGGATACATTCTAAGAAATCTGTCATTAGGCAATTTTGTCATTGTTTGAACATCACAGAGTGTACTTACACAGACCTAGTGCTACAGCCTACTCCACTATACACCTAGGCTATATGGTATGGCCTCACGCTCCTGGGCTACAAACCTGTATAGCATATTACTGTACTGAATATCATAGGCAATGGTAACACAGTGGTAAGTATTTGATATCTAAACACAAAAAGGTACAGTAAAAATTACAGTACTATAATCTCATGGGATCACTGTTGTATATGGGGTCAGTCATTGACCAAAACTTTGTTATATGGCACGACTATACTTGGAATCATACAGTATGTAGCCTTTTCAGACTGGCTCTTTTCACTTAGCAGTATACTCAAGGTTCCTTCATGTCTTGTCATGGCTTGATAGCTCATTGCTTTATATCACTGAATAATATTTCATTGCAGGATGTATCACAGCCTGTTTATTCATTCATCTGAATGGGATAAATTATAATTTTTCTTCAATATTCATAAATTTGCAGTTGGGAGACTTCTGCAACCAAAGACAGATTAACAAGAGAAAAACACTCAAGTTTATTAATGCATTTGGCGTACATCTCACAGGAGTAAAGTAACTTAAGGCAGTGGTTTAGAGTTTAATCTTACATAAAATCTTCAACAAAGAGCGATAGATTTTAGAAAAATTACAGGGCAAAGGAAATTAGTTCCAGGCTTCCAAAGGTGGGAAAACTGTGGCAAAGTAAAGTAAAGCTCACATTCCTCTGGCGCCATCCCTAACTTTGTCGAGATTGTCTGCAATAAGGGGAAATTTACATTTTTTCTTTAGGTGGGATATAGGGAGAGATCAAAAGACCTCTTAAAAGTCTTTGTAATTCTTTATTCTGCTTTAAGTAAACAGAGGGAAGGCAGAGAGCTACCCTGCATTTTACTTGTCTTCATCTCAATAATCCTTCATATTTTGGGGAGAAATATTCTGGTTTCCTTCATATCTAATGAAGAACATCTTGATTCCTTTCAAGTTTCTGCAATTATGAACATGGCTGCTATGAACATTCATGTGCAGGTTGTTGGTTTTTGTTTTTTATTGAGGTGGGATCTTATCTTACTGTTACCCAGGCTGGTCTCAAACTCCTGTCCTCAAGTGAGTTCCCCCCACCTCAACCTCCTGAGTAGCTACAATTACAGGGGCACACCACTGCTCCCAGCCATGTACATTTTTTTGTGTGTGGATGTAAGTTTAGAATATATTTTGGTAAATAACTAGAATTATTATTGCTGGATCATAGGTAAGCCTATGTTTAGCTTTGTAAGAAACTTCCAGATTGTTTTCTAATCTAGCTGTACCATTTTATACTTTCACTAGCAGTGAATGAGAGTTCCTGTTGCTCCAGGTCCTCATCAGCATTTGGTGTTGTCAGTGTTTTGGATTTTGGCCATTGTAATAGTGTGTCATGGTATCTCATTGTTTTAATTTCCAGTTCCCTAGACTCTTTTCATATTTTTACTTGCCCTCTGCGTACCTTTGGTGAGGTGTTTTTTCAAGTCTTTTGCTCACTTCTTAACGCGATTTTTTTTATTGTTGAGCTGTTAGCATTCGTTTTATATTTTGTATACCCATCTCTTATCAAATATATCTTATGCAAAGATTTTTTCCAGTCTGTGGCTTGTCTTTTCATTTTCTTAACAATATTTTTCACAGAGCAGAAGTTTAAGGTTTTTCATTTTAATGAAGTCCAACTTATCAATTATTTCTTTCACAGGTCATGCTTTTGGTGTTGTATCTAAAAAGTCATCACAACACTCAAGGTCACCTAGATTTTCTTCTGTTTTTTAAAAAAAAACTTTTTATTGAAGTATAATGTGCACACAGAAAAGCGTACATATTGGTTAACTCACTGAATTTTCACACGTTCACCTGTGAGTCAGCACCTAAACCAACAAATAGAATATTACCAGTATCCTAGAAGTTCCTCTCTAGGCACTAAACCAAATCCCCTTCAGTAGACACCTAATGACATGGATTACCTTTGCCTGTTTCTCTTTAATATAAAGTGAGATCATGCAATATATACTCTTCTCACTCAACATTGTGAGATTCATCTATATTGTTGCATGTAGTTGTAGTTTGTTCATTGCTGTATGCTATTACAGTGTTTGAGTATCCCATAATTTATCTGTGTTAATGGACCTTTGGGTTGTTTCCATTTTGGGGCTCTTATGAATAATGCTGCTAGTATATGACTTTAGGTGAGCAGATGTACATATATGGTAAACATATGCACCTAAACTGGAACTGCTGTGTTACAGTTGATGTATATATTCAGCTTTAATCAGATACTCCCAGATGGTTTTCCAAAGCAGTTGCACCAATTTAAACTCCCATCAGCAAACCAATTTATTTAAAAATGTTAAAGCTTACTTTTCCCCCTAAATAATGATGCTCTAGGAAAACATGAACTAGGAGGTAAAAATGTAGATGAAGCCCTCACCGACAGAAAGTGCTCCTTTGAAAAGAGGCAAAGAAAGAGGTGGAAAAACTGTAAGATGTGAGACTCAGCCCCAACCCAGTTAGAAATCCTGGAGGTAAAAACACTTTATATTAGTTCTCCCTTATCTTCAGTATATATGCTCCATTCAGACCCCCAGTGGATGCCAGAAATTGTGGACTGGACTGGACCCTAGATACACTTTGCTTGTTTTATCTGATAACCCAGACGACAACTTAGTGACTGACAGGCGGGTATCCGCTATAGTATGGATACACTAGGTTCACATCCTGGGTAGGACAGAGCTAGAATGTGCATGATTTCATCATGCTGTTCAGAAAGGTGTACAATTTAAAAATTATGAATTGTTTATTTCTGGAATTGTCCATTTTATATTTGGATCACAGTTGACTTGAGTAGCTGAAATCATAGGTAAGGGGATACTGCAGTATTGAATACACTTGCCCCCTTAAGTACTTGAAGAAATCCTGTTGTTTCTGTTATTAAGCTAGCAGTTTGTAATCACCCTTCCTGTCAAGGCTATCAGTGAATAAACAATTGATTGGAGGATTGTGCTAAAGACTGACATCCATCTGGAGGTGAGGGTGGGGCAAGAATGGAGTGGAGACAGCAAATGCTCAGTCATTGGTTTGAAAGAATGTTAACATAGAACACTTAATTTATACTTTGAACAACAGAGACACAAAATAGAATGATTTACAACAATAGTCCCCCTTAAGTAGGGGGCATGGATTAGATTTTAAGTATCTTCAGGACAGGAAACTTGTCTTATTCTGAATTGAATGGCAATACCTATTGAGTGTCTGGCAAGAAGTAATTACTAAATAGTTAATGAATGAATAATTAGAGCAGTGTGATGTATTAGGATTAAGAAAACAAATCACCATTTCAGCAGGGAGATAATCAAGGAACATATGTAGAAGAAAAATTGGGGGCATCGTTGTAGTTAAGAGTTAGATAAGAGTCATTAATTGGTCCAAGATAGGTATTTGTTGCCTGCATGTTATGCGCAATTTGATGAGCAAATGAGAGGCTCTCAGTAGAGAAGAGCTGTTTGTGTGGTGGGGGTGGGGTGGGGATGGGAGTGGTACTTCCTTTAGGGAAGTATGGAGCCAACATAGAGCACCAGTAAGATCAGTCCATGCTTTGCCTGAGCGTAACATTAACTAAACCCATTATGTAGCTTTACATCTGGTTTTGGATATACCAGTTTTAAAGAGAATGTAAAAATATAGAGAAATATGGCAAAAGTGATAAAAAATGGATGACAAATGACATAAATACATCATACTTCTTATCATACTCAAGTGAGATGTTAGAAGCTTCTATGTATGTGACAGGTAAGGTGTCTGTTAACAGAAGGCTAATGGTTGGCTTAATTATATTTTCCTGGAATAAAGCCTTGTTATGAAGAGTTTAGAGATGAACAGTTTCTTAGATTCATAGAAGCCCAAATAATAAGGCAAGGAATTAAGACACAAAATATTTTTATCAATCAAACATAAGGAAAACCTGTTTGATTACCACGATGATACATTGCTGAAATAACAGGGAAACTAGGTATTTTTGTCTGGAGACCATCAAGAAATGAGAAGACAATGATCAATTCTGAGCAATTGTTATGGACTGAATGTTTGTGTCCTCCCAAAATTCGAATGTTGAAACTCTCATTTCCAATGTGATGGTATTTGGATATTGGGTCTTTAAGAGGCAATTAGGTCATGAGGGTGGAGCTCTTATGATAGGATTAACATGACTTTATCAGAAGAGACCTCAGAGAGCTTGCTTGCTCTTTCTCTACCACATGGAAATACAGTGGGCAGGTGTCCATCTGTAAACCAGGAAGAGAGCCCTCACCAGGAACTGAATGGACTGGCAAGTTGATCTTGGAATTCCCAAACTCCAAAACTGTGAGAAATAAAGTTCTGTTCTTTAAGTCACCCAGTCTGTGGGATTTTTGTTATAGTAGCCCATACTAAGACAGCAAATTGAAGCACTTCCCTGCTTAAGAGAGACTTGGGTAAGATGGTCACTCTGATGCCCAAATGCCATTTCACTTTAAGAAAAGCAAAAGTAATGTAAAAATTGAACATTAAGAGTGTGAAATGTATAAGTTGAACTGAAGATATGCTGACAACGTTTAATTAAATAACAAACTCTTTAAAGGCACTAAAGGAAGAATTTTAGAGTGTCTGCTTCATTTGCATAAGCACTGCAATGTGAAGCTGTGCCATATACTGGCTTTCAGATCAGTTATCAGCCAATAAAAGTTGATATGATACAGTGGAAATGGCTTCCATATTGCCTGTAACCCTATAAACCATTGACTTTTGCTGGCAACTGAGGCTTCTCTGTAAACTCCAGAACACCACTTTCAGAGGCAAATTCTATCAGGCTGATAGCATTTTCTAGTTTTATTTGATCTTGAAAAACATTTCATTATGTTTAATTTAGGGAAATGAGATTTCTTTAATTACTATCAGTAGCAGCTATTAGAGGCTCAATTACATTTGCAAATTTATTTTTAAAAGCTTTATGGTTTTCAGATAAAAATTTCAAGATCTAACTGCATCCATTAAAAGTTACTGTTCTTCCCTTTGGTACCCATGCTTCCAAGAGAGAAGGTATGTTTTATAACATAAAATAAATAATGCCAGAAGCTGAGGATTTGCCTAAATAGGACTTAGAGTCACTCATTTGGAAAAATTAGATATTTTATTAAATAAATTGGCTCATCAAATATGTATGTAGATTCCTATCCTTTGGGGTTTCACATACACTAAACTCTTCCATGTGAAAGGTCAGGGTGTACCCATGGGGAAGAGGCCACTTACTAGCTGGGAATGTAGATGTTGCTCATCCGTATGCTTACCTAGCCTTGGTTATAGACCTACCGTGAGTTATACATCACCACTGCTATGTCTAGAGCAGTGTCTCCATGAAAGATTGTAAGGTGGGGTCCACATAACCTCTAATTTATTAGTCTCTTGAACACTATCAGTGATTTTAGAAATGACTCCAATTTTATACCTTCTGGAGCTTATTCATATCATTCAACAATTATTAGCGATATGAAAGCCCTTCCCAGACTGGATGTTGCTGTTTTGCTCACTCACAGTGGCATTAATAGGTTATTTTTCCTCTTCTAAAGAGATAAATGGAATAATTTACCTATTGAAGTCCAGAGAACATTAGCACGCAAGATGAGGTGCCCGTGACAGGGCTTTAGCCTTCTCACTCTGATCAGAATGCCTTTCATCTGTGGCACATAGAGGAGCACCCTGTGCTTAGTAGGTATTAATATTTAGTAAACACTGGTTGATGTGATTAGTTCAACACTCTTCAAATCAGAAGCAGCTGTTTTCTCTACAACTACAACCAGAATAGTGTTTGTCCGTCCACTTGGTGGCAATTTTGAGCTATTGCATAGAAGTGCTATCTTGGATCAAAAAATAGAAAGTGTTTTTGTGAAAAACTTTGGAGTCTGTACACTGACTTACGTCACTGTAATACAAAACCACCTCTGTTGACAGGAAATATCACCCGCTAATAAAAATTGTTAATGCCTTTGTTGCTGTTTGTCATGGATATATACATGCAAGGTTTAAATGATTTAAACAATTGTTTCTTGAGTTCTTTTTTGGTAATAAACATGAAGGTGAGAACATGCCTTAGCTTGTTTAAGGTGTATGCACGTGAGGGCTTTTCTCTATTGTATTTGGAAGTGTTTGTTTTTATTATTCTCAACTTGCTTTAGCTTTTACCCAGACCACTAAATGCCTACTGATGGAATATAGGGTTATATGCCTTAAGAATTTGGTGTTTGTGTGGATTAGTATTGGAGGGAGAGTTATATACTTGGTGCATGTTGGTGGCAACCTGATGTATGGTTGGCTGCTTGCCCCTCGCATTCACCATGGATTCTCACTGGAAGGTTGTATTAAGAGAGTGAACCATGTGATGAACAAATAATTTGAAGGCAAATGCTTATAAAAGCAACTCACACTTTACAGTGTGTAAAATAAAAGTCCCAGATTAAAAGATTCCTTGCATTTGGGGTCTAAAAGTACAACAGCATTTTCTTAAGGTAGTAGTGCTTTTTAAAATTGTTCTAGAAGGGTAGTCTCATGAAACACAAAGTGATCGTTTACATGTTATACCACCCCTTCCCTCTTCCCATTTTATCTAGATGTTGCTTTTTAATTTTATCTAGATGTTGCTTTTTTATCTAGATGTTGCTTCCCTCCCATTTTATCTAGATGTTGCTTTTAATTTTATCTAGATGTTGCATTTTATCTAGATGTTGCTTTTCTAATCTAGATGTTCCCTCCCATTTTATCTAGATGTTGCTTTTTTATCTAGATGTTGCTTCCCTCCCATTTTATCTAGATGTTGCTTTTTTATCTAGATGTTGCTTCCCTCCCATTTTATCTAGATGTTGCTTTTTATCTAGATGTTGCTTTTTAATAACTTCATCACAAGAGAAGATTTAAATATGAACATGAGCAGTATGGTTGCAGAAACAATAATAAAGGACAAAGGCATATTACTTGTTATTCTCAGAAAGCTTAAGATTCAATGGCTGTCTAATTTAATAAAGTCTTGTTACAGTGGAATGATTCAGCTGTAAGAAGCTTGTAAAAATTGTAATAAGCACTGGAGTCAATGCAATCTTTTTTAATTCTTGGGGGTGGTAGTTTTTCATGCTGTCCCCTCTCAGGAAAGCTGCAATGTGCTGCAGAGTTGTTTGTCAATGCCTGGACTTATTTTTATAAGAAAGTATTGATTACAGAGTGAAAAACATTTAGTTTAACAGCAATCAATGTGTAACAGACAAAAAGACGTCTGAAGTTTTGAAGTCTTTAAAATATGAACTACATGCACAATCTGGAGAGTTAAGTTGTTGGTAAAAGTTACGACCCAAGGTTACACAAATTTTAGATTACAAACTTACTACTCTTCCCCTCCTAGGCCAGCTCAAATATTGGGAGGTAGAAGACTTAATGATTAATTGTGCAGGAAAATTAACTTATTTATTTATTTTATTTTACTTTAATTTCTGAGATACATGTGCAGAACATGCAAGTTTGTTACCTAGGTATGCATGCGCCATGATGGTTTGCTGCACCCATCAATCCATCATCTAGGTTTTAAGCCCCGCATGCATTAGGTGTTTGTCCTAATGCTCTCCCTCCTCTTAACCCCTACTTCCCGACAGGCCCCGGTATGTGATGTTCCCCTCCCGGTGTCCATGTGTTCTCATTGGAAAATTAACTTATTTATTAAATAGCACATAGTAAATATAAAACTTTTGGTAGAGAGAGGGAGAGAGATTTTTTTTTCTGCTACAACCTGTATAATCCATGCACTACAGAGCCTTACTGTATATTCCAACTTGTTTTTAATAAATTAAATGTATTTAAATAATAAAATTAAAATTTTATTTCAGCATCTGAGAAAATAGAAAAGCATTTAAAGGTGTTAGCATCTGTCAACATTAAATCTCAGGCTCTCAAAGTGTTAGAAAAGAACAAAATGTTAATCTGTATGGCTAAATTATCATCTACCTGTATGTATGTTATGACCAGTATTCAAAATTATCTAATGTTGAGATTAGTTTGACGTAAAATGTAGACCCTTTGTAAGTTGTTGAGTTAAAGTAACTTGTATAATCTCTAACAACACTAACACGGCAGCGAGTGACTGCAGAGCCTCTGCTCTCCCTCCAGTGGGAGGAACTCTGTTCCTAATTGAGAATAAGAAGACACACTGGCTAATGGTTCAACACCAAAGGGTAAAATATAATTCTATGTATAACACAACGCAGGTGCCTCTGTACAGAGACGTAATCACACAGGGATAGATAAAAGATTTGTTCCTAGCACACTGACAAGCACAAATATTACGTGATTTTCAGCACTGCTGAAAGTTCATCCTTTCTAGAAAACACACACTTAATTTTTTCATTTTCGACAGTAGCTACAGTTTCATTAAGTTTCGGGGAAGAGGTTTCAAATTGTTTTTGTTTCTTAACAGTAAGAAGACAGTTCTGCAACCCCATGGCTTCTAGGGAGTTTATGCATTTTGGAGAAAGGGAATGTCACCTCCTGGAAAATGAATGATTAGAATTGATTATTTTTTTTGTTATAGCTGGTAATCTTGACTAGGAGTCCAGAAACTATGGCTGAGCTATTTCCCTCCCTACCTATTTTTGTAATAGTTTTTTTGGAATACATCCACACACATTAGTCTATGTATTATCTATACCTGCTTTCATGCTACCAGAGCAGAATTGAGTCATTACAACAGAGACTGTGTGGCACATCAAGCCTAAAATGTTTGCCCTCTGGTTCCTTATAGAAAAACTTGCCAACCCCTGCTCTAGATAATTCATACTTTACTAGCTAATTGTTGAATATGTGATAATCTTGGCCTAACAAGATTACAATATTTTTAATGGCAAAGACCATCTCTGTCTCTCTATTTTTCAGACCATCTCTTGGAACTCTTCTATACCCTACAATCTCTAACAAGGTCCTGGAAAGGGAGAGGCTTAAATACATCAGTTGGTTTGCTGGTTGCGATGAAAGTTTACTAGACCAGGAAAGAAACTCCTTCATACCTGTAAAGAGAGGCAGTCAAGCCCTAGGTTCCTGGAATCAGATTGCATGGGCTCAAACCTTGGCTCTGCTATTTACTTACTGTGGCCTTAGCCTCATAATCTTAAAAAAAAAAATCTGGTTGGGAATAGTGCCAACTGTCTAGTATTGTTGCAAGGGTTCAGTGGCAGCTATGTGAAAAGGGCTTAGAACTCTCAGCCAGGGTTCATCATTATCATTCTTATTTGTGATGCTGGGAAGAGTCTCTCTTTTTCTCTCTCTCTCTTATTTTCCTTCACTTTATTTGTCCTGGAATTACTTTGTGACTTCTCTGTGAATAAGGAGGTGCACTTTAATTGTACATACATGTTTCCCTGTCTTACGTATCATCAGTAGGGCTGCTGGCACTAGCTGTAGTTCAGATTTAATGCCAGTGGCCACAATCTTATGAAGACATGGATCCTTTTTCCATAAAAAATAAGGCCACAGACTTCTGTGTTATAGCAGTTGTGTTTTTATTTATTCAATACCTGCCAATACATCATGTTCAGTACACTGAACCCTTTGTAATTTGTGGATGCTTTGCAGTTCTTCCTGGCCTAAGAGGTGGAGAGCCTCTGTTGTAGGTATTTGCATGTGGATGAGTTATAACCTGTGTAATGGCACACTTTTGTAATAACACACCTGTTCTGATTGACAGTGGTACTAAGATGGCAGGTAACTGTCACTAATTGGAACCATTTTCTTTGTGCATGTTGAATCTGATTTTTGATCATAAATAGTGAGAGTCTTAGCCTATATAAAAATGTACATTTGTGGAGCAATGTACATAACATTCAAGACCTGGTTAAAAAAAAACACGTTGTTTTTAATATTGTTGTCTTCTGAAGAAGGAGGCAAAATTTTCTAGAAGGGCTTTCAAGACACTAATATAAAAAGGATGAAAATGTTTTATGGTCTTGCCAAATCACTTTTCCATCTTCATGCAGCAGTTTAGTTTTGAGCTTATAAAAAGGTCTATATTGCAGAGGAAAGTAGTTTATATGAAAGTTTTACATATAAATCTAACTGGTCCAAATGCAAAACTCTGCCAAAGTCTTGAAAATTTGCTCTATTGTTGACTGCTTGGAAAGGGAGATTTTGGAGGATCTTTGAATCTTCTCTGTCCACAGTGACAAAGGCTTATGGTAAGCTGGATCACCCTGGACAAATTGGTATCTTTTAGGACCTCAATTGGACTTAGTGACCTCAAGCACCCTTCCAGGTCTACAAACTTTCATTTCCCTTTGATCATAAGACCTCTAGAAAGGGGCAGATATTAATGTGTCCATGTGGAAAAATAGCTCTTGCTGTGTTCAGTCAAGTCTGACAAAACCTTCCAGGAGAGACCACTTCTGAATGAGAAAGGGCTAAACATTGCCAGGAGTGGAAACTGGGGAGAGACCAGGAGATTACAAAAAGGGCACCTGAGAACACAATTTCTGACACTCACATAAAGTGCATACAAAAGACCTGCAGTCATGATGTAAGCGTTTCTTCTGTGAGCTTTTCTATACCCAACAACGGGCCAGGCAGGTATTCTATTATTAATAGTAGTAATTGTAGCCACATTGGCCTATCTTTTGTGAGTAGTATTTAGACCATGTGAAACCGTGTTTTCCATTTGCTTCCTCTGGTGACTGTGTCGATTATTGAGAAAGTGAGATTGTCTGTTGTGATGTTCTCCTTGACTGATGTGGTTAACCAAGGGTTAAATATACTTTCAAAAGAGGCCCTCCGGTTGTCTTTTAAGAGTATATGTTTTCCCCTTCTGTAGATTAACTGCGCTCACTCAGCTCATTTATAGGTCTTTAATGATTTCCTCATAAAAATGATATTTCTGTTTAACCTTACCTCCCAGAAATAACATAAACTCTAATTCTTTAATATTTGGTGCTTTCAATTTCTTCTAACTTTGGTAATTGTATGAAATAAAATACTAAAGCATTGAACCAAAGCTTGTGATTAGTTCCACATTGAGTTTTTAAATGTTGTAGCTGACCTTTTAGCAGCATGATGAAATGTAAAAGTTTGCATTTGCTAACAAGGATAAGGGAAGCTGCTAAAAGTCCTGTTTTAAAATTTTTAGGTTTCTCGTATAATCTACGATGAAATAATGGAAGCTAGCTATGTAAAAACCAACCCACTTGTTCTCAAGTCTTTGTTTAAAGAAATATTCTTGTTTAAAGAAACTTTCCACAATGAAACGGGAAGTGTGAAGGCATTCCTAGTATGTTCTCCAAATGAATAAAAAGTAGTTGTAAGAAATTAATCATTACTGAGGTCCTCCCTGGCAGATTTAAAACAAAAGCTTCAGTAGTACCTTGTACAGTTGGTTGTAGACATTATAATTATTCTCCCACTTTAAAAGAGTGCATAATTATAGCGAATACTCTAATTTCCAATACACATAATTATACCCAGTCACTGAAGGAAGGAATATAAGGATTCCAACTACAGGATAAAAAGGATTCTTAGTCTGAATAGAGTTTTTTTTTTTTTCCTTTCCACTACTCTGTAAAGTCTAGTAGGGTGAACAAAAAGAACAGTACAATGTACTATCCTTAAAAATAGAATTATAAATGGCTTTGTTTGGAAACTCCTGCACATCTTCTCAGAAATTAAATTTTTGACTTAATAGTTATTGAGCGAAAGTGAATCATCAGTTAAGAGATGTGAATATGAAGTTGGGATTGCAATCCCTGGGCTGTTGGGAGAAGGCAATGGTAAGGGAAAGAAGATGACAGAGAGAAATGTATCTGTGGAGTTTCTAAACCAGAGAAAATCTCATCACATTATCCTCAGTCAGGATTAAGACTAAAAGTTGTTACCGAGAGAAACTTTATAAACCTAGAGCTAGCTGCCCACTAAGGTCGTGGGGGGTCAAGAGGATTCATGTGGAGCTTAACAAGTATGTATTGAACATTCTGGAAAGCTCAGCAATATGCTAATATTCTATGGGGTTTTGTGACTGTGTTTGAGGCCTAATCCCTGCCTGAAGGAAAGTGTGCTCTTTGAAGAGACAGGGAATAATATATTATTGATTATAATATACATTAAAATTAATATATAGTAATATATTATTTTGTATATAATTTGTTATTCATATAATTAATGTCAATATAATTTATTATATTAACAAGCTTACTCATATATAATATATATTATACATATCATTATATAATGATTAATACATCATATGTATGTGAAACAGCAAAGACTGTGGCATTATATATTCTGTAAAAAGCTAAGTTATAAAGCAAGAGCACAAGTATGTTTTATAAACCATAAATTAGGCGGGCAGTGAAGTAAGAGAGACATCAGAGTTGAGGCAGAACAGGTGTTAACCTTCATAGTAAATATAGCTGAAGTTCAAGACTAGAGCATAGATGGGAGGATGAAAAATCTTGGAATCCTCCATAACAAAGAACAACGAGAGAAACATAGGGACCAAAAGTTTGAAATGAAAATGAAACTAGCCAGAGAATTCACTTGGTTCACCGATTGTTGTGGAGTATAGACAGAAAAGGAACAGAGTTGGGGGTAAAATGGGGCATAGATCTGTAGCCATTCTGAAAGTGCACATGTGGTTCAGGGTACAGAACTGGAAGCAAAAGTTGCTACAACAAAATCAAAAAACCTGAAATGCTGTGTCTTCTTTGCATAGAATATACTGTCTCCACAGAAAAGGAAACAATGTTTAAGACTTCAGTCAAGTATGAAGGCATTTAATAAAATCAACTTCTGAAAACTTCAAGGGGATAGAATAATAAGTAGCTACTGTTAATTGTGATCAATTAACATGACAACAAAGAAAGATCTGTGACCAGGGGAGAAGAATGAGTCATTGACTTTTTATGAAAGGACCCACTGGTTGAGTAAATAAAGCTCTTTTCTAAGTCAAGCTGAGAATTGAGCCTTTTGACTAAATAAACTCAAGGAAAAGATTCGGGTAAGGGAAAGAGAGTCTGAATTAGGCAGTTGACTATTGATAACAAGCTTACTACCTACCTGGGTTATTACTCAATGTCTTGCTTTCCTTGGTCAGCCTCTGTAAACATCAGATATTCAAAGACTTGAGAGGAATTAGTTTTCTGAGAAGCTTATAGAAGTCATAAAGTCAGTGAGGTAGAAAACCCTGTGGAAAGGCCTTTTCCAACCCAAGGAACCATTGCTAATGAATGACAGTAAGGAAATTGTTCCTTTTATGGTAGTATCTCACCTCTAGAGTCCACTCTGAGGAAGAATTATCATCCTTTAGATTTAGATTAAACATCATTTAGATTCTGTCATTCTCAAAATCTACTGATACTCCCAATCATTTCAGAATCAAATTAAAACCAATGCCTTTGGTGTGTCTATTTTATCACTCCTCTTCCTAATTGTGTAATGTGCAATATCATTGTTTTAACATTGCCTGGCTCTCTTTAACCCAAAAACTGTGCCCTTTGCCTCTTAAATCTTCACCCACTAATTTTCCAAAACAAGGATGCCAGTCACTTTCATCAGTATTAAGTGAAACTTATACTTTCACTAACCCCCAAAATATGTGTATACACACACACCCCACTTGTAGACATTGCATTTAATCTCTTTATGCCACTAATGTTATTTGTAATTGCTTATGCTTTTCCTGATATGGTTGTGGCTAATTTCATTGCTGTATAGAATGTGAGAGTTGGAAGGGACCTTAGCATTAGTGTTAATTTAGAATCTTCCAGATGGAGGGAACCTTCCAATGATTAGAAGAGACACAAGAGGGAAATACAGATTTTCTTGTTTACAGGCCCTCGGGGTATGTGATACACATGAGGGTCACACATATGGAGGTCTAGGAGCACATGTAGAGAGAGATCCATGAGCCAATGCCTTTACTGGCATCCAGGGTGTTGTCCAAACAGGTTCCTATGGGGAATGTTAATTGGTGAGTGTAAAGCAACAGGTGAGAGTTCCAGGTGGTCACACTGTGACTGAGGGTTAGTCACTGTGGCGTATCTGCACAGCTCATGCAGGGGGTAGGAGCAGCAGGGCCAGTCAAGCAGGCTGTGTCTAGCTGACCCATAGTGAGCAACTGTGTAATGCAGATATCTGAATTGAACACATTGAGGAACTAGGAGTGTGAGTTAGGTGTAGAACTGGAAATTCTGCCAAGGATGACTGAGCCCTTCTTCTGGTATGAGAGAATCCAACTTATATTTAAAATGGAGGCCAAGGCAACATAAAATTATAAGAACTTACTACAGCAGTTTAGAAGTAGGTCTGGAGATGGTAAGTATATTTCCCAAGGTCACTTATCAAGTTAATGGGAAGACAGAAACTCTAGCCCAGTCTGTTAGCCTCATGCCTTCTCCACTGTAGGAATCATGATGTGAAAATGACACTTAGACTGATGAAAAATGTGAGAAGTTGATCAATATATAAATTTTCATCCTATTTTTTTCTGCTGTAGGATGATATTAAAAGCAAAACTGTATTACTTTTTGTTGTGAATACAGTGTTACCATTTTATTATTCATTTGTAGCCCTAGTTGATAAATAATAAAAACCATTGACTATGTAGTAAACAACTTACTTTCTCTTGGTAGGATCCCAAAATTTGTTGTAATTTTTTCCACCATGACTTTATAGTGCATATCAATCTCCATGTGCCAGACCTTTGTGGGATATGATGAGGTTTCTCTTCGAATAATCGAATCAATCTTTTATTCTTTAATTCATAGTACCCCCCTTCTTTTTCTCCTTTTTTTCCTTTTTGCCTTTGATAGATGCCTATGCACACCACAATACCAAGCATTATCAGTACCAGCTCACACTCCTTTCCTTATTTGGAAAGAGGACTAACTTTCTAGCTCATTACAGACACCCCTTCCTCTTTCCCTCCACTTTCTTTTACGTGCCCACCCTATCTAAAAAAAATCAAATGTTTAGCTAACCGAGATTAGATTGTACGACCCCACCTCAGCCAATGGGGAAAGGGTACAGGGGCAGGACTTGCGTCAGGAATAAAGGCTCTCCTGCCCCTTTGTTCAGGTGTGTTCTCATGGCAACTGGCCAAGGAGGCACCCCTCTACGTGGAAGTAAAATTGCTTTGCTAAGAATCCTTTGTTCAAGTGTTCAATTTCCTTAGGATTTTGAGCGGTATTCCTAACACCTTCATTTTATCTTGCTTTTCTTCACAACCCACCCTGGAAAAACTCCTTTCATCAAGTTCACATCTCTATCCCTTTGCTAAATAATAAGCACATATATAATCTTTGTCTAAGAAAATTTAGTCATATGAGGTGCTTCACCTGTGCCATTTCTGTTATAGAGCTCCTGTCTAGCATTGAGGACATTTTTAAGATCCATCCAAGTGCCCATCTGTCTTACTTGCCCTTGAAATTTCTACTCTCTACCCCACCCTTCTCCTCTTCTGTATTTATTTATCTCACCCTTTCTCCTTTCTTTTCCAAAACACACACACACACACACACACACACACACACACACACACACACAACCAAGCTCTGCATCTTTTTTTAGTTAGAATAAAAGCTTTGTCTCTCTTGGGTGATGTTATCAGCACTGCAGATATATACTTGGCTGTTTCTATCCTTGCATCTCAAAATCTGATTCTGGTTCTTCTGTTACAGCCAAGAGTACGGGTTTTTAAAAAATCAATTCTCAAGTTCCTTATCTGTTTCTCTGCTTCTAGGATGACCAAATCTTTCATAACTAATGGGGATATTGAATTCAGAGAGCTTTATGGTGAAACTGTATTGCAATATGTGTGCAAAACAAAAACAAGGCTACAATTAGACGTAATAACTATAGCTTAATTTAGATCCATTTCATACTGGCTTGACAGAGTTGCTTAATAGAGTTTTCCCATCAAAAACTAGTTTTCATGAAGACATTAATTTTTCTGCTGATGTGTTTGGCTTATGGACTTCTGAAGAAAAAACACAGGTGTCAATTTAGATTCTCAATAGGTAGGGAGAGAATTAAAAGGATTGTTCTGTGTCTCCGTGTAATTCTTAAGATGTTTGAGTGCACGTTGGATGTTGGTTGATGAATACGTGGAGATACCTGTGACTGGGCACGTTTTCTAGTTGGTAGCTTGCTTCTCAGTTTCCACATTTCTCGAATGAGCTCATATGTTTTTCTGTCAATATACAGGAATATCATTGAATCCCTTTGTCCTTCTCTAATGGCCTCTATTCATTTCTTACCTTAAGATCCTCTTATTATCCAAGAGTACTAATGTTTTCCCCATGATTCTTTGGTCATAAAGTATGACTCAATTCGAATATTATCACTTGGACACATTTCAGGAAATCTTTTGAAACAGACATATAGCGATTACTTCTCAATTATCATGTATCTTCAGACATCAAGCCAGCATAGGACACCTGAGATGAGCTGGTACCTCATGACACTCAATGAGGCAGGACTCACAGAGGGCTTGGAGCCTATGTGGGACGTGCCTCTTGTTATGCCTGATATGTTTCATCGAATATATGCCACATAAGGTGGTGCTAGAATTTCCAAGCCAAATAAATTCCTCTTTCTTTTTCATATTCTTTGAATTGTCTTTAACTCTGGCAGTATTACCACCCACTGATATAATGAGAATCACCAACTATAATTAGACCTAGAATAGAGGTATTTATTGGCTTTCCATATTTGAATCAAGTGTTAATGTTTTAATTTCATTCTGAAGTTTTCTCATACCGTACATCAAGCCATCTGTCTGAAATCATACTAGGAAATGAGAACAAAAAATAATGTATTTTTGGGAAGGCCAAACACAGGGTTATATATATTCTAGATGGCATTTGTGATTAAGTTACCCTCTCCATTCTTACATCAAAATCATACTTAAAATGTGTTTTCTTTCAAGATTAATATATGATCTGCTTAGACACACATTTTTGAGCTTTTTGAAATATCTATGATTATCTTTAATATGTAATGGTTATTAAAGACAAATGTTATACAGAGTTCATCAAAAGTAGCTGAAGTATATTAGACAATATAAGCTGTACAATTTTAGTTAGCCATATTTTATTTTTATATAGGACTTTTGAGTTTTTGAAGTGCCTTACCATACATTATTTCATCTGTTATTCACAATGATGCTATGAAATTGGCTTGGATGAGTTCACCGTCCCCAGTATGCAGAGGAAACTGGCTTAAAGCAGTTAAGTTTTAAGTTAAGTGGCTTGTTCAAAACCACTTCTCTAGTAAATGGTGCGGTACAAACTAAAAGCTGGTAGCATTATTTAATTTATTATATTTATTTTAAATATTTAAATATTCATATAAATGTTTTCCCATTCTATAATTTAGCCTCTTAGTTCTTTCTGCATACTGTAGTCAGAATGAACTTTGCCAAATCTGAAATCATCTTCCTCACTTGATTAAACCCTCGGTAATGAGTCATCATTTTACCCAGGCTACAGTCCCAAATCTGTCATGTCATGTTCATGGTCCTATGTGGTCTAACCCTTATTCTTTTCCACCTGCGTCCCATGCCACTCCTGTCCCCTGGCTCACCAGCTTCCAGCCACACTGGGCTTCTCTTCCTCCCTCCCTACACGACAAAGTGCTTCGCACTTGCGGCTCCCTCTGCCTGCAGTGCTTGTCCCCTCTCTTCACCTGGTAGCACCTGGTCATCACAGAGGTCTCAGTTTCAATATTACTTTCTCAGAGGCCTTCCCCTGACCTACCAAACAAAATCAGTTTCCGTCACTTTCACCTTTGAACATACTCTTAATTAACAATCAATTTATACTGCTGTATTTATCTGTGTGATGTTTATTTAGCACCAGCCCTCTCCATTAGTCTGTAAGTCTAATGAAGCGAGGAACCATGTCCATTTGACTCATTGTTGGTTTCCATCTCTAGTTCAGTGTTTGGCACATAGCAGCTACTCAGTAAACATTTGTGGGCCAAGTAAGTAAACGACTCCATGTGGGGGGTACATAGCTGCTTTTACACGCACAGTTCTCTATTAAATTAGGGAATTATCAGAATCTATATAGATTTTGCTTCATTTCCTTGGAACATGCATGTAGAAAGGACCTTTTGATACTTTAATGATTTAAGCAAGTTTTACAAAATTATCAGGAGAAAAGGTCAGAAACACAGATTACCCAGGGAAATGGAGGAATCTCCTGCATTTGAGGTTTAATCAGAGGATGGCTCAGTTTGAGCTCTGTTGCTATGTGTAGGCTATGAGGTATAGACAAGATCATTCTGTAGAACCATGGAGGAAATACCTGTCTTTCTCTTTGTATGTTTGATTCTTTGTCTAGAACTTAACTCTTTGCTCGTGTCCAAATAGGAAAAGTATTTTGGAATTCCACTCTTGTTTCGGACTTCTTTTTCTCCACCATGGTGTCCAGTCAGCTCTGGTATAACATGTGTGTTACTGAAAATTATTGCACTCTGTAAAACCACACAGTGAAAACCACAAAGCTTTTGGGGGAAACAGGACTATGGGAAAAATACTCAAAACTTTGTCAGTGACACACTAAAAACAAAAAGGTAGGAACCTAATACAATTGGCAGCCATGTGTTCAGTGGTTAAAAAATACATAAATACTACAATAAATATGGTGCTTTACCTTGAGAGAGTTTTTTATGGAAGTGGATATCAACAGGGATGCAGTTCAGAAGTTACTGTGAAGTGGTGGAAGGAACGCTGTCTGAAATTGGAGGGGAAGTTGTAAACACCACATGTGGATGGTTGTGGCTCGTAATGCACACGGTGGACTGAGGTCTGTTTGAAATATGTGTTTTGTGTGTTTCGATGCAGTTCAACTGGGTGGAGTTTTCTGTGTTCACCTAATTTTTCTCATGAATGAAATCAGGCAATCGGCAAACCTAAGATTTGTGTCATGCTTAAATTTTTTCATAACATATCAGTTGCATTGGAACAAATTAGCACTTTTAAAAGAAACGTTACAGCAGAGCTGACAGTAGTAGGGGAAAAAAGTGGGAGACTTAGGGTCAGAAAAACTCAATTCTGGGAGAGGGAGCCAAGATGGCCGAATAGGAACAGCTCCGGTCTACAGCTCCCAGCGTGAGCGACGCAGAAGACGGGTGATTTCTGCATTTCCATCTGAGGTACCGGGTTCATCTCACTAGGGAGTGCCAGACAGTGGGCGCAGGCCAGTGGGTGCGCGTACCGTGCGCGAGCCGAAGCAGGGCGAGGCATTGCCTCACCTGGGAAGCACAACGGGTCAAGGAGTTCCCTTTCCGAGTCAAAGAAAGGGGTGACGGACGCACCTGGAAAACTCGGGTCACTCCCACCCGAATATTGCGCGTTTCAGACCGGCTTAAAAAACGGCGCACCACGAGACTATATCCCACACCTGGCTCGGAGGGTCCTACACCCTCGGAATCTCGCTGATTGCTAGCACAGCAGTCTGAGATCAAACTGCAAGGCGGCAGCGAGGCTGGGGGAGGGGCGCCCGCCATTGCCCAGGCTTGCTTAGGTAAACAAAGCAGCCAGGAAGCTCGAACTGGGTGGAGCCCACCACAGCTCAAGGAGGCCTGCCTGCCTCTGTAGGCTCCACCTCTGGGGGCAGGGCACAGACAAACAAAAAGACAGCAGTAACCTCTGCAGACTTAAATGTCCCTGTCTGACAGCTTTGAAGAGAGCAGTGGTTCTCCCAGCACGCAGCTGGAGATCTGAGAACGGGCAGACTGCCTCCTCAAGTGGGTCCCTAACCCCTGATCCCCGAGCAGCCTAACTGGGAGGCACCCCCCAGCAGGGGCACACTGACACCTCACACGACAGGGTATTCCAACAGACCTGCAGCTGAGGGTCCTGTCTGTTAGAAGGAAAACTAACAAACAGAAAGGACATCCACACCGAAAACCCATCTGTACATCACCATCATCAAAGACCAAAAGTAGATAAAACCACAAAGATGGGGAGAAAACAGAACAGAAAAACTGGAAACTCTAAAATGCAGAGCGCCTCTCCTCCTCCAAAGGAACGCAGTTCCTCACCAGCAACGGAACAAAGCTGGATGGAGAATGATTTTGACGAGCTGAGAGAAGAAGGCTTCAGACGATCAAATTACTCTGAGCTACGGGAGGACATTCAAACCAAAGGCAAAGAAGTTGAAAACTTTGAAAAAAATTTAGAAGAATGTATAACTAGAATAACCAATACAGAGAAGTGCTTAAAGGAGCTGATGGAGCTGAAAACCAAGGCTCGAGAACTACGTGAAGAATGCAGAAGCCTCAGGAGCCGATGCGATCAACTGGAAGAAAGGGTATCAGCAATGGAAGATGAAATGAATGAAACGAAGCGAGAAGGGAAGTCTAGAGAAAAAAGAATAAAAAGAAATGAGCAAAGCCTCCAAGAAATATGGGACTATGTGAAAAGACCAAATCTACGTCTGATTGGTGTACCTGAAAGTGATGCGGAGAATGAAACCAAGTTGGAAAACACTCTGCAGGATATTATCCAGGAGAACTTCCCCAATCTAGCAAGGCAGGCCAACATTCAGATTCAGGAAATACAGAGAACGCCACAAAGATACTCCTCGAGAAGAGCAACTCCAAGACACATAATTGTCAGATTCACCAAAGTTGAAATGAAGGAAAAAATGTTAAGGGCAGCCAGACAGAAAGGTCGGGTTACCCACAAAGGGAAGCCCATCAGACTAACAGCGGATCTCTCGGCAGAAACCCTACAAGCCAGAAGAGAGTGGGGGCCAATATTCAACATTCTTAAAGAAAAGAATTTTCAACCCAGAATTTCATATCCAGCCAAACTAAGCTTCATAAGTGAAGGAGAAATAAAATACTTTACAGACAAGCAAATGCTGACCGATTTTGTCACCACCAGGCCTGCCCTAAAAGAGCTCCTGAAGGAAGCGCTAAATATGGAAAGGAACAACCGGTACCAGCCGCTGCAAAATCATGCCAAAATGTAAAGACCATCGAGACTAGGAAGAAACTGCATCAACTAACGAGCAAAATAACCAGCTAACATCATAATGACAGGATCAAATTCACACATAACAATATTAACTTTAAATGTAAATGGACTAAATTCTCCAATTAAAAGACACAGACTGGCAAGTTGGATAAAGAGTCAAGACCCATCAGTGTGCTGTATTCAGGAAACCCATCTCACGTGCAGAGACACACATAGGCTCAAAATAAAAGGATGGAGGAAGATCTACCAAGCAAATGGAAAACAAAAAAAGGCAGGAGTTGCAATCCTAGTCTCTGATAAAACAGACTTTAAACCAACAAAGATCAAAAGAGACAAAGAAGGCCATTACATAATGGTAAAGGGATCAATTCAACAAGAGGAGCTAACTATCCTAAATATTTATGCACCCAATACAGGAGCACCCAGATTCATAAAGCAAGTCCTGAGTGACCTACAAAGAGACTTAGACTCCCACACATTAATAATGGGAGACTTTAACACCCCACTGTCAACATTAGACAGATCAACGAGACAGAAAGTCAACAAGGATACCCAGGAATTGAACTCAGCTCTGCACCAAGCGGACCTAATAGACATCTACAGAACTCTCCACCCCAAATCAACAGAATATACATTTTTTTCAGCACCACACCACACCTATTCCAAAATTGACCACATAGTTGGAAGTAAAGCTCTCCTCAGCAAATGTAAAAGAACAGAAATTATAACAAACTATCTCTCAGACCACAGTGCAATCAAACTAGAACTCAGGATTAAGAATCTCACTCAAAGCCGCTCAACTACATGGAAACTGAACAACCTGCTCCTGAATGACTACTGGGTACATAACGAAATGAAGGCAGAAATAAAGATGTTCTTTGAAACCAATGAGAACAAAGACACAACATACCAGAATCTCTGGGACGCATTCAAAGCAGTGTGCAGAGGGAAATTTATAGCACTAAATGCCCACAAGAGAAAGCAGGAAAGATCCAAAATTGACACCCTAACATCACAATTAAAAGAACTAGAAAAGCAAGAGCAAACACATTCAAAAGCTAGCAGAAGGCAAGAAATAACTAAAATCAGAGCAGAACTGAAGGAAATAGAGACACAAAAAACCCTTCAAAAAATTAATGAATCCAGGAGCTGGTTTTTTGAAAGGATCAACAAAATTGATAGACCGCTAGCAAGACTAATAAAGAAAAAAAGAGAGAAGAATCAAATAGACGCAATAAAAAATGATAAAGGGGATATCACCACCGATCCCACAGAAATACAAACTACCATCAGAGAATACTACAAACACCTCTACGCAAATAAACTAGAAAATCTAGAAGAAATGGATACATTCCTCGACACATACACTCTCCCAAGACTAAACCAGGAAGAAGTTGAATCTCTGAATAGACCAATAACAGGAGCTGAAATTGTGGCAATAATCAATAGTTTACCAACCAAAAAGAGTCCAGGACCAGATGGATTCACAGCCGAATTCTACCAGAGGTACAAGGAGGAACTGGTACCATTCCTTCTGAAACTATTCCAATCAATAGAAAAAGAGGGAATCCTCCCTAACTCATTTTATGAGGCCAGCATCATTCTGATACCAAAGCCAGGCAGAGACACAACCAAAAAAGAGAATTTTAGACCAATATCCTTGATGAACATTGATGCAAAAATCCTCAATAAAATACTGGCAAACCGAATCCAGCAGCACATCAAAAAGCTTATCCACCATGATCAAGTGGGCTTCATCCCTGGGATGCAAGGCTGGTTCAACATACGCAAATCAATAAATGTAATCCAGCATATAAACAGAGCCAAAGACAAAAACCACATGATTATCTCAATAGATGCAGAAAAAGCCTTTGACAAAATTCAACAACCCTTCATGCTAAAAACTCTCAATAAATTAGGTATTGATGGGACATATTTTAAAATAATAAGAGCTATCTATGACAAACCCACAGCCAATATCATACTGAATGGGCAAAAACTGGAAGCATTCCCTTTGAAAACTGGCACAAGACAGGGATGCCCTCTCTCACCGCTCCTATTCAACATAGTGTTGGAAGTTCTGGCCAGGGCAATCAGGCAGGAGAAGGAAATAAAGGGTATTCAATTAGGAAAAGAGGAAGTCAAATTGTCCCTGTTTGCAGACGACATGATTGTGTATCTAGAAAACCCCATCGTCTCAGCCCAAAATCTCCTTAAGCTGATAAGCAACTTCAGCAAAGTCTCAGGATACAAAATCAATGTACAAAAATCACAAGCATTCTTATACACCAACAACAGACAAACAGAGAGCCAAATCATGAGTGAACTCCCATTCACAATTGCTTCAAAGAGAATAAAATACCTAGGAATCCAACTTACAAGGGATGTGAAGCACCTCTTCAAGGAGAACTACAAACCACTTCTCAAGGAAATAAAAGAGGATACAAACAAATGGAAGAACATTCCTTGCTCATGGGTAGGAAGAATCAATATCGTGAAAATGGCCATACTGCCCAAGGTAATTTACAGATTCAATGCCATCCCCATCAAGCTACCAATGACTTTCTTCACAGAATTGGAAAAAACTACTTCAAAGTTCATATGGAACCAAAAGAGAGCCCGCATCGCCAAGTCAATCCTAAGCCAAAAGAACAAAGCTGGAGGCATCACACTACCTGACTTCAAACTATACTACAAGGCTACAGTAACCAAAACAGCATGGTACTGGTACCAAAACAGAAATATAGATCAGTGGAACAGAACAGAGCCCTCAGAAATAACGCCGCTTACCTACAACTATCTGATCTTTGACAAACCTGAGAAAAACAAGCAATGGGGAAAGGATTCCCTATTTAATAAATGGTGCTGGGAAAACTGGCTAGCCATATGTAGAAAGCTGAAACTGGATCCCTTCCTTACACCTTATACAAAAATCAATTCAAGATGGATTAAAGACTTAAACGTTAGACCTAAAACCATAAAAACCCTAGAAGAAAACCTAGGCATTACCATTCAGGACATAGGCGTGGGCAAGGACTTCATGTCCAAAACACCAAAAGCAATGGCAACAAAAGCCAAAATTGACAAATGGGATCTAATTAAACTAAAGAGCTTCTGCACAGCAAAAGAAACTACCATCAGAGTGAATAGGCAACCTACAACATGGGAGAAAATTTTCGCAACCTACTCATGTGACAAAGGGCTAATATCCAGAATCTACAGTGAACTCAAACAAATTTACAAGAAAAAAACAAACAACCCCATCAAAAAGTGGGCGAGGGACATGAACAGACACTTCTCAAAAGAAGACATTTATGCAGCCAAAAAACACATGAAAAAATGCTCATCATCACTGGCCATCAGAGAAATGCAAATCAAAACCACTATGAGATATCATCTCACACCAGTTAGAATGGCAATCATTAAAAAGTCAGGAAACAACAGGTGCTGGAGAGGATGTGGAGAAACAGGAACACTTTTACACTGTTGGTGGGACTGTAAACTAGTTCAACCATTGTGGAAGTCAGTGTGGCGATTCCTCAGGGATCTAGAACTAGAAATACCATTTGACCCAGCCATCCCATTACTGGGTATATACCCAAAGGACTATAAATCATGCTGCTATAAAGACACATGCACACGTATGTTTATTGCGGCATTATTCACAATAGCAAAGACTTGGAACCAACCCAAATGTCCAACAATGATAGACTGGATTAAGAAAATGTGGCACATATACACCATGGAATACTATGCAGCCATAAAAAATGATGAGTTCATATCCTTTGTAGGGACATGGATGAAATTGGAAACCATCATTCTCAGTAAACTATCGCAAGAACAAAAAACCAAACACCGCATATTCTCACTCATAGGTGGGAATTGAACAATGAGATCACATGGACACAGGAAGGGGAATATCATACTCTGGGGACTGTGGTGGGGAGGGGGGAGGGGGGAGGGATAGCATTGGGAGATATACCTAATGCTAGATGACGAGTTAGTGGGTGCAGCGCACCAGCATGGCACATGTATACATATGTAACTAACCTGCACAATGTGCACATGTACCCTAAAACTTAAAGTATAATAAAAAAAAAAAAAAACTCAGTTCTAGCTCCAGAGCTGCTATTTCTAACCATGGAAACAGAGCAAGCTTCCTGCCTCTCTTTTCAGTCCTCTACACTTATCTTTAGATGGAGGTGATAATAACCACAATTGCTGAATTGTTCTGAAGACTGAATACAGTAATGAAGGTGGACACATTTTGTAAAATGTAAAATATTCTCCAGATTGAAGATATTTTTTGCAGAGTTTGCTCATTTCGGAGTTAGAGACAGCAGCTAACGAATAACATAGAGTTGAAAGTTAACCCACTCACAGCTTTTCTTCAGAAAAACAGGCAAACCTACCTTTTTACTAATAACAAAGCTCACCTCTGTAAAGGGAAAGAAGAGCCTGTGACTGGCAAGTTTTGTTGAACATGTATGTAATGTCACTGCTTAGACTCAGCCTTTGAGCTGTTGTTTGTGTTCCTGGTGCAGCGATTTGAGAGCTTTGCTAAGAGAAGCCAAAGAGAAAGGGAAGAGGTGACAAACATGGAGCATCTTGCTCGAAGAACATGGGAAGAATTGAAAGGTGGTGATTGAGGAGCTTTGAAAATCGTCATGAGGCTCTCCTAGGCAGGTGTCTTCAAGCCATCCCAGCTCAGTGGCTCTGCAGAAAGAGAGATGTTGCTGTGGAAATGTGGTCCTGTCAGATTTGTAACCCAGATTTCCAGGATATTGTCCTCTACTTATTGCTCTTCAGTACCTAGTGGCGTTGTGTAAATAACAGCAACTGTTCTCCATCTCTCATTGCCTTTCACACTTTCTGCTGTGAAAGATCCAGAGCCAACATTTGGGAGACAAATTAAAATTACTTTGGGAATAGATCAATTTATATCCAGAATATAGCGAATACAGAAAAAAAAATAGCCAATCTATTGATACTATATTTTTTCTATGTGTAGCCTGTTTTTAAATTTGGGTACAGGCTGGGCGCGGTGGCTAACGCCTATAATCCCAGCACTTTGGGAGGCTGAGGCGGGCAGATCACAAGGTCAGGAGATCAAGACCATCCTGGCTAACATCGAGAAACCCTGTCTCTACTAAAAATACAAAAAATTAGCCGGGCGTGGTTGCGGGTGCCTGTAGTCCCTGTAGTCCCAGCTACTCTGGAGGCTGAGGCAGGAGAATAGTGTGAACCTGGGAGGCGGAGCTTGCAGTGAGCTGAGATCGCGCCACTGCACTCCAGTCTGGGCGACAGAGAGAGATTCTGTCTCCAAAAAAAAAAAAAAAAAAAAAAATTGGGTACAAATCTTTTTCATATTTAGTAGGTGTGGATTATTGTCAAGTTTTGATGGATTAATAGAAATACACCTCATTTGAAGGGAATATATTTTAGTAAAAAGCTTTTGCCCTCATAGTCTTAATTCATTAGAATTTTCTCTGTGTTACCAGGGTTTTTGTGTGTGTGTGTGTGTGTGTGTGTGTGTGCTTTTTTTTTCATGTTTTAAAAGGCATAAATAAATTGAAGAGAAAAGGTTATTCATGTGGAAAAGGTTCTATCATGATCATGTTTTTGGGACTCTTTAATATGGCAGTGAGTGAATCTATGGAGCATTCTTTGCTTTTGAAGGAAGGAGGGATGCTGTTTTCTCTGCAAAACTTTACATTCTTTTTTTTTTTTTTTTTTTTTTTTTTTGAGATGGAATCTCGCTCTGTCACCCACGCTGGAGTTCAGTGGCGTAATCTTGGCTCACTGCAACCTCTGCCTCCTGGGTTCAAGCAATTCACTGCCTCAGCCTCCCGAGTAGCTGGCATTATAGGCACCCGCCAACACACCTGGCTAATTTTTTTATTTTTAGTAGAGACGGGGTTTCACCATCTTGGCCAGGCTGGTCTTGAACTCCTGACCTCGTGATCCACCCGCGTCAGCCTCCCAAAGTGCTGGGATTACAGGTGTGAACTTCACATTCTTCGTAGCATGCACTTTTGAACTATTTAGCGTACATTTTTTTTTTTTGGCTTGTTTCTGGAATCGAAGCACTATCTTCCAAATTCTGTAGTATTGGTGACTTGTCCATGTTTCTTTTAGTCTAATCAGTCAATAAAAAGAGGAATGTCAATTGTGTATATAACCATAAAGAGTTTATTATAGTAAAATATATATAACATGAAATTTGCAATTTTGACCATTTTTGTAAAGAGTTAACTTTAATTAACCCATTTATCTTCCACAACCACATTTTTCTTTCTTTCCAACGCTTCCAGAATGTCATTTTCCAAAGTGACAGAATAAAGATTTGATTTTAATTTTGATTTTAGTTTTTCTGATTTCAGTAAAAGTAACTGATTATGGGAGTTAAAAGTAGACCATCAAAAATTCAGGCCTGAGTAAGCAAAAGGCCAGCTTCAGAATCAATAAACAAATGTATTTCCAGCACTACCGCGTATTAGGTAATGTGCTAAAAATGTAAAATCTATCTGCACATAAGGCATCTTGAACAAATATTTATCCAGGTGGAGAATTATGATAAATTCACAATAAAAATAACAGTAGAAAAAGTAAAGACCTAAAGGGTGGTAAAGATAGTAGGTGATGTTGGAATTCAGGGAAGGGAGGAAATGCAGTGATGAGGGATAAGTTGTAGAGAACATGGCTTGCAGCTGAGCCTGGAAGGAACCCTAGGCTTTCAACCGAGAGACCTAGGCAGCTTTTCACGCTGGAACAAAGGTACAGAGGCAGGAGGATGTGTAAGTATTTTTAGAGGATCAGGATTCACATCTATATTCTAGTCTAATGTTTCTTTCATGATCCTCAGAATGCCTTTTTTCTCGTGAGTTAGAGCTGGAGAAAATCTGTCATTGCTATCACTTCCTGTGAATATGCCACATGCGATGAATCATATTTAATCCATAGTGCATGGTACACAGTCATAGTGTTTGGTTTATTTCAAAACAGAGGTCACTGTTTGTCTTTTTTCCTTTTAAGTATATATGTCCCTCATGATCAGACATTGCATGTATAGTTTTCATCATAGAGTGTATATCCTGTGTACAAAATGCTCAGTTTAGTAACAGCAGTAACAATAACAGCATGGCATGCTTTTTAAAAAAGGCAACAACAACAACAACAAAACAAAAACAAAACAAAAAAGACATTAGTGTAGCTGACTCAGTGCTATCAGGAGGATCTGAGCTGTGTACTTTTTACCAGTTCCAGGAATGAGTTTCTGCTGAACCGTCTATTCTGTGTCATCCAGTTACTCTTTCAATCCCTGATACCCGTTCGTGAGATGAGCTAGTTATCTAGGATTATAAAAACAGTGGGTGGCTTGGCCTAGTTTTATATCTGAAGACCTAACTGGACAAAATGAAAAACAATTCTTGAGCCTCACCCTCATCAGCTTCACGTTCTAATTAACTTGAGATTTTCAGTCCTTTTATAAAAGTAGTAATTTTCTCTTTCAAGGATGTACCAGAGATGGAAGAGATGAAATAATTCTGAACAGGTAATAATCTTATTAATTATTATCTGACTTATTGTGCATTCAATAGTATTTTTGGGTCATAGTTCTTCACAGGATGCTCTCTGGGTTAGTGGAAATTATTCAAGTGTTAGAATTAAGTCACCTGGGACTCAAAATCTATTACCTTCTGGTTTATATGACCTTGCACAAATTACTTAGGTGTCTCTGATCCTTGGTTTCGTTGTCTATAACAAGAGATTAAGAATAGGACCCACTTCGTGGGGTTGTTCAAAGGATGAAATTCATATATATGAAGCTCAAGTTATCACTTGATAACCAGCTATTTCTTATTTTTGTCATAAACACCTTCCTAAAAGTCATTCCCTTTGTGTCTTTTATAGCATGAGAAGCTGATACATGAACTGGAAGAGGAGAGACACTTACGTCTTCAAAGCGAGAAGCGGTTGCAGGAGGTGACCCTAGAGTCTGAGCGCAACAGAATTCAGATGCGTGGCTTGCAGCAGCAGTTCTCCAGGTATTGTTCTTAGCTGAGCAGATTGCTTCGTGAGGTGCATCTCTCTCTGCACCAGTAACACCTTGGATTGAATGTCCGTTGTGTAAGCTTCTGTTGTGTTTGATGAGCTAATTTACCAACCGTTTAGACCTTCTGTTCTGACTGAAGCATCCTATGGCATCTAGACCAATTTTCTGAAACTTTCCATTTGCACCTGACATGATCTTTATTGAAACTGGTTGTCTTTTCTTTCCTGATGGCTTCCCTAAGGGTCTTCAAGTGAGTTGTGGTGGCTTTGCAGCCAGTAGGCTTGTCCTTTAAAACGCCAGCCAAGATTCCTCAGGGATCTAGAACTAGAAATACCATTTGACCCAGCCATCCCATTACTGGGTCTATACCCAAAGGATTATAAATCATGCTGCTATAAAGACACATGCACACGTATGTTTATTGAGGCACTATTCACAATAGCAAAGACTTGGAACCAACCCAAATGTCCAACAACGATAGATTGGATTAAGAAAATGTGGCACATGTACACCATGGAATACTATGCAGCCATAAAAAATGAAGAGTTCATGTCCTTTGTAGGGACATGGATGAAACTGGAAACCATCATTCTCAGCAAACTATCACAAGGACAAAAAACCAAACACCGCATGTTCTCAGTCATAGGTGGGAATTGAACAATGAGAACACATGGACACAGGAAGGGGAACATCACACTCCGGGGACTGTTGTGGGGTGGGGGGAGGGGGGAGGGATAACATTAGGAGATATACCTAATGCTAAATGACGAGTTAATGGGTGCAGCACACCAGCATGGCACATGTATACATATGTAACAAACCTGCACATTGTGCACATGTACCCTAAAACTTAAAGTATAATAAAAAAAAAGGCCAGCCAAAAGGATGAGATTTCAGTGGTCCTCGCAATCCTATTTTAAGACAAAGAGAGAGTATGTGACTCTAATGATTCTATAAACTCTTCCTCATTGCTTAGAGGAAACACTAAGGAGTAATAAAAAAAAAAATCAGTGATTTTCTGTCCTTAAAAAGATATCACTAGAACACTTGAACGTGGCCAGGCGCAGTGGTTCACACCTGTAATTCCAGGACTTTGGAAGGCTGAGGTGGGCGGATCATTTGAGGTCAGGAATTCAAGACCAGCCTGGCCAACATGGCAAAGCCCCATCTCTACTAAAAACACAAAAATTAGCCGGGCATGATGGCAGGTGCCTGTATTCCCAGCTACTCGGGAGGCTGAGGCAGGAGAATCCCTTGAACCCAGGAGGTGGAGTCTGCAGTGAGCCGAGATTGCGCCACTGCACTCCAGCCTCGGCAACAAAGCAAGATTCCATTACAAAAAAAAAAAAAAAAAAAAAAAAAAAAAGAGACAGAGATCACTAGAATCTCCCTTTCAAAGAATTTGAAAGGAAGATTCTGAAAAAGTAGCTCCTAGATTTAATTCTAGCAGTTGGAATCTTTCAGTTTCCAATTATAGTTAATATGAGGGTAGGTGATGGTTCAAACTATTATGTTAAAATCCCTTCAATTCCATGGGAGGAATCCCCCAGAAAATTGTGCATTTACAGCCTTGGGACCAGATATAGGCACCTTGTGAAGGACAATCTGCATTCATTTCTATACTTCACCATTTATAAAATCAGGAAAATAATTTGTTTCACTTTTCTCTCCTGAGATTATCCCAGGCAGTATCCATGTTTGAGAAGTTGCCCTAAAATCGTCATGAGAAAACTGTGTGGGTCTTGTCTTTAACTTTTCACCAGGATTTGGAGAACACTGTGACTGGTGATAAATAATATAGCTTTGTCATTATGAAGTTTTTATAATGACAGCTTAATTTTTAGATGTGTTGCAGGGAGAGAACAAACACAGTTGAGCCTCCAGATAATTTACCTCATTATGGCCAATACTGTGTATGTGCTTCAACTTTGGTGTAGGAGTTCATGGAGGAACAGGACAAGAAGGATGGATGACTCCTGTGTGGTCAGCATTATAATTTAACACCCTGTTCAACTCCTCAAGTCCATGATAATACACAGGTGCTATAGAAATGCACCAATCAATACTTTAATAAATGCATGTCCCACCCCTCATAGGCTATTACTTATATCACCTTATGCTCGATTTTTCATTCAGTTTGATGGCAACTCTCCCTTTGTGTCTCCTAACCAACTTAAAATAATAGATCCACCCCTCCAAAGTGAATTTAAAACAAGCACTGCTTGGTAATATTGGTTGTTTTAATGGCACAGGATAGGAGGAGGCAGATCTTGCTCTCTTTGCACTGTCTAATTGAGATGTCTCTATATTCAAGCTATTGATTTAGGTGGCAGGAGACACATGGCATAGTAAATTATATTCATATGATGCTGGGTCTTCTGCTGTAAATCGGATGCCAATCCCGTACAGATTTAAGTTACACAAGAGCCAAGACTACATCCTAGGCTGAAAGAGAAGATAATTATGTGTACAATAAGTAGTGGTTGGTTTTTACATACTTCTTTTGTGAAGGACTTTTATCCTATTATAATTACTTTTCTCATGTAAAGTGTCATTGAAACTGAAAAGTTCAAGTCCAGTTACAGCCAGAGAACTAATGTAAATCAGTAAAAGACATGGAGGGGAAAAGCATATGTAACAGATAATTACACAATAATTTGAGTAGACCTACTGAACCATTTCTGACGGCCTTTCACAGTTTAAACTTTGGTTTTTAAGATATTTCTAATTATGTTTAAATAATCTTATTAAGTCTTTGAAAAATTCTCAATATTATAGAATAAGCCTTAATTGCATCACCCTTGGACGGGGTCAGCATCCAATATGGTCATCTAAATAATTTCCATAATATAAATTATTCTGTTGAATTAGAAACCTTTATATTCATAATTTTCTTCTTTTTTTCTCTTGGGTCAATGAGTTCATTTTGTGCATGATGATATCTGGGATGTGAAATTACTTTTGAACATTGTTCATGGGCTGAGGTTACTTTTAAAAACTAAGCTAATAACCACTTTCTCAAAGAATGTGATATGGCTTATAATAAAAGGTAGATTTACAATAGGGTTGATAAAATAAAACAAAATAAAGGTCATGAAAGGAGAATGTGGCAAGTTATCACCTTCACATAGCCCAACAAGTTTCCTGAGTATGAGCATGTAATTTAGCTCTAAGATTCTTGGCAGACAAGATCAAAAGAAAAAAAAAAAACAAGTAATATGTAATTATTATCTCATGGCCAAAGGCTACTACTCCTTAAAGAGAGGAATATTATCTCTGTTAATAAATTCGTAATAGAATGTATCACATAGAACACTTTATAGAAGACACTGAAGGATACAGTAGACGTGGCCCAAAATGGTGCAAATTAGGATTAATTCTTGCAAGGGCTGCTGCTTTCACTATGTCACTTATATCTGGAAAGTTAAGCTGTTTTTCAATTTCCTAATATATGGAATAAGAATGCTGGGTCATGTCTAAGAGATCACAAGTGAAATAGGAACTACTCCAGTACTCTGGTGCTTAAAGTTCTCAGGGCAACCATTCTACTTCAGATTCATGGGAATCTCCAGATATATACATGTGCTTTTCTAATACTATGAATGTGGGAAATAGAGGCATAAGATGCTGACGCCTGGCCCGGGCTGGGTGACGTGTTTTATTGGTATGTTTGATGGCCTTGTAGGCATGGGAGCCTCTAAACAATAGTTATGGGATTCCCAGTCTCAGCTTCAGTAACAAGGTGAGTCAATGGAGGGAGAAGCGGAGAATGAAGTTAGATGCTGGGACAGTTAGGTACACGTGGGAAGTAGAGTTCAGGTGTCAGGATGAGTGATTCAGGAGAGGTGGTCCGTGGCTTAATTTTATGCAGTTTCAGCTGTGTGATAAGCCTGACGGCTTGAAGGCACCAGGCAAGCCTGAACATTTGTGATTGTCTCTATTAATGAGAAATGGGATCGCTGAGGTGATAAAAATCTATACAAATGCTTGAATGAGTAGTTTATTTTTTATATCACCACCAAACCTTCAGCCACAATCTGTTCTTCCCTCTTGACCTCTGATTAGGCTATAATGATCAGAAATGGTCCAAATTTAGGCAATAAAAAAAATTGGATATGCCACCAGAGGTTACCTAATCAGCTATAAGCTCATACATCAGAAATTGCCTGCAATGAGGGTGATTCAGACAGGCATAACAAACTTGGTTCAGACCATTTACATTCTTTAATGTAAATATGGATAACACAAGGTACTTGCAAATTAAGCCTTCACAGTTGAGAGAGCACTTCAATAAGGTAGTAGTTAGAGGCAGGTGGTGATATCTTAGGGCTGCCACTTTATCTTATTATTTGGCAATATACATCAAAGGTGCTTTCCAGATGTGAAAGTGATTGTTTAACCCATTGTCTGTGTGGCTGGGCATACTTTATGAGGGATTAGCTTTGTAACTATCTAAAATTCCAAATTCTTCCCACCCTCCCCACTCCTCTAACCGCTTGTTTGAATTGTGATTGTCCAGACAGCCAAGGTGAATGCTGTAGATGAGACTATGGAACTGTCTTCCCTTGTATGTAAAGACAATCACTGTTTGGACCCCTGGATTTATTATCCATGTTGAGGTAATGAAGTGTTTGTGTATCAGTTAGATTCACCTAGAGGAGCACTTTGAGGAATATTGTCTCCAAGTTAGGGTGGGGTACGTTGAGTTGAAATAACAGTGATTTACAAAAAAAAAAAAAAAAAAGGTAGAGTAATGGGATCACTTAGGTGATAAAGTGAGGAGATAAGCAACTCTACAGAGTACCGATTTCATATATGTAATTGTGCATATCATGCATGATTTGCAAAGGTATCTCTGTTGGTCCCTTTGGAAATAATCAACTTGTAGATGATGATGATTATTATTATTATTGAGACAGGGTCTGGCTCAGGTTCCCCAGGCTGGAGTGCAGTGGTGCAGCCTCACCTCGCTGCAGTGTACACCTCCTGGGCTCAAACCATCCTCACACCTCAGCCTCCCAAGTAGCTGGGACTACAGGTGCGTGTCACCACGCCTGGCTAATTTTTGTAATTGTGGTAGATGGAGTTTTAGCATGTTTCCCAGGCTGGTCTCAAACTCCTGGGCTCAAGTGATCTTCACACCTCAGTCTCCCAAAGTGCTGGTGAGCCACCATGCCAGGCCCAGTTTGTAGATTAGTAATGAAAGCTGCTGTTTTCAACAGGAAACAAACACTTTTATTGTGTGCCTAGTAACACTGTTTATGCCCTCAAGAAAAAGTAGAATTTAGATAGAGAAGTCTTACGTACATATATGAACAAAACACCGTATTTATAGCTTAGCTGTAAATAAAGAGGACTTCTGTCCAGATTCAGAACAGCCAGACTTCATACTTGTTAATGATTTATTATGCTGAGGCATGAATAGTCAGATGAAATTAATGATTGCATAGTGACAACAGTAATACTACACATTTTATTGTGTCACAGCTCTGTGCTGCAGCGTGTTTGAAGATTTAAATTAAAATTGATCTGGCAGATTTAGCACCTGGCAGACATAATTTGTAAACATTCTTAGCAAACCATATTACAACCCAAATATCAGGAATAAAGATACTTGATTTCAGGCCTCTTCAGCCTTGAAATGTTCCTTGTGTGTTTACACCAGTCATTGTACCTCTAAATAAGGGGGAATAATTAAGGTTTGCCACCCATATTTGACCAGGATAGTTAAAAATCACCCACATGGAACTCAAGCTTTCACTCCCTACCTTCAGGATTTCTCTGCACCTGTTCTGACCTTCTCCCCTGGCACCGTCATCCACAGCCTTGAAGCTATTTCTTTACTTACTGTAATGGGGATTCTCCTATCATAGTTGATTGCTGTGCTTAAGTGCAGTCTGCTGCATGCTGAACTTCAAGGAGTCGTAAATGGAGATGGTTTTACCGCTTAACTCATTCATTCGTTGCTGTTCACATTATCGGCTCTCAGAGACTTTATGGAATCCTAGGGTTCATTTTCTGCTGCCCATTTGGAAGCTGTAGGCACCTGGTATAGAAGTGTGTGTTGAAGAGGATAATATGCCCTTAAATGTTCTACCCATGTACTCCCTTCTGCTTCTATATCTGTCTGGTACATTAAAAGAACATTTTCTCTGCATCTTTAGAAGGAGGAAAATGTAACAAGATGAGAAAAGCTGTCAATTGACCTTTGGACAAGCATCAGCACAGAGCTCTTCTCCTCCTCTTCTGCACTTGTTCCCATGTCTGACTGTTCGTCAACTTTGACCTGTCTCAGAGGCCGGCTCTCCTGAGTGCCTTGTTCCTCCTGATGAATACAGAAGGCAATTTTCTGTTGATTTGGAATTGCTATTTCCACATCATCAGCAGTATTTCTGCCTGAGACTTTTCATAAAAATTGGGGCCTCTCATCTGCTGCTCTGTGTGAGTCCACCAGAAGTTGAAGATGGTAAAGCAACATTGGTTCAAGGATAAATTTTCTTCAAATTACAGCAGATGGAAGAAAAGATTTTAAATGACCTCTTTTAAAATGTCTGGATAACATAATATGGATCATATTTTGGTGTCAGAAGTTTGTATCTTAGCGATCTAGCATGTAAGCTCTCCCTTAAGCAATGCAAAGGAAAGCCAAAACCAATTATGTAGCAAAGTGGAAAGAAAGGCTGTTTTCGGCTCCTTGGGCAAATACTAACTTACTGAAAGCTGAACATTACTTTATTGTTTTGTATCTCTCTTTCTGCCTAATAAATGATGAAAATGGTCACATGTTTCTTCTTAAATTTTTTTAAAGAGGTATATGTTTTTGAGTAGACAACGTGAAAGTCATGTTGCCTATTATTCATCCCTGTAGAGAAAACAGTATTAACACAGAGTATAGTTCCAATTTCATTGCAAAGAGCACTATCCTATTTAATGGGTTGTCCAGGACCTGGTGTCAGTGTACCTCTAAGTAGCTTAATAACTCTGGTTAAATAATTTGACCCTTTTGGGTCTCAATTTGCTCATCTGTAAAATGAGTAAATTCAATTGCATTATAGTTTTATAATGCTTTTTATGCTTTTTAAAAGGCCCTGCATTAGAAATGAAATGTACTTACTTATTGGGTGAAGTAATAATTTCTCATTTGTAACCAGGCCTTCTTGAAGATTCTAACAATGAGTTTTATGTGGAGGTCTTGGAAGAGACTGTCTTATTGTCCATGCTGTAATCACAGGGAGGCTCTGTGGGACTGGGTTTTGGCCATGTCTGTTTTGGTTACTTGACTCTGGAGAAGTTGAGATTAGAAAACTGCCGAGCCTAGATGAAACATTTCTGTTGGGAACAGCCAAAATTAAATACTGGGAACTTGGCTGGCAAAAGGAAGTTAAGATACTCTGCTGTGAACATATAACCAAGATTGCTCTTGGCTCTGATGTTGTCCACTTTAGGATTTATTTGAACTGGTTTGGTAAAAAGCCTAAACAGAGGTAACTTTATGACAACCAGAATTGTTTTCACTTTTTAACAATTTCTCTGAAGAAAGAGCCATCAATAAAAATACCAATGATTTAGTCTCTCCTCTAAATATGTTTTAATAACATATTATAACTTCTGATACATTACTGTCCCTACTCCAACACATTTTTTCCTTTAAGAAAATGTGTGAGATATAGAATAATGTTTTAAAACTGAAAACTAAATTGATTTCTACTTTCAATAATAAATGTTTTATTTTTTGGTGCAGTTTATAGAAAATCCACTTTTCTTATGTTTATAGTTTAGATAAGTTTGGACAATCATTGACCCTCATGAAACTACCACCACAACTAAAATACAGAATATTTTCATGTCCTGGACCAGTTCTCTCCCTCCCTCTTTGTTCTCATTTCCCTCCCAAGCCCCTGGTAACTACTAGTCTTATTTCTCTCCTTATAATTTTGCCTTTTCCAGAAAGGCTTATAAATGACGAAGTCATAAAGTATGGAACTTTTTGGTCTGGCTTCTTTGACTTTGTGTGATTCTTTTTTGATGTGTCCATGTTTTTGCAAAAATCAGTAGTTCATTTTCTTATTCGTGAATAGTATTCTGTTATGTAGATATACTACTATTTGTTTATTCATTCACCTGTTGATAGACATTTGGATTCCCTCCCGTTTTGAGTGAATGTGATTAAAGCTGCTATCAACATTCATGTCCAGGTCTTAGAGTGTTTACCTTTTGGGCAGATAACTAGGGTGGGACCACAGAGCCATATAGTAAGCATTTGTTTAATTCCATAAGGAACTGCCAAACTGTTTTCCAAATTATCTGTGCCTTTTTGCATTTCTACTAGCAATGTAGCAATGTATAGGAGTTCTAGTTGCTTCATATCCATACATGCTTCTTCAAAAACAAAACCTAGACAAAGGAAACCACACAAAATAAATAAATGTCTGGCTTAAGGAATAATTCTGAGGTGAATGGCTTTGTAACCAACACTAGGTCAAGAAAGGAGACTCTGCCGGCCACCCAGAATCCCATCTGGGTACCTCTTCTCAGCCTCAACCTTTATCTTTTTCCAATAAGCTATTAGTGTGACCTTATAGCAATAACCCTCCTGTGTTTTTAATAGTTTCATCATTTAATGTGCATTCCCAGACCCTTCAGTTTAGTCTTGTGCATCTGTTAAAAAAACAACTGGATATAAATCTTTTAAGTTTCTTTGAACCTACAGGTTACTGTCCATCCCTTCCTTTTCCTTCATATTTTATGCGTTAAAGACCTAGAATATTGGACCTGTAGAGTTTCCTACAGACTAAGTTTTGTTGATTACCGTACTTGGGACTGGGCACCATGTTTTTCTGGCATCGGTATTTTCTACAAATTGGCAGCTATTTTCATACATTGCTCCTAATAATGATCTAAATAAAGAGTTAAAGATCGCTGCCTGTCCAAGGGACAGATACTGTTTGTTCCCCTGTTCCTCTCTTATACTATCACCAATAACCTTTGCCATCATAAGCATTAAAAAAAAAATTTGTTGATTGAAGAATGAATGAATGAATATCTTCACTAAAATAGAAAGATGCAGCCAGAATTCTGCTAGACTTAGGTTAAGCATATAGAAGAATTTTACAGATAGTGTGTTTATGACAGAAATTTGCTTCCAAGGGAGGTTGTAGAATGGCCATTTCTGGGGATCTTTAAAATTTTGATAATAGTCATCATTCTTAGAGTTATAAACTGTGATGGCCTGGGAGGATGAAGACCTGATTTCTCATCTCTGGGCTTCTGTGATGGAGTGCTCACCTATAAAAGATGAGTTGCCTGTTTCAGAATACTCTTTGCAGAATTCTTTCTGCAGGGCACTAAATGGAATTTGGTGAATTGAAAGTTTACTTCCCATAAGCTAAAGTTTACTTTCCGAGAGTGTTTTATGGCTCTCAGATAACATTTATACCAATCTCTCTAAGGTTTGCATATGGGGCAGAGGCAGAGGCAGCAGTCCCAGTAGTATAGATTGTTGTTCTGATTACCTTTATGGTCCATAGGCAGTGCATTTAATGAACACTGTTCCCACATAGTATAAGTCTAAGTGCTAACTGTAAACAGTTGGAACCATTCTTTGGGATCCTTTATTTAATTCGTGAGAAATAATTCTGTTAAGATGGTCCTTGTTTATAAATGTCTACATCTGTTGCTAACAAACAACCTCAAGCTTTTAAGAATGTTTCTTGAGAATGAAGCAGAGAATTAGCTATGCTGAAGCTATGGGGTTCTGACAAAATAAATGTGTTGTAGTTTTCATTAAACTGTGTTTCAGAATTCTTTGCACATTTCCCCTGACCAAAGGTTTTCACCTGTCATTTGCAGGAGTAACAACTGACAGCATGCATTTTCTCAAGACAGAAATATACATTTCTTTTTCCTTGTTTATTTTCTGTAACTGCTTTAAGCAGTTGTGTTTTATAATAAGCATTTTAATTAATATTGATATCCCCATGGTTACAGAAATGACAGTACTTTTTACTTTTATGTTTTATCATTTCCAAAATCATTCCCTATGTTATTTCATTCATTTCTCATTATAACCTTACATATGATAGGGAGAGCATATTACATGATATTGAATCATATATATTAATAATAATAAATATTATATTGAAGCTTAAAAATGAGGTAACTTGCTTATGATCACATGGCTATGTGGACCCCAACCCGGAACCCAGGGCTTCTGACTTCTGGGCACACACTCTTTCTGCTCCATCATTTATGTGTTTTGTAGTTTATAATCTGTAATGGAAAGTGGAGGTTTTTAAAATTTATTGATAGATAATAGATGTACATAATTTTGGAGTACAAGTGATATTTTAATACATTCGTATAATTTGAAAATAGGAAATTACTGGTATTGGGATTTCCACCACCTTAAATATTTATCTTTTGCTAGAAACATTCAAATTATTCTCTTCTAGCTATTTTGAAATATACAATAGATTGTTTTAAACTGTATTTACCCTACTGATCTAAGCACTTGTATTTCATGCAGAATTCAGCCTTGCTCATAGATTGACATGCTCTGCCACTTACACAATTTCTTGAACTTAATTATTATCACCCTGCTGAGATTGTACCTAAGAGTCTCTTGGGCCAGAGGGATAGATACAATTATATCAAATTAAAAGACAAACTGGGCCAGGCGTGGTGGCTCACATCTGTAATCCCAGCACTTTGGGAGGCCGAGACGAGTGGAATACCTGAGGTCAGGAGTTTGAGACTAGCCTGACCTACATGGTGAAACCCCATCTCTACTAAAAACTACAAAAATTAGCTGGCATAGTGGCAGTCACCTGTAATTCCAGCTACTCAGGAGGCCGAGGCAGGAGAAGAATCACTTGAACCCAGGAGGCGGAGGTTGCAGTGAGCTGAGATTGCACCATTGCACTCCAGCCTGGGCAACAGAGGGAGACTGTCTCAAAAACAAACAAACAAACAACAACAACAAAAAACTGGGCAACCACCATTTTTCTGTTTCAAAGTTTGTAAGGAAGGTTGAATGTTTATGTCATTAGTGCCTCTTTTATGGTCTCTGCTTGCTTAGTGTATTTTCCCATTTCATTTTCAAACCACTCTTGCTGAAGATTGAGTCAGTGTTTCCAAATACATAGACCACCATCAAGTTATAATTGCATTTATGACATAGACTGTGTAGCCATTTAATTTAGCTAAGATGGCCCAAATTTTCCCTTTGCTGTTGGCTTGGACAATATGTGTTTAGCTAACAAAATCCAGCTCCAAATTCACCATCTCCCTGATGCCTTTTATAATATTCTACTTTACTCACTTGATTACAGACTTTTATCACAAAATTATATTTTTTTCTTGCTGGCATTTTGCAGCTGCATATTATATCTTCCCTTTGTAAAATGTAAGCTGCTTATGATTTTAGCCTGGCACATAGTAGGTGCACAATAAATGATGAAGTAAATGAATAAAGTATTATTTCTGATAGACCATGCTGCTGTTTGAATATACCATTTAATAACCCTCACTGTGGATGGTATTTGGCCAACCTGCTCCATCATATTGAGATTTAAAAAAATCTAATTTATATTATTTCTATTGAATTTTAAAATAAAATTGCCACTTAGATAATATTGTATAAAGAATACTTTTTTTTGCAGATACTACTAAACCTGAAGTATGATAATTAAAAAAAAATTGGTTTGGCTCTATGCTAAGCAAGGTGTGGAGACACAGAAATAAGTAAGCCATATCCCCTGTTGCCAAGGATCGTAGGGTAAAAAAAGAGTTACATGTGAAAATAACTAAGGTTAGGATCAAATATTTGCTATAAGACAGGGAGAAAAAAATGATAGATGAAAAACTCTGCCAGCCAGAAATGGATTCATTTGAGATGAGTATTGAAGCATGTGCAGGTGAAGAGGGTTTAATAGAGAACTGAAGGAAGGGCATTTTAGGTTCAGAGAACAGAATACAAAGACAGACCTGATGGTATGGGTACTCACAATGCATGTTGCCGGAACTCAGTTCCTTGAAGGCCCTTATCTCAGCAAACTCAGCTTGGAATCTGCCTGCATCATTCTCTTGCATCTTGGGCAGTGGAAGAATGCCCGACCTACCTTTGCAGTGTGAGTCTTATGAATATCTCAATCACGAAGTCAATCTTACTTTGAACTCTTTTCCTGAAGCCCAGTGGTCACCTTTGATGTCAGAAACACTTTAAAAATCGATTTCTGTTCCCTCAGCAATTCACATTATTGTCAAGAGAGTCCCCAGTGAAGTAGTAATATATTTAGTGTACTTCCAATATGCATGACACATAGAACACTTAAAAGTCTATTGCCTTTTCAGAAACAATCACCAAAGCACATGACATGTTATCCGGAAATATCCTACAGGTCTAATAGATTGGAATGACTATGAGAGTCTGCAGACCCAGACTTTCTAAGCAGCCTCTCTTGAGTAAAGAATTGAGTAGTGGGGTAGTAAGGCTGTAGTTACCGTCTCAGGGCACCCAAACCCCAGTTCAGGAAAGGCCAGGACCTTGGAGATTACACTGACAGTGAGAACATCCATCATTTAATAAAATCCAGAGAGGCGAAGGACTAAGTCTCAGAGCGTGAGGAAAGAACTCTTAGATGTGAAAAGCAGCAACTTGAAAGTAACATGAAATATGTGAGATTCGAACAGTTATCTCATTTATTTTTTATTAACACTTAAGGAGAATTACCAAGTGCCAGTACTATTTTAGGTACCAGGGTTATAACAGTGAAATGAAACAAATAAGCATCCCTTCCTTTTAGACGAACTATAATATTACATGTAATTTCATTCTTAAAACAGTCCTCTATGGAAGATATTCTTAGCCTCTCTCCTTTACAGATGAGGAAACTGGGGCTCCCATGAGTTAAATAACTTGCCCATCTTCATACTGCTTGGATGTATCGTAGCTGTTGTATGAACTCAGATACCCTAGGTCTTAACCATTATTCATACTGTCTTCTATTTATGTTGCCTACAAAAGAACAAGTGAGCTAATATTATTGAGCATTGGCCTTGTACCAGTTGTGTTTCTGCATGCTTTAAACAAATAGTCTTATTGATTATAGACCAGTGAGGAACTATTAGCATCCATATTTGATAAGAAAATAAAGCCCAGAAAGGTTAAGCAATTTGCAAAGGCCACACAGCCACTAATGGCTGAATCAGGATTTAAGTCAGGTCTGTCTGTCCCTTAAGGATTCTCTTCCTGTTGTACACTACAAAAATTAATATATGTTAAGCTTCTCAAAAATTTAGTGTTTGCATCAATGCAATATTTATGTTTGGAGCAAGTATATAGTTTTAGATATATACCATTTTACTAAAGTTTTTTCTTCCAGTGTCTTTGAGAATATATCAGTGTATTTATTAATTGCTTGAGGTATGTTCTGCATGACTGACAAATTTTTCTTATTTTGCATAAGTTACAAAAAATGTTAGACATACATATTCAAGTTCATTCTAAAACTTATAAAACTTCATAATAATTAAGTTCAGATATCAATATGCCCTTTTCCAGAATTACTTGATTAATGAACCCTTAACAATTGGAGAAATTGATCTTCAGTTAAATTTGAAGTGAATGGTAGATGTAAATATGGTGACTTAGAGAGTTCAACATCATTTCCATGGCACTACTTTACAAAAAATATTTATCTAGAGTTCCTCATTTTCAATATTTCAATCTTGTTTTCATGTAAAACAAAATAATCAATCACCGGAAAGAGCAAATTACCAATCTCCATACCAGGTTGAGAAGGGCGTGTGTGTGTGTGTGTGTGTGTGTGTGAACACTATATATATATATACACACACACACATATATACTTCAATTTACCTCCAGATAAATGGAATTTGTACACGTGTGTATGTCCACACACATGTAAACAAACATACAGAAAGAGATGTATTTGGAAGAATGATGTAAGTCTTAAGAAGTTGTTAACTTTAAATAGAAAGAGAGAAGATGGGATGGGACAAGAATAGAAGCTAAATTTCTCTCAATAAACCTTGTTTTGAGGATTTGACTTTATAAATACTTACATGTTTAATAAAATTGTAACATAACATCTAATTTTAAAATTCCCCCAGATTGAAAGCAAAACCAGTAAATCTAACTGCAATTGTGGTTGATGGCAAATCTACAGAGTGAACAATCATTTGAAGTGAATTGAAAACAGATGCTTGTACACTTGTAGTGGGATCCATATTCATGACAAAAAGAAATCCACAAAATATCATTGCTTTTAGTGGTCATATTTTAAGAGGTAGTGTTGTTTTTGTCATAGCAGTCTGAGGCTGTTGTTAAAATGTCCAGGATCCAATTTGAAAAGTCTTCCACCAATCAAAAACAGCTCAATTCATGCATCAATAAGAATACTTACTGCAGTGTATTAAAGCATGTCAGCTTTTGTTTAAATCCTTTCACTTATAATAATACAAAACAACCCCAGGAAAACCTTTAGGGGATTCTAGGAAACCAACTTTTTATTTTCAAAATTGATAAGCAATGAGAAAGAAGCATTCTGTCTTTAAGACCTGTAACTAAATCATCCTCAGTGGAGAGAAGTTTCCCTTTGTAAGAAATTTTAGCTAATAAATAGAGAAAGAAGAATATAATTAGAAGCTATTTTGCAATTTTTAATGAAATAGTGCATCAGAAATAGTGCTAACATACCAGAGAGAGACATTTATACATCTTGTGTCTCTTGATGGAAATACCCAAAACTATCTATGAAGCAACTTTGCCAAAAAAATGAACCTTGAATCTCATCAAGCCTGTAGATACAATGAACAATTTATAGGAAACACTATAAGACTAAGTTCTGCAAAATCCAAACTATGGGAAATTCTACGGAACAAATGACCTGTTTTTTTCAACAAATAAAGTACAAGGAAGAAAAAAAGAGGTGGGGAGAAAACCTATAGATCAAGAATAGTGTCGTGAGACATTGGGTGAACCCTATTTGGATCCTGATTTGAAAATACTGCAAAAAAGAAAACAAATGAGACAATCTGAAGATATGGTTGGAATATTTGTCTACTCCCTGAATATTTGATATAGTTCATGTTTTTAGGTGTGATAACATATGGCTATGTTTTTTAAAAGACATATTTAAAAGACATACCTATCCATACTGACATAAATATGGCTGAAAAGATATGCTTGTGTGATGTAATTTAAATAATTTGGAGGGAGGATCGGGAGTTAATGTTGAAACTCAATTGGCTTTGAGTTGGTTATAATCAAGCATGTGAGCATTTCTTATACTGGAACCTTTACTTTTGCAGATGTTTGTAATGTTTTATGAAAATAAAAGAAGAGAATACCTTCAAGACATGCTGCTTTCTTATAGATTATTAGTTGCAATCTTAGTTTTGCTGAAGAAATTAACAGAACTTAATACAATTACTCTTATTTGGAAGTCTATAATTTTCTAAACCTAACTCTGATGCAGTCCTACTCCTAATATTTACAAGGCCTAGAACAAGAGTATATAAATGGCAGCCCACATTCTACGGGTCTAAATATATACAAGTTATAAACCAAGTCAGCAAAATAAAATGCCATGTAAAATGTGTTCTCCTTGATGAATGTATCTTCATCATGACCTGGAAGGCCGAATCAAGCATGGAATTCTCACAGTCCTTGGAGTTCCATTTTGGCCCATTTGGTACAGGGGCAGCCAGTTCCTAACACCCAGCTTGCAGCCCAGTGGTTTGGTTGGCTTTCTTCTCTCACCCCCAGCTCCATGTTCCCATTACCACTAAGGGCCTGGGGTGCACATGTGTGTACACCCTAGCTGTCATGTCTATACTCTGTCCACATCCCATGCCTGCTGCCAGCATTTGGCTACTTTTTGGATCTTGGGTGCGCACACATACCCAGCAGGTCCTGGAAGCAGGCTCGGGCCCATTTGGAAAGAAATTCCTGGTTCAGCATACCCTGAACATCATGAGGCAGAGGGGAGGCACAGACTCTGCATGGGCATAACCCCATGATGCAGGGAAACCCACACCTGGTGGAAGGGGATGGCTAGAGGAGGCTCGGAGTGAAGCCCCCTGAAGCTCAGGACCTGGAGCTTGGCATTTTGTGCCTAGGTATAAGAGAGACAGTACCGTTAGGTGAAATTTTCCAATTCTTACAAGAAACCCCTCCCTAATCGTGTTCACATGGTTTGACATTTTTAAATGCTTTTGACATTTGGCTTTTGCAAATATTAATAACAGTTTAGCTGATAGAAATATAAACTGAACGTTAGTTGTATAAAAATTGTATGCTCTCAAAATATATTTAGCAACTTCAAAAGATTTAGCTGCCCATCTGTTTTGTAGAATTAACACCAGCTTGAAACATATTCAAGAAAAAAAAAAAACTCCAATTGTGTAAACTATCCTTAGGGGAAGAGAGGATTCTGAGCACCACCCAAGGTAGGGTCACTGTCCAAACACTTGGGCCCTATAACATAAATGTAAGTGTGAGTGGCCGGAGCGACTGTTTTGACAAGTTGACAGAAAACTTCCCTAGAACACAAAGTTTCATCCCATGGAGCAGCTGGAAGCAGAATGCAGCAAGGAGAACTGCCCTGGCTGCCCTATGGCCTGTTATCTGGGGACACGTTTCATCGTATCCATTTGCTAAAAGTGTAAGGCCAGCAGAAGATTCCATGCACACATCTGGCCCTGGGTCATCTCTAATAGAAATAAGACAGTCAGCTATGAGACAGTCTGCTCCACCACGGTGACCTTGTGCCCCATTTAGTGGCATTTGGATATTTGTAGGAGGCAAATTATAGGGTAGTTCTGACAATAATTGTATATTAAACCAAATGGCTGCTCCTCATCTGTCTACATAAAGGCTTGGAAGGGTTTCCAATACTTCTGAGTCTTACTGCAGATGGCATTGCCATTCTTGTGAATGATAGTTGATGGTTTCAGCTGCAAGTTAACATTGGAAGTGTAGCTCCTAATTATACTGTTAACAGATATTTATAGTGGTTTTTGTTATGTTCCAGAGACATTGGAGGGTGTGTGTGATTGCAGGCCTCTGTATTGTCATGTAGTCCTTGTAGTTAACCAGTGAACAGCATACTTTATTTTTTTAAGACGGAGTCTTACTCTGTTGCCCAGGCTGGAGTGCAGCGGTGCGATCTTGGCTCACTGCAAGCTCCGCCTCCCGGGTTCACGCTATTCTTCTGCCTCAGCCTCCCGAGTAGCCAGGACTACAGGCACATGCTGCCATACCCGGCTAATTTTTTGTATTTTTAGTAGAGACGGGGTTTCACAGTGTTAGCCAGGATGGTCTCGATCTCCTGACCTCATGATCCACCCGCCTCGGACTCCCAAAGTGCTGGGATTACAGGCGTGAGCCACCACACCATGCCTATCATACCTATTTTAAAGATGAATAAACTGTGACTCAGAGGGCTAAGGTCATAAGACCAGTAAGAACTTCTGATGTATATTTTTCCAATTGTAAAGTTTCATGTTTTTTCTATATGTTGCACTGCCCTTGGTCTTCCCATTTTCTTCTACAGAGAATTTTGCATTTCTGTCTCCCAGCTGGATTTCTGTTTCAGTGACCTCTCATGTATTCCTTTAATTTACCTAGAATCTTAGTATCTATTGGCAGGGGCTGTGGGCTGGGGGAGATTCTATTACTCATCCTGTGCTATGTCCCTTTCTTCCTAGAGTGAAAGTGTCAAGTGATTTTTTTCCACTAATTTATCTTTTACTTGTGGTCACTCTCTTGTGTTTTTCACTTAAGCAATCTGTTAGCCAAATGTTCATCACAGCCCAGTGTGAATGAGGCTCTTGAATGAAATTGGAAATGATTACAGTGAGGAAGAAACAGCTATCTGGATGTTGCCTACACCAAAAGGTACCCGGGCCCAGTCTGCTTAGGGTTATGCCGCTATGACAGAGAATGTTCTTGTTGCCATGAGAATCGTGGCAGAGGGCTATGAGAGAGGTGATGGTCACGGGTGTGTTTGTAGAGTGAGGTTCTACCTGTGCACATTCTACATGACCATCAGGAAAGCTCTGATCCCCACTGATTACATGTAAATGAGTTGATCTTGTTCACTGGTAATTCACAGGCATACTCTCATTCACCCCAAATGATGTGAATCTTCTTGTATCTCTCCATTGGTTCTGGGAATATAGTTGGTAGTCAGTAGTGCTTGTTGGCTGATCATTGAGATGCACAGTTATAGTAATTAGGTGTGGTTTTAGCCAAGGTGGCCTGGGGTTTGATGAGGTCCTTTTTGAGATGGGTATATGGCAGGTCTACAGCAACAATCTGCTTTTAGAGGGTTCTTTGTCTACAGTAATAATCACAAATTCACCTTCGCTTAAATTGGTCAAAGCGGAAAATGTGTGGGAGAAGGCTTCTCTCTTTCCTCTTATGTGGTGTGTGTTATGGATGGAATTGTGTACCTCCAAAATTCAAATTTTGGACCCCTAACCCCTGATGTGACTGTATTTGGAGATGCACCCTTTAGGGAGGTAATTAAGGTTAAAGGAGGGCCTATAGATGGGACCTTAATCGGATAAGACTGATGGTGCCTTTGTAACAAGAGGTAGAGACACCAGAACACTATTTCTCTGTGGCCATGCAGATGAGAGGCCATGTGAGGACCCAGGGAGAAATTTACCATCTGTAAGCCAGGAAGAGAGGCTTCCCCAGATCCCAGCAACGACGGCACCTTGCTCTTGGGCATCCAGCCTCTAGAACTGTGAAAAAATAAACTTGTGTTGTTGAAGCCCCCCAGTCTGTGGTATTTTGTTATGGCAACCTTAACTAACACAGCGTGTGAGAATACGGGGGCAAAGTTGTAACTCTGACTTTGTATTTCTATATGTGGCATGCTTCCTTGGGTTCACAAATGAGGAAAGCCATAGGTTATGTGTGATTTCCAGCATGTTACTTCATCTACTTTCTTCCACTCAAGAAAGCACACCAGGATGCATGTGAGTGAAGCTAAAATGATTTATCTGGAATGATATTCAGCTTTTTCTCGCCCTAACAGACAGATGCATTAGGTTTTTAAAATGCCGAAATACTTCCCTCCTGGTTGATGAAAGCTTAGAATGTCCTAACTCTCCCTCCTCCCCAGTGTCCCCTGCACTAACAAATTCCTTCTGTGATACCGTGAACCTCGCCACCATCTAGTACCTGAGACAGCAGCATCTTCTCAGGCCAGTGTCCTTTCTGATTAGTTGATGCCAGGCCCTACTAGTTGTAAATACTTTATTGCCCTTGCTGATTTTAGAAATAATCCAGGATCAGTTCTTTAAAGCAAGTCATTTGAAAACTTCAGGGCTTTATTAGTAACAAATAACTACAGGCACTTTGCTATTGGATGCAAGTTGCAATACCACCATTGAGAACTTTTGCAGGAACCCGCAAAAGGAAATCGAGTCTGTAAATGAGAACATTTAAGCATGTATTAGACTGGCTTATAGACATATCCTGCAAGGCTGTGGCAGGGAGGGACTGTAGGAAACCTCTGTTGCTGCAAGGCTGGCAGATGATGAGTAATGTGCTTTGCTCTTTGATTGCATTTCTTCTTTTTCTCTGAAGCCTTCTTGTATCAAGTCCAAGGAAATGAGTAATTTGTGTCAGCTAGGAGCAAAATCAGAATAATTTATTTACTTGAATGCCCATGTTTCTGCATGTTTCTGCGATTACTTGGTACAATAATTGAATTTATGTTGCCATTATTTTTTCTGTGCTTCATTTTGGGACTTTCCCTAATGTATTTGAGTGGAAATGTTTTAATACTTGGTTTTACATAAGTTTTTTTTTTTTTTCAGAAAAACTTGATCCCATTGGGAAATGCCTAATGAAATAAATTCTTGATACTTTTAATCCTCTTAATCATTTGAATTCAAAAGAATGGTTTATTTGAAAAAGCCTTTCAAAAAATATCAAACTCTAAATTACTATATTTTTTGTATCACACAAGTAATGCTTAAGTGAAACCTAGATTTTTAAGCTCTTATAAAAATTATAAATAAAATAGAGCAATGTCATGAATATAATACTTCCTAGTATTCTACTTCCTATATATCCTTCGGCAGTAACTATCAGACAGTCTTAATAGATCTCTTTACATTTGCAAGCCACATGGGAAATATAATTCTCATAACCCTCTTGAAGAAAGCATTACTGATTTAGTTAGTGGTAGAGAGTTGCTGATTCCTTGATTTATTATACTAATTGACAGTATTTTTGTTTTTCAGTAGTACATGTTATTTCCAGACTGCTTTGTAGAATCTTGTTTCTATATTCTGCAGCACGCATCACCTGATGTGAGTTCAAAGGTTTGACTATGTAGCCCTAAGATATATTACAATCAAGTAAGTGGTATCTTAATTCTATAAAGCACATTTATCCCAAGATGCTCAGGAAGCTTATATTGTTGTATAATTTGAGGTCTCATCGTACAGGCTGGGAAGTTTTTACATAATTTTAAGAAGGGCTTGGTGGAATTGCTTCTTTTACAAATTAGCCCGAGAGGGAATGGTTAGACCTTAACAAGATGTGGAAGAAGGAGAAAGAGTATAGAGTATATAAATATTATAGGCCCTTTATTCACAATAACTGGGATATGGAAACAACCTAAATTTCCAACAGTGTAAGAATGGGTAGAGAAAATATGTGTATACACACAGACACAATGGAATATTATCATTAAAAAAGAAGGAAATCCTCCCACTTGTGACAACATGGATGAGGCTAGAGGACTCTATGCTAAGTGAAATAATCCAGACACAGAAAGACATATACTGTATACCCTTACTTTTATGTCTTAAATAGTTGAACTCATAGAAGCACAGAGTAGAATGGTGGTTGCCAGGGATTGGAGAGTGAGAGAAATGGAGAGCTGTTTGTCAAAGGGTACGAAGTTTCACTCATGAAGGATGAATACGTTCTGGAGAGCCATTATATATGGTGACTGTAGTTAAGGTTTTTAAAAGTATTGGCAAGGACATAATGTCCCTTGAATGTTAAACGAATTTTTATGTAAGGAAAGGCTAACAGGGTTCATTATAATAGTGAAAGTTGAAATTCTGTTTTCATTCATTCATTTATTCATTCAAGTTGATTGAAGACTTGTAGTGTGCGAGTGACTGCGTTTGATGAAGGGAAAGAGTTAAGGAGATGTAGGAGCATGGTTCTTAGTCTCTCAAGGGACTCCATGGAAGACTGTTATTAAAAAGAGAGGTGCTATCCTGGGATGCTGGTATGTGCATCGGGGATACTGTCCTCTAGCATGTCTCTCTTATTCAGTGCTTATCCGTCCTTATCTGGAATGCCCGTTGTCTTGACAGGTATTTCGGAATGCCTGCTGTGCACAATATTCAGGCTTCTCTGATTAGGGCAGACACAGAAGAGAATTATGCACACTGCCTAGTTAATTATAAATCAGAACTCTGGATCACAGAAAACAGCAAACTAAGATGATCTTCAAGTTAAATTAGCAGAGTTATTAAATGCTTATCATCATCTCCAAAGAGTCAATAAGAGAAGGGAAGGGAACTTGAAAAATAGCATGAGGGATTTAGGCTGTAAGTAATACAAATATATCTTAACAGTAAAGATGGTTAAATATTAGAGACTATTGGAAGAGGCTCAGTTTTTCCAATGACAAGAGTGGTTAAATCTTATTATTGCCTAGGGTCAGTGAGATGGACTAGATAATGTTTAAAGGTTATTTCCTACCTTAGAGGAATATGCCTTCAAGATGGGCAGAAATAAGACGATGGTGAAATGATTCCCAACAAAACCATTTAGATGACGCCCTAACTTATTTTTTAAAAGTCTGTTTTCCCCTACCAGATTTGAGCTTCCCAAGTCCAAGGCACTATATATTTATATCTGTATCTAGGGAACATGGCACAGCACCTGCCTCATAGTGGCTCTCAGTAAGTGTCTGCCTGGAGGTGCTTGTCATGGGCTGGCTAGCATGGCTGATCAGGTTATTCAAGGGCATTTTCTTCACTCCATGCAGATGGACTGCTATTTTACAAAGTTCTAAATATGACAATTCAGCAAAAGAACATATGGATTTACTAACGTTAAATTAACACATGTATTTACATTTTGTGTAGTTTTATTGCAAATCTCCTTTAAATAGGGATCTCTGCTGCTTTTGAGCTCGAATTAAAATTTCCAAAATGTGAATTTTACTAAGTCTTACAACTTTACAGTAATACAGCTTTTATGCAAAACAAAATTTGTGAGTGCAGAGACCATGACTCGACATGCAGCCACAGTCATGACCCACAGACCCTGTTGGAGCCCATTGGTGGCTTTTTAGGTTATGAAGATTAGATGATGACAAGGAGGTAGTGGGCGCTGGCCGTGGTCCCTTCTACCCTGAGGGACTTTGCAGGGTCTAGTGTGAAGAGTTTGCTCCAGCTTCACCTGCAGGCAGAAGAGCGTTTAGATGATCCCTTCTGACTCAGTGTTTCAGAAGTTTTGGTGATATAAAAATGACTTTTTTTTTACAACTCTACACTATTTTAGAGGCAGGCATCAGTGGCGCAGGCTAAAAATTGCTCCCATGTAAGGATAAGTTATGGAAAAGATTCACGTTAGAAAAGAAGGGAGACGTTGTCATACATTGGAAAACCCACAAGATTGGTTTTTGCCAGCCATTCACTTTTGATTCTGATTCTGCCTGATGAATAAGGAGCTTAATGACCTTGAATAATTTCTCTAATGCTTTAGGGTCTTGGTTTCCTCATTTCTAAAATAAACTTCTCACTATAACATTTTATGAGTCAATAAAATTTTTCAAACTTCCAAAGCAGCTGTTTCCACAACTCTGTTCCCTCTTTCAATAGTCTAGTCTAACCATATTTTTAAAAACTGCTGTTTTTACAGTCACACAAGTTCTGCCTCACCACTTCCCAATAGCATTCAAGAAGAAGAAGAAAGTCATTACTTAGAAATGACTTAACTCAAATATCACTCTTCACATGTTTTCAGAAACAGGGTGACCTTTACTCGGGATCTTCATGAATGAGAAGCATTTATCTCCCCTCTGGAGAGTGGAAGAACTAGCATTTGGGCTGATGCCTTATAAATACACCCCAAATAATTGCCCACTGAGCAGGTGCTTCTGGTCCTGTTGCCTACTAAAGGGTGTAGTAGGATGATCCTTTCTCCATTCCCACTAAAACGTATCCCCTGGCATAGCCCACACTTAATGCTCTTCTTCTCCAATACAATCAGCTTCCTGTAGTTTTCCTTTTTTTTTTTTTTTTTGAGACAGAGTCTGGCTTTGTTGCCCAGGCTGGAGTGCAGTGGTGGCATCTCGGCTCACTGCAAGCTCCGCCTCCTGCGTTCACACCATTCTCCTTCCTCAGCCTCCCGAGTAGCTGGGACTACAGGCGCCTGCCACCACTCCTGGCTAATTTTTTGTATTTTTAGTAGAGACAGGGTTTCACCATTTCAGCCAGGATGGTCTCCATCTCCTGACCTCGTGATCCACCCACCTCGACCTCCCAAAAGTTTTCCTTTTTAAATAAAAGGAGAAGAGAGCTTCCAAAGGAGAGACGGGTTTAGGTAGAAGGAGGATGGGTCGGTGAGAAGAGCACATATGGTAATATTTTGGCTTCAGTGAGTAGGCTTTATGTTTTATTTCTATGCCTGTGAAAGCGCAATATAAACATGTTAGGAAGAGGGAGAAAAAAAATCACTAAAAACTCTTAATCCCAGAATATATAAGCAGATAGTTTAAACTGAGCAACAGCAACATTTTTTTAAGAGATGCTATTTAAATGCTTCCTTCAGACCCTCTGCCCATTTGCTCCTTGCCTATCAGGGCATATGTTGAACACCACTCGGCACTCACTGAATTCAATCATTGAAACCAGCCGGTCCTCTTAGATTCTGTCATCCCACTGTTTAGTGTGGTGGAATGCCCAGTGGATGGGCTGTGTCTGGCTGGGTTGTTTGAATGGAGAACCTACCAATGCAAGTAAAATGGCAAAAACAGACGAAGGCCAATTTTGAGAGGCAAGGGAATAGAGGGAAGGAAATAAAGAGTTCAAAAGAGTAGAGAGAGGAAATTCTCCCATGTAGAGTGAGAAAGTCAACTGGATAGATTTAAGTGCAAATTAGTATTTTATTCTCTTATAGATGAGAACAATTAGAATTTCCCAAACTAAAACCAGAGGAGAAAGACAGTAGTTATGTCCATGTATTTATTGTCTTTCTAAACCATCAAGTAAACAAAAAAGTAATGTCCCTTAGCAAATCAAGGATGAAATAATTCTAAGCATCTGTGTTCAGTGGTTGAATGTTAAAAACAAAGAATAACTCCTATGAGGATACATTTGTTCATGAACAATTTTTAATGAGGAAATAAGTATATTTTAGGTGTAATTGATAAGAAGTTTGTCTAAAGATACAATAAAAATATGAAGGACTAAAGGCATGAAGTAAAAGATACAAAAGGATGCATTTCCTAGAAAATGAGGTGAAATAGAGTAGTTGCATATGTTGTCAAGACAGAAGAGAATTACCCCAAAGCAGGAGGCCTGCTACTTATTAGCAGGAGAGAGTGTAAGCAGGCGCATGGCAGGAAGACTGTAAAATCCTTAATAGCTCCTTTGCTTCAGCCTTCACAAGGAAGGTTAATAGCAAAAGGATGGTAATACAGTAACAGTTAATGAACAAGTGAGTGAGTTCACATCTGGAAGAAGCAGGTTAAGGCACACTTCAATAATTGAATGTGTCGAAATCATTGAGGTCCAGTGAAATTCACTTAAAAGTCCTAAAGGAAACAGCTGAAGGAGCACCAGAGTGAGTGAAATGATCTTTGAGTGTTTAGGAATTATATGTGTGGATGAATAAGGATTCCTTTGTTATTGCATAAGTAGGTAAAACATATAAAAGGCCATGGCAAAGGGTAGGTTGGAACAGTAATATAATGGATCATGGGCTCATGCCCTGAAGGGAATTAAGGAAGAAAAAGAAAACATGAGATATAAATGAAAAACATGGCAATTCACACTGCTGCCTTTTGCAAACTACTGATGCCAATGTCATTTCCATGTACAGTTTGCACAGTCAAGATTCTGAAGTCCACACTTCAAACTGGCTTCATTAAGGAATTTGGTTGCTCAGGATGAGGTAACCAACTCCAAATGTAGAAACTGAGTTCCTTTATCAAACAGTGAAATTCTGGTCTCACCAATAACATCTCCAGTTTTCTGTTCACTGATGGAGGACATAGTCCAGGATGTACAATTAAACATTTGGCAAAAATTAGGTGTTCAGCAGGTAGCAGTTCTGGTTGATTTGTAGCCACATCTCTTTGACGCTGTGCTCTGTGTCCAACTTGGGGTGCTGCTGGAGCTGGCTGATTTCTCTGTTATTTGGTAAGAAATCACTCCTTATACTTTTTTTTTTTAGATCTATAGTTCTCCCCATTCTGTAATGATTTTGTTTCAGGTCAAGAACCTTCTCCCCACTTGGGAGGGTCAACTCTGGGCCAGAAATATGGAAAGACTCTTTAAGGGCACAGTGAGTTGAAGATAAGAGTGTAGGACATGATAAAAAAATAAGTCACCTCAGTTTATTATTGAAAAGAAGGTACCATGATTACCTAAGAAGATAGAGTTATTTCTCATTTGCCTTTTTAGTGCTCATTTGGTTAAATTACATTTAAAGCACTAGTTCTCTCGGACTTTGTGGGGATGAGGAGGAGCCAAAACCAGCATCACCACCCAAAATAATAACAGCTTTCATTCATTGATTGACTGACTGAGACAGCACCTCTCTCTGATGCCAAGGCTGGAGTGCAGCAGTGTAATCATAGTTCACCGCAGCCTCGAACTCCTGGGCTCAAGCGAGATCCCCCACCTCAGCCTCCCAAGTAGCTGGAGTACCACACCCAGTCAGTTTTTTAACTTTGTAGAGACAGGGTCTTGCTGTCTTCACCAGGCTGGTTTGGATCTCCTGGCCTCAAGTAGTTCTCTCACTGTGGCCTCCCAAAGTGCTAAGGTTACAGGTATAAGCAATCAAGCCCAGCCAACAGCTTCCATATAAATAATGCCAGTTATGGGCCCAGCATCCAGTGTGCACTCAAAATGCTTTCTCTCTTTTAATTCTCAGGGGTTGGAGAGTTTGGCACAATTATAATATTCATTTCAAAAATAAGAATATTTAACCATATTGATAACCTGTCTGAAATCTTACCTTGAGCAAGTGGCTTCAATCCCAGGCAGTCTAAGTTCAGAGCCTTCATTCTTAACCACTGCCCTACACAGCTTTTAGGAAATAGTATTCAAAAAGTAACTGTAAAGAAAAATAGTAAAACATAGAATAGTAGAACTTTTGAAGATGAAGATAACTTATACCATTCATTCATGTAGAAAAGTGATGGAAGGAAAACATAATAATCAACAAATATGTAAAAATATGTAATGGGATTGCTAAGGGAAAGCTATCCATCTTTCTCACTGGGAAAAATGAAAAGAAATGAGTTTTGAGCACTCTAGAAATAGAGTGAAGTAGAAGATATGCTAGATGATAAAATATTACAGCTGAAAGGAATATCCCTGGATTCACACTCATCATTTTTCAGATGGGGAAGTTGAGGCTCAAAGAGGGAAGGTGGCATTTCGAAAGTCTCCTCTTGCATTCACGGGACTTGAATCCAGCTCTCTGGGAGCTCAGTCTTGAACTCATACCACTTCAGAGCCTTGTTATTGTTAGTGTACAGAACCCATGCAGCCATTGTGTTTATGTACATTGTGTGTGTGTGTGTGTGTGTGTGTGTGTGTGTGTTTACATGCTTGTCTAACCTGTCAGTTAAGAATGATCCAGTTAGCAATGCCAGAGCCAAAGGCATGATCATGGAGGTAACAGAGATGTAAATAAAGTAGTGGAGGGAGATGTAGCAAAGCACCTGGACTTTGGAATAAAGATCCTTAAGAGAGAGCTGAATGATCTTGGACAAATAGCAGTTTACAAAATATTTTCAGGAAGCTAATTAACAAAACGGTTTTTTTCTTCCCTTTTTCCTTCCCTGATGCTTTGACCTATGTCATTTCCTTGGGCTAAAGAGTGTATTGAAAGAAAGAAAGGCCAGGCGTGATGGCTCATGCCTGTAATCCCAGCACTTGGGGAGGCTGAGGCAGGTGGATCACGAGGTCAGGAGATCGAGACCATCCTGGCTAACATGGTGAAACCCCGTCTCTACTAAAAATACAAAAAATTAGCCAGGCTTGGTGGCACGTGCCTATAGTCCCGGCTACTCGGGAGGCTGAGGCAGGAGAATCACTTGAACCCGGGAGGCAGAGGTTGCAGAGAGCCGAGATCGTGCCACTGCACTCCAGCCTGGGTGACAGAGGGAGACTCCGTTTCAAAAACCAAGCAAACAAACAAAAAAACAAAGAAAGAAAGAAAAAGTCAGTGTATTATAATTCATTCTTAGTGACCTCATGTTTTCTCCTATAATCATTGCATTATGTGCTTAGTTTTTACAGAGTTTTGAAAATCACTTTTCTAGTCTTTTTTTTTCTTTTTTCCCCAGAGACTCCTTTTTTCTCCCAAATTTTCACAATCTGGGAGTGCTCTGCTGAGCCTGGCTTATGTATTGTCGAGGATGTTAGTGACTGATTTGCATGCTACATGACGGAGTCAGGTTCATCACATTCTGCAATTGCGCACCCTGTCAGACATGTTTACTTCTTAACAGCCTTTCCCACTTAGCTCAACATACACCACTATCTGAATGTGAACACTTAGTGGAACAGTCTTTCAATTACATCCAGAAACTTACTTTGATATCAAGAGCCTGCCTTTCTACCTGCCTCAGAATTTGTTTTTTGTATTTTTTGAATTGAATTGAAAATAATGATTTTATGTTTGTAAATCACTGTTTCTTTATAACATTCATATAGTAAAAATATTTTTAAGAATACAAACGTCAACAAAATATTTTAAAAAGGTAACTATAATCTCACATCTGTACTGGGAAAACCATTGTAAGGAAATATTTTGAGACAAAAGTTTTTTTTTTCCAAGCCACAGAAGAGAGTTCATTTAAACTGCTTAAATGAAAAGTATTACTCCTAATTTGATCAAAAGATAAATTACGTTTGAGAATGTAATTTATAAGGAGTTTAAATGAGATACTTCTTCCAAGTTTGTTATAACCAAAAAGGATTTCTTACGCTGTTGCTACAACCCAATTTTTACTTTTTTGATTTGAGTGCCCATAGTATGGTGAGAGGCAATGGAAAAGACCTAGGTGACATTACCCTACCACGTCTGGACTCTGGAGTCCGGGGCTCAGTCCCAGTTCTGCTTTTTGCTAGTTGTCCATCCTTGAACAAAGTCCTTCTAAATTTCTGTTTCATTATCTGTAAAATGGCCCAACTACATATGATTATTGCTTGGACCAAGTAAAATAATGTACATAAAATATTTGATGCAGAGTAGCAAAAGAACTTAGAGTAATAGGATGGATAAAATATAATTATCAGGTGATTAATAATCAGTAGCTAACATGATTAATTAAAGTGGGATCCACTCCAGCTATCAGATCAAGTGGTTGACCATAGCTTACCTTTTCTATGGACTCCCTTTTGGGAGATTCGCTGTACTTGAAATGCTTGTAGATTATTTGAAGGAAGTTATTGACATATCCCCATGGTTCACAAAGAGTAATTCCTCATCTACCCTGTTAACTTTTGTCTTAGACATTTTCAACTGCACTTTAGAGAGGTAGGAGGAGATCCTCAGCACAGAAACACTGAGAACCCATATTCAATACCAGCGTCCACAGACTCCTGTAAAAAGCCAGTGTGAGTGGTCTAAGCTAGTGGGCCGTAGATCATTGTCACAGACATTCTGACTTTGTAGCGCAAAAGTAGCCATAGACAATAGGTAAAAGAAGAGCTGCATTTCAGCTTAACTTTATGTACAAAAGCAGACAGCAGTATATATTTGGCTTGCAGGCCATACTTGGCCAACCCCTATTCTAGTGAATTAAATAAGAAAAGAGGATGGGGTAACAATAAAAAGGGATGGTTAAGGGAAAAAGTTGTGATTTTTCAATAGGGGATTGTGGGATGAAGACTACCAGAATTCTGGAAGCCTGAAAAGGGTTTTTTTGAGACTATAGTACTATCTATCTGATCATTTGGTAGGCATTTTAGGGGACACAAAAACAAAGATGTTTGAGAAATCACCTGTGTTTTTAGAAGCTACTTGGGGCAAATTTAGCAGAGATCAACAGCTAGTTAGTGGCAGTGACCCCAATATTATGTACTTAAATATCTCTTCATTTTATACCTGAGTTTCTGAGAATATCAGGACAGGGTTTTGAAGCACAGTGATAAACACAGGAGGAAATAAATTAGCTTTATTTTGAATAGTTCAAAATGTTTTCTCAGTATTATCTCATTTATCTTCCTTACATTATTTTGAACTGGGAAACTACCCTGGAAAAAAAATAATCAAATTCAGGTGCAGAAAACAAATTCCGTGGAGACCACTGGGTAAATCAGAGATGAATACAAAATTTGAACTTGTTACTGTTTTAGTATTATGAGCTCAGAGCTTTTTTTTCTATATATGCTTACTGTCTTAAATTATTTACATTTTTCATTCATTTGCAAAATTACTCTTGGGACTTAGAATAGCTAGTTCAAAGAACCACAGTAACTTGCCCAATACGGTACTTAGAAACTAATATTCAGTAATACTAAAACAGTGGGTAAAAGATAAGTCATTTTCCATGAATGTCTGTTTAATGCCCATTTTTAGGTACATGATTACTTTTCTGTGACACTGCCAAGTCTGTGTCTGATGAATTGTTACCAAGTTCTCTCCTAGGAAATATTTTGAAATATTTTATAACCTAAGCATCTTCCAGAAACAATTAAACACCAATTTATGCTTGTGCTCTTGGTAATTTCTTTAAAATCTGTGGAAACTCCCTTGATAATTAAGCATGTACTTCTCTAAAACTAATAATGTGTTTCTTTTTTCTAGCTTACTACAAATATGCAGTCTGAATTGCACATAATGTTTTGAAAGGAAATTGTTATGAATATTTTAATTATGGCCAACTATCTTTAATTACATGGCTGTATTATTTAAATATAACTAGAGTGTAAAACACATCATCTGCTATTAGTTACATAGGTGGATAGTTCAACAAAATGTTTTTTTAATTTTAATGTTTACTCACTAATAAAGTTGATCTTTGAAGGAATATTTGTCTCGGAATTTTACTCAGTAACCACGAGCAGTAAGTTTAATTGGGAAGTTTTGTTGAAACATAACTCTAAAATTGTGGGAAAATGTCAACACTTTAAAATTAGTGCCTAATAATTTTAATTCTCTTGGTACTCACTGCAGTATCATTAATCATGATGGAGTCACTCGATCCTAATATGAATGTAATATCCAATTCTGCAGAGATTCAGCTGTAATTTAGCAACAATTAACTGTCCACTTATTACAAAGTGATGCCAAAAACCCTAATGCAATTATTTTAAGGCGTTTTGGTCACATTAACAATAGCATTCAAGTTTGCAGATGTTGCAGAAACTTTAGATTGATGTGTCTGATTAAAAACACATTACGCTGGAAATTTTCTTACTTTAGGTATTTATGCTGGTATTTCAGAAGGCACTTTCGGTTTCATCTTTGGAATAGCTCTCATTTACTTTTGTGCCTTTCTTAAAATTTTATTTCTGCATATTTGCTTTGAGGAAAACAAATTGATGTGTTTTCTAAACATATGCAACTTTTGAGGAGATCATATAATAGAAAGATTGCCAAAAGCCAGTGACTTTTCAGGTGACTGCCATCATGGAGCTTTTTCACAGGGTCAAGATAGTGTCAGCAGCCTTCCTGGGTAACAGGACTCACCCAGATGTAGAAAATGCACGTATTACTCATCAGGAATCCCAAGCAACACAAGCTCTGAGGACAAGTCCCCAGATAAATGAAGCTAACCACAGCATATGTTCTTTCCTCTCTATGTCGTAGCATTCTCCCAGTCAGCTAGGGCTAGGTGGGTTCATATTTTGCAGTCTCTGTGGGATCAGACCCGTGTGGCCACACTGTGAATCAGGTGTTGATTATTGCCGTATTCTTTGTGTCTTTAGCCTCCTTTAGTTTTAAGAGGCTGTTCCCCTACTGTTGGAGCCATCCACCAAATACTCAAGGAACTTGCATTTTCCTTTCTTTCTTATTGAATCCCGAGTAAAGGTTCTGACGATCAAGAAAACATTAAGGAGTTAATGTCTTAGGAGCTTACAGTTTGACTCTTTTTTGAGATACTTGCATTTCATCATAGGCTGGAAATCACAAGCCAAAGAAACTAAATTGCGATGGCATAACTTCAGGAATCTGTAAAGAGATGGAGATTATGCTGATTGGTTGTGTGAATTTCTAGGAACCCTGAAATCCAACACAGGATACCTGTAAAGCTTCCATAATGACAGAACTCCAAACTATAGAGATTTGAAAAAGAGAGGTTTATTTGTCTCTCACTTTAGCATCCAGAAGTAGATGACTAGGGCTTATGGGGTGACACTGCCACCCTCTGTGCATAGCCATCATCTCGGAGTCCAAGGCAGCTGCTCCATGCCTCCTTGCCTCCCTGCCATTGTGAAGGGTCAAGGGTGTTACATGCTAAAATCTAGAAGTTGTGACACATCACACCTTGTTCTGTCAGTTCAAACTTAGCTAGGCATGGCTATGCCTCGCTCCAAATGTCGTGGGCAATGTGGTCAGGTGCCCAGCTAGATTTGTATTATTGCAGAGGAAGAAAAGAACTTACATTAGGGACATAAGTACAATAGACCTCACATAAGTATTGTATAGAGAGTCTCTGCTTAAGATAAAAGTTTATTAAGTCACCCCTTAATAAGCATGTTCTAAATATTATTGTACTGTTCAGCCTCCAAGTTATCACAATATTGGCACCTGGATAGATAACACTATTATCTACGGAGTGAAGTGTCTTCATTCATTAGCGACTAGTACCTTTGAACTTGTATGAACTTCTAGGCTGCTAAAACTCTCCCACTGTATACCCTATTTCAGTTTTACTTCCACCACCTAGGGGAGGCCTACTCATGGAAGATAAACTCAACTTAATATAAATTTAACTGTTCCACAAATAGGAAGCCATATCTATCTTTCCTAAAATAATTACCTGCCACAGAATATTTAAAGGTCAAATAAAAATGTTGTTTGGGTTATCAAGAATTGTACTTTATTTTATTTTATTTGCTTATTTATTTATTTATTTATTTTTGAGACAGAGTCTCACTCTGTCAACCAGGCTGGAGTCCAGGGCCACAATCTTGGCTCACTGCAACCTCCACCTCCTGGGTTCAAGCGATGCTCTTCCCTCAGCCTCCCAAGTAGCTGGGACACAGGCGCACCACCACATCTGTCTAATTCTTGTATTTTTACTAGAGATGGGGTTTTGCCATGTTGGTTAGGCTGGTCTCGAACTCCTGGTCTCAAGTGTTCCACCTGCCTTGGCCTCCCAAAGTGCTGGGATTACATGTGTGAGCCATTGTGCCTGGCCTAATTATCAGAAATTTTATATCAGGTTTGCCAACACTGCTTTAGGTTTAGATTGGTTCGTATTAGGTTTGCTGCATTTTGAGGCCTGGATAACCATTTTTATTATAATGGAGTTTCTAGAGATGTATAGATCAAGGGATATAACACCGTATTATACACTGATAAGAATCAGTCTGTGGGTAATTTAGTAGCATCTGGTAAAATTTTAAATGTGCCAACCTTGTGGATGCCTATTCTTCTGCCTAGTTCTCACCCTGAGGCCATGTGTCCACCATGTGTACAAAGAGGCATGGGGAGAAGTACTCACAGTGGTTTGTTTGTAAGATTGCTGATATTTGACCAGTTTTCACTTATAGAAATGGCAATTTCATATGGTCCAGTTTAATGACTGGAAAACACAACATTGTTTATCAATAGGAGAATGGATGAATTGGGATAGTCGTAATTTATCTACTCATGATGTATGTGCTATTATGTCTCTATTGAGCACATAGAGAGTTATACTAACCATCTCAAAATGCAGTGACTTAGACAACAATGATTTAGTTTTTCTCACAGTTGTCTGGGTTGCCCGGCTTAGCTGAGTGGTTCCTCTCCTCTACATAGAGTCTCCTGAGATTATCTGAAGCTTGGCTGGGGGCTGCACCCCCGCCATGCGGGGTCTCATCATTCAGTAGGTTAGTTTGAGCTTTTATTCATGCTTCTTCGATCTCAAAAGGGCAAAAGCAGAAGCCTCAAGGTCTGTAAAGACTTGAGTTCAAAGTTCTTGAATGTCACCTCCACTAGATTTTGTTGATGAAAACCAGTCACGAGCCTGACCCAAATTCTAAGAGCAGGAAAATAACAAGAGAAGGAGCTGGTTTGCACAGTGATGGGGGCAGTTCTTGGCAGCCATCCTTGAAAATGGTTTACCACATACTATGGAATACTATGGAACAGTTCAAAGGAATGAATTAATTCACATAGATTCCTAAGACTTATTATTGAATTAAAACAAATTGTAGGATGATATGTGGAATTCATTTTCTGTTACTATGTAGCAGTTTACCACAAATTTACCTTAAAACAATACCTGTTTATGATCTCACAGGTGTGGAGGTCAGAAGTCTCAGTGGGCTCACCTGGGTTCTCTTCTTAGGGTCTTATAAGGCTGAAATCAAGGTGCCAGCCAGGCTTGGTTCTTATCTGGAGGTTCTGAGAAGAATCTGCTTCCAAGCTCATTCATGTTGTTGGCAGGATTCAGTTTTTGGGGGTTATAGGAGTGAAGTCCCCATTTTCTTGCTCTCAGAGGGGGCTACTCTCAACTTCTAGGGGTCATCTGCATTCCGTGGCACATGGTCAGTTCCATCTTCAAAGCCAGTGATGGTGCATCAAATTCTTATGCTTTGAATCTCTCTGAATTCCCTTCTGCTACCACCTGGAGAAAACTCTGCTTTTAAAGGGCATGTATGATTAGATTAGGTCCACTTAGATGATCTCTTTTGATTAACTCAAAGTCAACTTATTAGTAACCTTAACTAATTTGCAAAATTCCTTTTGTCTCATAACATAATCAGGGTGTGATATCTCATCATCTTTACAGTTCTAGGGATGAGAGAGGACATTTTAGGGGAGCATTTGACAATTCCACCTACCACATATGTAAACACATAGCACCCAAAACAGTACCAAATGCACGTAAGTATACATGGAAAGATACCTGCAATGAGACTACTAAATTTGTAATAAGGAGTTGTTTCCGGGGAGAATAGACCAAAATTTGGGAGCCAGGTGGTATTTAGCCTTAAAAGGAGTCTTTTAATTATTTAACAAAGGAATTTTGTTACTGCAGCAATATAATTAGAAAATAATACCAAATACTAAAATAGAATTTGAGGGATCAAACCCTCCGGCTCCCTGATTCTGTGTAGAACTCACCATGCATACACCAATCCACAGCGGCTCCCTCCTATATCTCTCTCAGTTGTCCTCTGCTTTGTGACTGCCTTAGGATTCACCTCACTTTCACCGTGCCAGTCTAATTCTTCATGGTATTGTCCGGGGACAATGTTCACTAGTTGGTGCCTTTAGAGCCACACAGTTACAATATTAAAATACTTCCATATTGCTTGGCAAATAGCCATTGCCTGAAACCTCCTGTGTGTCCTTCAGTCAACTGGAGTGCCTACCCATTCCTGTATGACTTGGAGCCCCTGCCTCTCCCTGAGAGCCTCAGACCTCCTGCTGTCTAGCAAGTAAAGGGCAAACATCTGCAGTGGTAGGGGCCTTCCAGGACTGCTCCAGGCCTAAGGCCAGTGTCCACTCTTTCTGATTGGGCAGTACAGTGAGGCGTAACCATCCTCACTGGTTATACATTGTGAACATTACTCCTCGCCTAGTTTAGGTTTTAGAAATATGAATTTATAAGTTGGCATATTTCATGCTCATTGATCCCTTCTCCTCTATCAAATAGTAAATGAATGGGAACATAACTATTTTCTTTGCAAACCCTAACAGTAATTGGTATGTGTCCTGTCCACTCTGACCAGCTATACCAGAAGCCACCACTGCAGAGATGTTTATATGCTCCCTCCTTTACCATTTAGAAAGAACATTTCTATTAGAGATAACTTTTCTGTGCTAGTGAGAAGCGGTTCTGTGTAGACATCATTAGATGTCATGATGTTTAATTATAAAAACCTTGCAGAGAGAAGGGTTTGTTCCCTGTCTTGATGGTAAGTAGCCTAAAGTTTTACTGACTTTGAGTTTTGTGCAGAAGTCATTGCAGGATGTCAAGCTTCGTGAATAGTAATGTGAACAAATTCAGGCAACATAAGTGGTATTCAGGCACTGCTGTTTTAAAATGAAATGACTTTTTGCATCTAAAGGTAACTCTTAGAGTCAAACTCCAGAATAATCTGCAAGAAAAATAAGATCTTCACTACATGGAATAAAAGCATTCAGTTTTTCAGGTGTCTACCACAGCCATCACATACTTAGGGTTTAGGCCTTTGTTTTTTAATTGAACGAAATGATTATTTTTGACCCTTGCCCCTGCCACTACTAGCAATAGTAACAGCTAGTATTTATTGCTCAATTACCTTGTCCTAGGTACTATGCTAAGCATTTTGTATGCAGCATGTAATTTAATCTTCACAACTCTACAAGGAAGGGATTATTATTATTTCCATTTCACAGATGAGGAAGGTAAGGCACAGAGCTCAGCATGTAACTAGAAAGAGGCAGGAACTGCAAAAGCAAACAAAAAACCACCTGGCACCTGAGCTGTTCTGTGTGGTACTGCTGCCTTGCTCAGATTATACTGGTTTTCAGTCTTTTTCTACAATTGAACCCCTATATTCCTCTAATTCTGATTGTGCCATCTCATTAGCCAATGGCTGGAACTGATTGAAAGGAATGGTGTTACTAAGGCAAATCTCAGTGAGGTGACTCATTATAAAAGAAATGTGGGCAAAAAACCATAAAACGTACCAGTGGTTTACTGGCTGTATTACTTTTCTAGGGCCACTGTAATGAAGGACAGTAGATAAGTTCTTGGGAACTGCAACTTTAGGCAAAACGATGCATAATGAAACCAGTTATTTTCCTCATCAATGTTAAAATGAAATGATGTTGAAAAAAATGATGTTATTTTAGGACCTGCTGTATGTTGTTTCACTTAAAGTTGCAGTTTCCAAGAACCTATTGAAATGTTAACTTAGGACTTACTGCCTTAAGACATCAGAAATATATTTATGCATGGTTTTGGAGGCTAGATGTCTTCAATCAAGGTGCTGGCAGGGCTGAGTTCCTTCGGAAGGCTCTAGGGAAGAATTCTTTGCTTCTTCCTAGCTTCTGGTGTTACTGGCAATCCTTAGCTTGTAGCTGCATCACTCCAACTTCTGCCTTGATTTTTATGAGGCCATCTTCCTCTGCTGTATCCAAATCTCCCTCCCCTTATTAGGACACCAGTCATTGGATTTCAGGACCAATTGGATTTCAGGCCCAATTTCAGCCATTGGATTTCAGGTCTGATGTGACCTTGTCTTAACTGCCTATACCTACAAATATCCTATTTCCAAATAAATTCATATTTGTTTTTTCTAGGTAGACATGAACTTTACAGGAGACACAGTTCAACCCACTGTGGTGGCCATGAACTGATTGTGTTCAAACACTAAGTATTGAGTCAGAGGTTGGGGTGATGAGACCATTGAAATGGGTATTGTAAGTACAGTATCTAGAAGAATGTACTCATCAAAACATGGCTTTATCCTGGAAAGAAATTTATTGCTGCTGCTGGAAAGCTGACTGACAAGCATCTTTATTTATTTATTTTTCTTTGAGGTGGAGTCTCGCTCTGTCGCCCAGGCTGGAGTGCAGTGGTGGGATCTCGGCTCACTGCAAGCTCCGCCTCCCGGGTTCACACCATTCTCCTGCCTCAGCCTCCCGAGTAGCTGGGACTACAGGCACCCACCACCATGCCCGGCTAATTTTTTGTATTTTTGGTAGAGACGGGTTTTCACCGTGTTAGTCAGGATGGTCTTGATCTCCTGACCTCATGATCTGCCCACCTCGGCCTCCCAAAGTGCTGGGATTACAGGCGTGAGCCACTGCGCCTGGCCAAGCATCTTTTTTTAAACCAAAATATCTGTAAATGATTGTATCTAAATATTCATTCATAAAATATTTATGTGAGTACCATGCCAGGCCACAGAGAAAAGCAATGGTGAGGAAATATACCCAGGGCCCTTTATCTAGAGGAGCTTACATTCTAGTGGGGTAAACCAATATTTGCTGAGGACTCATTGTAGTCAATGTTTAGTTTTAAAATGAGGTGAGTGGTCTGCAGAATGGGAAAACAATTCTATTCCAGCTCATGTGGTGGAATCTCACTTAGCTGGAGAGGGGCAGGAAAGGTTTCCATGGGGAAGGAAATCTCAAGCTAAGATCCATGGGCTGAGTGAATGTATTCATTCGTTCTTGCATGCCTATGAAGAAATATCTTGGACCGGGTAATTTATAAAGAAAAGAGGTTTACCTGGCTCACAGTTCCACAGGCATGTACAGGAAGCATGGTTAGGGAGGCCTCAGGAAACTCACAATCATGGTGGAAGGGGAAGCAGGCACATCTTACATGGCCAGAGCAGGAGGAAGAGAGCATGAATGGGGAGGTGATACACACCTTTAAATAACCAGATCATGTGAGAACTCACTCACCATCACAAGAACAGCAAGGGGGATATCTACCCCCATGATCCAGTCACCTCCCACCAAGCCCCTCTAACACTGCGGATTACAATTGGATGTGAGATTTGGATAGGGACACAGACCCAAACCACATCAGTGAGGTATTACCTGGGAAGGACAGTGGAGTGGAGGGAAGCTGAGTAGAGCGTTTGAAATAGAACAGAGGTTTCTCTATTCTGTAATTTCCCCACCAAGTCTCCAACCATGTTCAGAGAATGTAGAAGTCTTAGGGCAAAACAAACACGTAAACAAAGCATGATATTAACCTTTCTTCTACCCTGGCCAGTGTCTAACTCATCTGCTGTATTCATTTCCTTTGATTGCTATAACAAATTACCACAGACTTGGTGGCTTAAAAGGACAGACATTTATTGTCTCACAGTTCTGGAGGCCAGATGTTTGCAATCAAGGTGTCTGCACAGCCACATTCCCTTGGGCTCTGAAGGGGAAATCTATTCTTTGCCTCTTTTAGCTTCTGGTGGCTGCCAGCCATCCTTGGCCTGTGGCCATGTAACTCCAGTTTCTGCCTCCATGGTCTCCCACTGCCTCCACAATGAAGAGGTGGCAGTGTGACCACGGAGGCAGAAACTGTCTTCTCTTCTTTTTGTCTCAAATCTCTTTCTACCTTTCTCTTATAAGAATGCTTGTCGTTGGATTTAGAGCTTACCCAGATATCTCAGGATCATCTCCTAATCTCAGGATCCTTTACCTAATTACAACTGCAAAGAGTTCTGGCGTTAGACTTTTCTTTTCTTTTTTTTTTTTTTAATTTTCTTGTATGGGCAAGGTCTCACTGTATTGCCCCAGTTGGCTTTGAGCTGCTGGGCTCAAGAGATCTTCCCACCTTGGCCTCTGAAAGTGTTGGGATTACAGGCATGAGACACATACCTGGCCTGGAGTTAGATATGTTTTTCAGGAGTCATTTTCCAGCCTGCCAGATCTGGAATTCCTAGAACCTGCGTTTTGTGACAGCATGGTAGCAAGGCATTTTGAAGGACACCTGGGAAGATTCTAAGCTACAGGGGAGAAAGAAAAGACTGAACAGTATGAGATTTTGGCTCCTCTGTAGAAACGCTCCACAAAACAAAGGTCTTGACTAGGAAAGTACTGTCCATTAGCAATATATTGAAAGCTTACTGGAGCTTTTCTTGTCATCCCAGTTATCATGGGTGTGTTATGATCTTTTAATATGTGGGAACCAGGAAAGCCATGGTTATTTTAGCATTCAATAAAGATTCCCAAACAAAAATTGCCCCTGGTTCTGCTGGACACTTGTGTATGTACAAATGAATGTCTAGAACCTAACTCTGTTTTTTGTATAGACACAAGATATGTTTTCCATAGTTTCAATGTACATTGAATTTTCCTAGAATGCATCTCTTTTGTAAATGAAGAGTACTTTGTTTTATTCAGAGCATGACAAGTGTTTTTCACCATTTTGGTAGACTATGCCCTCAACAGGGGCATCATTTGAACCATCCAAGGTAACAAGAAGACATCTTTTTTTTGAGCCATCAGTCTCCACTTATAGTTGCCACATACAAATATGTAGTAAACAAGATGGGAAACTACGATTCACATACTTAGAATCAAACAGTATTAAATTAGTGGAGACACATGAAACTCAATAGACCTCACTGAAACTTATTAAAGCTTGTTTTAAAAATATTTCTCATTTTTGACATGAAGTATTTGTCACATTCCCATTCATGTTTTATGTGCAATGGCCCACTAAAGAGTATATTCCCCAAAGTGTTGTGAGTACTATAGACTGAATGGAAACTTCAGCAGGTGGTGGGATTTTAAGATGAGAGATACATTTTCTATGATATTTATCACTACCCTGTTGCATGCCATACTCAAGGTATAATTTTAAGACTTGGATATAAGTCTTGGGTCATTTATAGGAACATCAAATTTTCTCACATCTCCATTTTGACAGTCTGTAATTTGTCTCTGCATCTTCTTTGTACTTTATTTAAGGTGGTTTCCCTCTATTTCCTATATACAAATAAGTCTGGTCTGTTTTATTAGTTTTTATTTTAGTGTCAGCTTCTACTTGTGTTCTTTTATGTTCTTGTACACCTTGTATGGAAGTTCAAAAATAATCCTCTTCTTTTAAATACAAAATTATTCATTATAGGTAGGTGTGAGCTTCTGCTTAATTCATTCTATATTCTAGAATAGCATTTCTCAGTACATATCGTTTTATTACAGATGACTTCCCTTTTATTTCTCCTTTGTATTACAGTTAGGGCAGCATATTGATTTTTTTCTTGAAATAATGTTGTAGGTAAATTATATTATCTGTTAATTTCATTTCAGGATAGTAAAGGCAGCATTACATAATATTTGTTATACAATGGAACATTGCATCTGATGGGGTTGGAAAACACTACCATAAATTATATGACACAGTTTAAAATGTGAAGGCAGCATTCTCTCTCTGGGTGGTTAGAGTAGGAGGTATGGTAAGGAAGGTATAAGGAGAATTAAGAGAGGGCAGGAGAGCTTGTTCAGACAGGAACAGCTTGGTGTTAGAGACCTTGAGGTTCATTTGAAAAGAAGAGGGGTGAGGGGTTTGGTGCAGAAAGAGCTATTGTACTTCACGTACGGGGGACAAATGAGGTAAGACTGGAAAGTGGGAGAATGAGGACCAACTACTGGAGGCCATAGAAATATTCAAGGGGCTTCTGCAAAAATGTGAATGAGGTATGCCTTTGTTTAGTGCCTGTGCCAACTCTGAAGCATGGGCTATGTTTATCTTCATTTATTTGGAATTCTAGGAGCCAATTACTTGATTCTTACACATCAGATTGGTGTGAAGATTCTACAGTTAATCTTTGACCTGGAGATGAAAAATAAATAAGTGGTAGGAATATCATACAAGCAAATGATAGAAACCACCTTTTAATAGTGAGAGAGAAGGCATGTTAAGGGAGGTTATGGTGAGGGAAAATACAGCCCTGATAAAATTTATCCCAACTTATGAGTAGTCATTTATTTGTTTGTTAAACTCAGTGATCTCTCTCCCACTAGAATGGCAGCTCCGTAAAGAAGGAGATCATACCTGTTTTATTAAAAATATGTACAAACAACACAGTGCCTGCAACAGAGTAATTGCTCAGTAAATATTTGTTGTGAAAAGCAGTGAAGGAATGACTTGGCTAGGAGCTCTTGAACATCTACATTAAACATCTGTGCATTACCATTCTGGGTTTTAATGATCTTCTGTTGCTGTAAGAATTATTAATATGGAAAATAATGAGATTAGTTCCAGTCGTATGGTATTTTTGTTGTAAAGGTTTGCAGAGCTATTAAAAGTAGAGATGTGCATCAAGCCCCACTGTCAAAATAAATGGCTAGCACACCAAGAGGCATAAATGTTTGGAGGGAAATAGCCCAGCGAAATGTTTGTCTAGCAGAGCCTACATCCTGCTAGAATACAAATTAGATCATTAAGAAGCAACACATTTCATCCACTTATCAGAGTTTGCATACAGTGAAGTCTATTAATTGAACGAATATGGAGAACACTGATACACCATCTCACTCCGTCAGAGATTACTTCTCTGTCTTTATCAATAAATTCTCCCTTTAATCCTGAGGATTGATTGAAAAAGAGAAGGAGCAATTTTTTTAGACTGTTCTTTTTGGTCTTTGCATTACTTTGTCATTGGATTTGTAAATTTCACCAGTAATTTAGTTTAGTTATAGAATGCCCCAGGGGGTCGCACATTAGGTCTTCACTCAATTACAAAGAGTAAATGCAAGTAAATAGGTGAGAAAGTTTCAGCAACCTCTCTTGGTATCAGAAGGAAAACCAAATGGAACTTGGTATCAGAAGGAAAACCAAATCAGATAAAATAAGTTTGTTCATTCAGACTTTTAATTAAACTCAGAGATTAATAGATCTCAAGATGAGGTGTTTTAACAAGTTCTATGTCTGAGAATTCTCCTTGGTTTCTGCTTCTCACACTCCCTCCTCAAAAAATCACTTTTCTAGATTTTTAAAAATTTACTCAAGCAATGTCAACATGATAGCATTGCTGTTTGGCAAGTATATACCTGTATTATAGATGATGCATGGAAATATAAAATGTTCGTGTCTAAAATCATCTCAGATCTCCTTCTTGCCCCCAGTGTTCCCTAAACTTTCAACAAATCCAGTTTTCTCTTTCCTCTTTAGTAATCATTTCCCAGGCTGATACACACATGAAAAGTTAGTTTTATTTCTTATGTTGTTATAAAGCATGTATGATCTCTCTACTGGTATTTTTGAGAAAATTAAGCAAAATAATGTTAATGGATCAGAAATTTTTTTTAATTTATAATTTAGGAGATAAGGTCTTGCTCTGTCACCCAGGCTGGAGTGCAGTGGCATGATCATAGCTCTCTGCAGCATTGAATTCCTAGGCTCAGGTGATCCTCCCACCTCAGCCTCTTGAGTTGCTGGGACTATAGACACACACCACCATGCCCGGTTAATTTTTAAAAATTTTTTTGTAGAGATGAGGTCTTACTTATTTTGCCCTGGCTGGTGACAAACTCCTGGGCTCAAGTGATCCTCCTACCTCGTTCTCCCATAGTGCGGAGATTACCGGTGTGAGTCACTTCTGCCTCAAATTTCTTTAATGTGGTATTTTACTTGGCTTCAGAAGGAAAATGGAATAGAGCTGGGCATCAGATAAAAATAGCTGTTTGTTTAGATATTTTCTCCACTAAAATGAAAACTTCTCAGCTGAGTTTATCTTGTCCAAAACTGTATTCCCAGAGCACGGGTAGCACCTGGTATGCGGTAGAGCTCAGTAATTGACAAAGAATGGCGGAAGAGGACTTCAGTAGACCTTTTAGTGCAGCTCCTACAACTTGCTCATGAAAACCATGAGTTAGAGCTGTGAACTGATTGATCCAAAGTCACACAGAAGTAGCAGTTCTTTAACTAGAAACTACTGAAAGAAGAAGATTCTGGTAGCAAGTATTGATTGTTCAATCTCTTGGGAATTTTTGTGCTTCCTGGTTGGTTCTTATCTGTGGTAAATCAGTGCATGTTGGGGGACCCTTATTACCAATGTAATGGACTCTTGGCCTCCTTTACCTTTTCTCATCTACTTGTCCCCAGGGTAGGGAGTGACATCTGGTTCTAGTTTTCACTGAGGTCTGTGTATTCTCATCTTTCCTCTGCTGTACAGGAGGGGTCCTGCTGCTGCAGCGAAGGCCTGCAGTTCTCCAAGGGTGAGTCAGTTTATGGAAACCAGCGATGAATTAATTAGGCAGCTTGCCCACTCAAGGACCTATAACACATGCTCTAACTGCCACATCACTTGTAAAGGCCATATTTGATTCTGCATTTACCTGACATATCTCTTTCAGTTGATTCCAAGACCAGACCAAAAGGAACTGGTAGCTTTTTTTTATGCTACCTCAAACTCTAACAGTATGAAAAACATTTTAACTTCCCCCAGTCAATCCCATTACCCAGAAATAAGCACTGTTAAAAATCTTGCATGTTTTATTTTTGTGTGTGTATATATGTTGTGTGTGGTTATGTATCTGTTTCACTGTTTAAAAAATTGCCATACTTATTATGAAGTTTCTTTATTTTATTTTTTAGAATACCAAAACAATTTAAAGTCAACCTAGACCATTACTGCTTTGTGATTCTATTAAATGCTGCATCATCTCTAAAATGTTGCTGCAAGTGGTAGGTGCCTGATGCTTATTAAGAGAGCCTCACACACTTTGGGGACTTCTTAGCAGTACTGCGTTTTAGCCATTGTTTCCTCTGAAGCAGTATGTTGTGAGCTCTATCAAATACTGTTATGTTATTTTCCTAATCCAAGGGTAAGCAAACTACAGTTTGCAGGCCAAAACTACCCTTCCCATCTCCCCACCCTGACTGTTTTTGTATTACCAACTAGCTAAGAAATGGTTTTTATATTTTTAAGTAATTGTTATGAAAGAAGAAGAATATGCAGGAGACCTACCTATGTGGCCTACAAAGCTTAAAATGTTAAACATCAGACCCTTTAATAAAAACTTTGTTAAACTTTGTAATCAGCAAGATCATATTTGGATTTACTGTGAACCTTCAAGATTATCCTTCCACTTAAGGCGATGAAGTCTATCTATATGAAAAATGATTTGAAATTTTTGAGGGGAACATATAAACATATGCCTAAGTGTATCAGCTAAGCATGTAGGATGTTTTGTGTCCTGATGCTGAGGTCATGAATGGTGGCTGTAAGTCTCTTGAAAGAGGAGGCTTTCAGTAGTGGAAAGCTTGATGTATGAAGTTTATTTCATTTGAAAGGCAGAGGTGAGACTGAACTTTTGGAACCAAAGCTCAGAAGCTGATACCATTTCGATGTGCATAAGGTTAGTGAAGCAAGAACGAGATTCAGAGCCTGGTGAAGACATTTAGTGAAGCATTTCCTCACTGTATCCCATTTATTCATGAAATCAAGCCCACCATATATGTGTCATCCATGTTTTACAGGTGAGGAAATGGAGATTCTGCTGGTTTCAGCAGCTTGCTCTAGGTCACACAGTAAATAGAATCCAGATTTGAAAATAAGCCTGTCTGAATGTTAACTATCCATGATATTTTGTTTCTTGCGTGTATATATTTGCTCTGCACATGGTGAATACTTCTATGATGTCATTATACTAAATGATGATGGCAGGTCCCAAGGTGAAACTGTACACCATTCATTCCAGATCTGTTTCATTTTCTTTACTGTGACATTCAAGGCCCATTCCCAGGCATGTGCATGGTTCCCTGGCCACATTCCTCTCCCTCAACTTCTTTTTCCTTATCCAGCCACCTTGGATAATGTGTGAGTTCTCCAAAACACTGTGTTCTTTCATGCTTCCATGCATTGTTGAACACTGTAGCCTCTGCCACGGATGCCTTCCCCGTTTTCTGTGCTCAGAAACTCCTAATCATCCTTCTGATACCATCTCAATGTTCACGTTCTCTTAGGTGTCATTTCTGACTCCTCCAGGCAGTTACACAAGATCCTCTGAACTCATCAGAGTTGTTCTTTTATATATCTCTGATAGTGAGAAACAAAGTTCTTCTGCCTTTCTTCCTCAACTGACTGTGAATTCCTAGAACTGAAATCAAAGATCAGTGCTATATCCTCAGCACTTAGCACAAATCCTGACACATAGTGAGATCACCTTAGATTGCGGTGACTCAGTGAATGACAGAAGAAACAAACACACAGATGAAAAAAGAATGAACGAGTGAATGAATGAACAGTGACAGTTTCTTTTTCATTCACACACACTGTTTGTATATTGTACTCCCTGCAGAATTCAGTCTATGCCTTGGTCACCAGCACCTACCACCACCCTGATAACTTCCTGTCTGGTGAGATACGTGATCCATGCCAATCCATTGCTTTTAACTTAGGTTTACAAACAATTTGGAATCAATCCTAGTTGTTGTAGGGCATAAGTACAAGGACCCTATATGAATAATATTTCACCAGAGCTTCAGGTTTTAGCCAACTGTTAAGTCTTGTGTCATAACCATTTGGTTTTATTGATACCATTCTCCTCAGTCCCCAGCACACCCCTGATTACTCCCGTTCCATTGCTGTCCATAGACCAGATAGGCCATTGCTGAGCAAGCCCCTGAGTGGATCAAACCTTCAAGAAAGCTGTGTAGCCTATAAATAGTTGCTAAGCCAATGCTTTGGCCCTGGGAATACCTAAGGTACTTTTGGCTTGGTGAGATTTTTTTTTGGCCCTGTCTAATATGCAAGCGGCCATAAGAAGAAAGCTCATATAATTCTCTTACAGCGAATCTGAGCAACTGTCAAATAATTATTCAGATATTGTTGACTGGGTTTTCTTAACACTACTTAAAGAGAGGCACAGACATCACTGAGGCACAGAAACTCACAGGGTATCCTGCAGCTGGACACTCAAGATGCTCGTTGTCCCAACCATGTGGTCACTGTGGCATCTCTCCTGATTCTCATCTGCCTTTCTTGGTTTCCGGGGAGGAATGCTGGCCCTAGAGTGGGATGTGGCATTTGCATAATAACTCAGTGCAGCCAAGTCTATATAAATATTGCATTGTTTTAAATTTTCAAAAACTGTAATCCATAATGGCTCCCGAAGCACCAACTATTTTCTCTCCATCACATATCATGCATTTTTAACTGTCTATAATTACACAATTAAACAGTAGGCCATCGGGAATCACAGGAGGCATTAGCTCAAAACATTTCAACTTCCAAAACCTGGCACCAGGGACAGTTATTTCCTGAGTAGAGAGAGTGAGTCTGTCTACGTAGGTGCCTCAAAGGAGGAAAGCCCCTGCTCTGTCCACTGTTCCTCCAGGGATACAATGCCCAGCTGAGCTTCAACATGGCCAAAGTGGGTAAGAAAGATGGAAATGCTGGCACCAGCCAAGGAAACAGGAAGGAGGTCCCAGGTCAGGATGAGATGGACAGTGTGAGCTGTTCTCCATCCCCTTCCACCCACCCACCTGTAAAGCTTCTTTTAGTGAAAAAGCACGAGTGACTTCCTCTGACACACGCAGTATGTTATGATTCTTAGACCTCTTCCATCAAAAGCCTTGTTTTAGTTTTGTATTGCTTCAGCACATTGTATTCACCAGATGTGTGTCAACAGAAAAATCATGGACTGAACCGATGATGCAGTCTTTAACCTGTGTGTGCTAGGAGGAATGCCTGCCACATTTTATACTGAGATAAAAAATGCTGTGGTGGCATTTTTGATAAATTTATTTATTAATGTACCCTTCATTTAAAACTGCTGTGAAATCTTATCCTAAGCAAATTAACACAGGAACAGAAAGCCAAATACCACATGCTCTCACTTACAAATAGAAGCTCAACATTGAGAACACATAGACACAAATTGGGGCACAACAGACACCAGGGCCTACTTGAGGGTGGAGGGTGGGAGGAGGGAGAGGATCGAAAAACCACCTATCAAGTACTATGCTTACTATCTGGGTAAAGAAATAATCTGTACACTGAACCCCTGTGACACTCAGTTTATCTATATAAAATACCTGCACATGTACCCCTGAAACTAAAATGTTAAAAATATGACAGTGCTATATTAGCCTTGCTTCTGTGTCACTTGATGTCTGGGTAATCTGATGGCAGATGTCATTGTTACTACCTTGGAATGAAGGAGCTATGCTTGGAAAAGGAGGAAAACGTTTCTCCCATGCTACACATTTTCCTAAAAGGCCATCTTTACCTGTACCTTTACATACAAGACATTGAGAAAGAATATATTTAATGTTGTATCCATCTCACCTCACCTGTAGCATGTAAAAGTGTGCTTCTAAGTAAAGATGAGTTGAATAATAATTGCCATACTATAAATACATCTTTCTTTCCAAGCTTTAAAAAACATTTTGAATTTTAAAATGCATACACCACAACAAAAAATAAAGACATGAATTTTACAATGGCATTTGTTAGCTTGGATGCAAGGGACTAGAAAATAAGCAGATACTGTATTTTTAACTGATTCAGAAAAATGCGTTGTTAGGGAGCTTTGGCAAATATTAAGTGATGAAGATCAGTTTGCCTGTCCTTTTGTGCTTTTGTTTGTTGTATTATGATACTGATCTTATTTTCTTTCTAGTCTCCCTCATCTTTCAGTTTAGTTTTTACATCAGCATTCAAGTTTTTGAAGAAATAGAACTCTAATTAGAATCAGAGGTGAGGAGATGAAAGATAATATGCACTGTAGGAAGAGAGTGTACAATATTAATTTGCTTTATGAGAGTTTTTTTTGCTTAAGTAAAAAATGTATTTTAGGGCTTCTTTACATGGAAAATGAATGCCTTTGAAATACACAGATCATGGATACACTTTGCTTTCATACTGTACCACATAGCATGCTTCTGATGTGCTAGTCTGCCAGCATTTTGGATGGAGTCCCACCTGGTATCTCCACACTGTGCAGAGCCCCACCTCTTTGCTTCTGCCCATGCTCTTCATTCCAGAACAGTCTGCTCTGTCTGCTTTGTTTTATCCAAGCCCTTCTTTTCATTCATAGCCTAATTCAAGTTCTGTATCTCAGTGACATCTTGCCATTTTTCCAATCCCACCTTTTCCCTCCTGTCTCTGAAATCTTTCACTACTTGTTCACTTCATTACAGTACTCGACTCCTAATGCCACGGTACCTTTTCCGGCTTATTTTTACATTTGTATTTGCTTTACTCCACAATTATATTTTAAGTTCCTTGAGAGTAGACACCATGCCTCACAGTGTTCAATAAATGCTTGTTAGCTGATTTATTATGGTGTAGCATTAGTTTCATTTTTTAAAAAGTGCTCATTTAAAGAAGTTGACAAACGTTATTTGTAAAGGGTCAGATAATAAGTATTTTAGGCTTTGTTGGCCAGACGGTCTCTGTTGCAACTATTCACCTCTGCCATTGTAGCATAAAAGCAGCTGTAGACAACATGTAAGCAACGGGTTGGCTGTGTTCCAATTAAACTTTATTTACAAAACAGACAGTAGGTGACATTTTACCAGTCCCCAATTTAAATAAAGCACAGGAAAAACTCTCATCTCGAGTATACCATTTAACCTTAGGGTAACTAACTGAGAGCAGCGTAAATTATATGGGATATTCACCAGTTCAAGGAAGAAATATCATTCCAGAGTTGCCCTGACATCTTCCCAAACATTCCCACTGATGTTCTGATGCTTACTCAGAATTTGATAATCAACTAATGACTTAGTTGTTGTTATTTAAAAGTAATACTTATTCTGGACACATACACACAGTGCTGCCAGGAGTATTAATTGGTTCAATATTTCTGGGGGCACTTTAGTATTACATATCATATATGTATGGTCTTATATGTATCAGTTCTCTTCTGGAAAGTATGCTGAGGAAATCATTAATTTATTCACTGTCTATTTACCCAGGGCCTACAGCATACCAGGCATTGTGCTAGGTATTGGGTCTCTATGGAAGTAAACAAAGCCTGAGGTATAGGCTATTACAATAGTGTTTGCGAGAAAGAAAAATCAGTAACAAATCTTGTCTTCAACAATGGGGAACAGCTAAATTCTGAAACCTGTGTGACAGAATATTCTACAACCATTAAAACTTACACTGTAAAAGAATTTTGAATACATGGAAAGATATTCAAATGTAATAAGTGAAAAGGTAGGTGAAAATTTACTTATACAAATGTTTTAAGAAACTTAGAAATGTATTAATATGTATAGATGAAAGAACATTACAATGATATTGACCAAAATATTAACAGTTACTTTGGAATTTCCAATGGTAGAATTCCCAGAAGATCTTCCTCATCCTTTTGCTTTTGTATTTCATAGTTTTCTAAAATAACCAAGCAAAAATAACCCTAAGAGATATTTTTAATTATGCAAAATTACTGACAATAAAAGATGGCTCCCATGAAAAGATGTTTAGGATGACTTTCTACTGGGCAAAAATAGAAAATCTTCTTCCAGTAACATTGCTGCTGAGTTGGTTATTAAATTATAAATGTTCCTCTTTGTGCACATTCAAATATTAAAGTATTTCTCCATCAACCAGTATATTGCGTAGAGCTGAAACTTTTTCAGTTAATTTTGGCTTACTAAGAGTTAACCAGAAAACCTTTTGCTTCAACCCTTCTCAATCTCCAAGTCCCCTTTGCTGCTATGGCACATCCAGTCTTATGAATATAATTGAATCTCCCTTTGATGATTCAGTGTGTTGCAAGACTTCAGGGCTGTAATGCTGACCATCAATTATCATTGTATAGGACAAAAGATATAAATGTGGAAGATACAGAGTATTGAGCTGAATGTGAAATGATTCCAGGATAGCCTCTGGAAATTGCTTGGCTGAATAAATCCCTGGTGTCAGTGAGTTTGTGTTATATTTCTTTTCTTTTCTAAAAGCTTGCTTAGTTCAAGGAAAGAGAATAGAAATAATCTAGTGCTTTGAACTTTCTAGTTACTAAGAGCCTCGTTCCTCCAGATTATGATCCCATGTCTTCCTTCTCTCTTTCATCTCATATAAAATATGAAAAGCATGCTGTTTCTAGACTGTATGTCTTTCCATGAGCACTGGGTATTTATCTAAGCCTGTAAGTACTGACTGGCCCACACCAAGGCATCTCTTGTTGCTGAGATACCGAACACATCCTATAATGCTTCATAGGCCAAAATTCTTACCCAGATGAAATCCATCTGAAGTGAACAGAAACGACTAAAAGACTGTTTAAGGGAAAGGGAGTTGTAAAGGGGAAGCCAGTGATCTAAACAGGAGGAGTGATTAGTATAAATGGGGAGCATGAGGCCTGTCTCATTCTCCTTGTCTTGGTGAGGGTTGACAACTTTTCTGTCTACTCTCACACTGTATTGAGTCTCTTCAGCTCTTCCAGTTGCCACCTTCACCCCAGTCCCGTATTTCCCTTCCTCCCCAACTCACCATCCAGCAGCAGAGGTCCTGGGGGAATCTCCCCATGCAGAGTTGGCTCTGACAAAAACTGTAAAGCTACAGGTTCCAGACTGCTACCAAAACATTAAAAATCTGAACTCCCACTTAGCCCCCACTTCCCAGCAGTGTACAGCAGGTGGGTTTACAGATGCACTGAGACACTGGTTTCCCCTCCGCCTTCTTGCACCCAGGTAGATTCACCTGCAGCTCCAAGCATCCACTTCCATTTTTGCCACTGTAGAATGTTAATATCTTCATTTTATTTATGTGTCCTGACTTGAAATGTTGGGAAGCATTGATCACATTTCCTAAGAAGGTGATCCAAGAACAGTTCCTGCTGTGACGTAAAATATCTGACAAAGTTCAGGGCCAGATATATGTGGGCATCAGCACTCTCCCTAGTCTGGGACAGCCCTCTCATTTTACATCTGAGGAACTGAACCCTAAAGTCCCATAGCTAGTTGGTGACAGATCTGGGACCAGCATGTTGGTCTCTTAACCTCACTTTTCAGTCTTATTTTTTCTTCAGAGAAGCCGAAGACATTTAAGTGAAGACTATGGGTTTCTTAGACATAAAAGCATCATCCATTTGGTGAGATGGAAAAGGACCTTCCCTGAAAGTCAGGAGATCTGGGTTCCTGTTCTGCTTCTGAGTCTTGGACAAGTCACTGTACTCTAGGCTTCATTTTAAAAAGGAAGAAAATTGAGAATTCTTCTAAAATGTGCAGAAGCTGTCCAGAGTAGCAGAAGCTAAAGGGAAATAACTTGTAGGAGTTTGAATGGCTGGTTATGAGAAAAGCCGAGCCTTGGATACAGCTTTCTTCCTTTCAGTTTTGCCTCCCCTTGTGTTTTCTACACCACTGTGTTTCGAAGGATACAATTACATTACGAGAAAATGTCTTGTCCCATCATCGGGACTTGTTTTCATGTTGGCAGGAAACAAAATGCTAAAAGCAGTGAGTAGTGAGAAGTTTCTTTTTCTAGCTTTTACCAGAAAGAGATTCTTTCCAAAGAGGCACCATCTGGAACATGTGAAGTTGTGAAATGACCTTTCATCACCACCTGCATCTTAGATACCGGAACAGGGTCAGCAGGCAAAAACCTCTCATGAAGAAGCAAGGCTCAGCTTAAAAACACATGTCTTTCCGCTTCTCTTTTTCTGGTTAGAAGCATCCGTTTTTAAATCCAGTTGGACTTAGCTCAAACATAGTATCTTGGAATCCTAAAGATAGAATGATGTAATAATTTTGAGATATGATGTGCTTGTTAGTATGTATTCAAACAACTGTGTTTGTAATAACTGTCATATTCTGCCTTTCACAGAAGTATTACAAACATGGTTCTAGTTTTATAAATACATGAATTAAATTCATTGCTGTCTATTTTTTTCATGTTGAATTCCCCTGACTTGAGTTGCTTTTCTAAAATAAGAATATCCAAAAAGTTAGTACCAGATTTGTGGCTAGTGGTTTAAACAACTAGACTATCATTTGCCTACCCAGTAATTCTCTATTCCTTTTTTCTCCTCGCTTAACAAGACCTCTGTGCTGTTGAGAATAACAGTGAGTGTAGCTTTTAAAACCACGTTTCTCAGACTCCTCTGCAGAAAGAGGTGGTCAGTGGGAGGGAGAGTGGAATTTGTTGATGTAACTTCGAGAAAGGCTCTTTGCTCTCTCTGCTTCACCTGCTCCTTCTGCTTCCTTGTACGTGGACCTGAGGCTATAGAGCAGTAGCCGTCCTATGACCATGGATGGCCTTGAGGATGGAAGTAGTTATGAGGATTGCAAACCACAGTAATAGTGTAAGCCTGAGACACTGAAGGTATCATGTACCACTATCATCCAGGTGGTTCATGCAGCCTGGGGCTGCCCACCTCTAGTGTTCTTTTAGGTGAATGCAAAAATAATTCCATAATTTCTGTAAACCACTGTTAATTTGAGTTTCTGTTCCAAGCAGATGAATACTGTTCCTAATTGTAGATGGAATTGCAATATTGAACTTTGAATTTAAAATCAACATTTTTTTTCATACGTAGGATGGGTCGTGTGATTGTAAAAGATTTATTTAGAATTTAGAAAGTTCATGCTTTGGATTATACAGTATTCAGTCATCCCTGAGGTATGGGTTCCAGGACCTTCCACAAATACCAAAATTCTTGGATGCTCAAGTCCTCCAGTCAGCCCTCTATATCCATGAGTTCCTTGGACATACAGTATAGGTATTTTCAATCTGAGGCTGGTTGAATTCCACAGATATGGAGGCCAACCATAGAGTGTACATAGAAGTAAATTAAGAAGGCAGAACTATAAGTAGGTTTTTAATTTATTTTTTAAATTTACATGCACAAAAATTAATTGTTTATGTATGGTTCTATATTAATAAATACATAAAATTGTGTAAACATTACCAAAATTGGGATGCAGAAAAGATAAACTTTGGAACAAGACAAACTTTGCCCAACTTTCTTTTGATTAGTATTTACATGGTATATCTTTTTGTATCCTTTCACTTTTTTATATTATTATATTTGAAGTAGGTTTCAGTACCCGACTTACAGTTGTGTCTTGTTTTTACTCTCTAATCCAGCAATCTCTTTTCTTATTGTAGTTTGACCATTTATTTTAATGTAATTTTTGACATGTTTGGATTTAGGTCTTCCATTTTATTTTTGGCCTGTTTTTCTCCCATCTTTTGCTTTCTGTTTTGTTCTCCTCTCTTTCCCTTTTATGCCCTCTTTTGGATTATTTGAAAATTTAAAACCTATCTATTGTTTTTCGAATGTATTTCTTTGAGTAGACTTTTTATTGATAGCTCTAAAGATTACAACATTCATGCCTAATTTTTCATGGTCTACTTAGAGTTGATATTTTACCTCTTTAAGTGGAACATATAAATCTTTAACTATGTAGGTCCCTTTGCACGACCCTTTTGTCCTGTAACTGTTATTATGTATTACACATACCTTCACTGAAAACCCCATCAAAGTGTTATTCTTTTTTGCTTTCAACAGTCAAGCATATTTTCAAGAACTTAAAAGAATAAAAATAATACATTTATCTAGATTTTACCTCGTCATTTGCTCTTCCCTCATTTCTGAAGTTCCACAGTTTTCTCTGGTATCATCTTCCTTCTTGAAGCGGCTCCTTTAGCATTTCTTTTAGAACAGGCATGCCGCCAACTTACTGTCTCTTTTTTTGATAATCTCTTTATTTTACATTTATTCCTGAGAGATACTTTTACTGGATTTAAAATTCTGAGTTGACAGTTCCTTATTTATCAGCACTTCAAAAGTACCGTTTTACTATTCTGACCTCCATGCTTTCTAATTAGAAATCTAAAAGTATTCAAATTGTTGAATCATTCAAATATGTAATGTTTTGTTTCCCTCTAGCTGATTTCAATTTTTTTTCCTGTGTCTTTGGTTTTCAACCATTTTATTATGATGTATCTATGTATGGTTCTTTTTAATTTTGTTTTTGTTTTTTATTTTACTGCTTGATATTTGCTGAGCTTCTTAAACTTGTCAGTTTATGACTTTTGTTAAATTTGGAAGGTATTCGGCTATCATTTCTTCAAATATTCTTCTTCTGCTCCAATCTCTTTCTCTTCATTTTCTGTGACTTCAGTGACATGGGTGTTAGTTAGACCTGTGGGTAGTGTCCCATAGGTCTCTGAGACCATATTCTTTTTTGCTCTCTATTGTTTAAATTGGTAATTTCTATTCATCCATCTTTAAGTTTATTGATTCCTTCCTATCCCATTTCTATTCTGCTACTAAGCCGATTCAGTGAATATTCAGATTTTATTGATTGTATTTTTTAATTCTAAAATTTCCATTTGGGTCAGGCATGGTGGCTCACCCCTGTAATACCTGCACTTTGGGAGGCTGAGGCAGGCAGATTGCTTGAGCTCAGAAGTTTGAGAGCAACCTGGGCAACATGGTGAAATCCCTTCTCTACAAAAAAAATGAAAAAACTAGGTGGAGGGTTGGCACACATCTGTAGTCCCAGCTACTCAGGAGGCTGAGGTGGGAGGATCATTTGAGTCTCAGGAGGTCGAGGCTGCAGTGAGCTATGACTACACCACTGTATTCTGGCCTGGGTGACAGAGTGAGACCCTGTCTCAAAAAAAAAAATTAATTAAATTTTCGGTTTTTTGGTATGATTTCTTCTCTTAAAGCTTTTTTTCATTTATTTCGAAGTTCTTGGTTTTTTTTCATGGAATATCATTGCAAAAGCTGCTTTCAATTCTTTGGCTAATGCCTCTAACATCTGCATCATCTCAGGAATTGTTTCTGTTTATTGTTTTTTCTCCTTTGTCAAAGTCAAAATATAGAGACAAATTTTTTGGGGGAGGAAAGAATTGCAATTCAAGGAATACACACAAACTGAGTAGTCTTTGGTGTATGTCCAAAGAACAAAGATGTGGTTAGAGGTTTTACACACAGAAAAAATGAGAAATGTTATCTATTGCTCTTTGAGAAAGTATATCAGCACTGGTAAGGTTTTGGGAAGCTCATGAGCTCTCATTGGTGAGTGCCAGTGATAGGTAAAACTAGTCTTAAGTTGCAGCCATTTGCCTCAGTAGCCATTAGATACAACTGGTTTCAGGTTAAAGCAGACATTTTCAGCAACCAGTCTTGAAATGAATTACATTTTTGGAGCAATGTTATGTGCCCTGGGTGCTTTTTTCCCTTCTGGTTTTTTTACTCTGTTTTAATTAAGAATGACAAAAACGACTCAATATGGATGATCAAGTTTCACACTCGAGAGTTGTTGAAAATGTCCTCATTTTGTTGTATGCTGAATAATTTTGGATTGTATCCTGGGTCTTTCGTTGAGAGACTTTGGGTTCTGTTAAAGTCCTCTAAAAGATGATTCTTTTTGTTTTCAGCAATGAGCCAGCCGGGTTAGGCTTAGAACATGAGTTTCACCTTCCCTTCTGTGAGCTGTGGTTCCAGTGTTGGCTTAGCTCTTAGAACTTTTGTGGTCCTGTTCAGACTGGCCCAGAATGTGTGCCAGCCTGGCACTATCTGAGACTTGCACGATGGTCTACATTCTAGTTATGTTTTCAAAGCTCTTGTTATGCAGCTTCAGGTCACTTCTAAACATGTGTACCTTAGGGGCTGGCCAAGGACTTGATATATAGGATTAAGGGATCTTTTTCTCTAGTTTTTTTTCTTTTTGCAACTCCTTGCATACTTTTCAGTTCTTGCTGAGACTTGCTTGACTCAGTACGTGGCAGGGAGAATAAAAAAAGGGAGAAAGAAAAAAAAAAGATTTCCCTATCCACTCTGGCCTACAGACACCCCGTTTTCTTCTAGCCAAAAAGTATTGGATTTCCTTGATTTTCTGTTTGTGTCTGTTCCACAGTTTGAAAATCAAGGCTGTCCTCAATATAAACCAGGAAATTTACAAGAAACAAGCACAAAAATGACTGCTTTATGAGTCATTCTTTGAGGTCTGACCCTCCCCAAGTTACCTATTGTTATTATTTTTAGAGTTCTCAAATAGTTGCTATATGTATTTTGTTCAGGAGTTTTTTTGTTGTAGTTAGTGCAAGGGAGTGTGCTTACTCCATTTCTTTAGAATTCAGAGCCATGGTGGGTTTTTAAATAAGTGTTTTGAGGCTTCCTTTCCTATTCCTACAGTCATATTTTATAATAATTATTAAAATACCGTATGTGTAATGTTTCTCGAACGTGACTTGGTTCAATTTTTGAAACATACTTAATTTTTGTTCACAAGCAAAAATTTTTGATTGGAATGTTTCAAACTATAAGCAACATGTAGGCAGAGACATTGTTTATGTGGTATTATATCTCATTTCCTAGAACAGTCCTGGCACACAGTTGCTTACTGAATGTTAGCCAGGGAATTAAAAATGGCATGTGTTATACAATAATTAAGAAAATAACAGTTGGGACTCTTGAAGAACTCACGACTTTGGTACATATAGAGTCCTTGTAAGTACCTGGCTCTAAGATAGATGATCGGGGAGTGGGGTGGGTGCTCTTAAATTGTCTGCACTCAGTGACATAGTGGGAGGACACAGTGAAATATTGTTATGGTGCAGGGCTGGCACCTGTTCCAGTCTGGAGAGGCACAGCAGTGCTCCCTGGAAAAGGTGAGATGTTGGAGGAAATGAAGGGAGGGCAGAGAGGGAAAGGATCAGGAGAGTTAGAAGAGCCTGGAGTTCAAGACCATCCTGGCCAACATGGTGAAACCCCATCTCTACTAAAAATACAATAATTAGCTGGGTGTGGTGGTGCACAGCTGTAATCCCAGCTTCTCATGAAGGCTGAGGCAGGAGAATTGCTTGAACAGAGGAGGCAGAGGTTGTAGTGAGCCGAGATCATGCCATTGCACTCCAGCCTGGGCAACAAGAGTGAAACTCAGTCTCAAAAAAAGAAAAAAAAAAAAAGCCTGGATAAATGAAACAGCATGGCACATATCTGAGGCAGGAGAGACCATGCATCTTGTAAGAATGGGCCCAGCACAGAGTAACAAAAACAACAGCTAATTCATAATGAGTACTTCCTTTTCTCTTCAATATTATGAGTTCATTTAATACACTCAACACACTATGGCACAGCTTGTGAATGGCAGAGGTGGGATCTGAAACAGGTAGGTTGGTTCCTAGTCTATGCTTTTATCCAATGTGCCTCTCTGTCTTTATTACAGTAGGCTCTTGGGAAATGTTAATTCTCTGCCTTCCTCTCTCTTTCAAAGCATATGGTACCCTGAAATGTACTGATTTTTTTGCTGAATTTCAAAACTAGTGTATCTTTAAGATTGTTGGCAAGAGGCTTAAATTCTATTTTCTACTTAGGAATATAGACGCTCAGAAAGAATAGGAGAACCTGCATGGCTCTATACTCAGAGAATCTCAGAAATCTGTAGGACTATCCAGCTGCATGAATTTTCTCTGGCTTTTAGAAAGTGGAATTTGAGTAGCAAGAATAATATAAAGACTGACAGTTTCTCCTATAGAGATTCCACCAATCTTGGCATGTTAGGGCCACTGTGATTCTTTTGTAAGTTTTCTTGGTCTTAATCTTCCTGTTTCTATTTTACCCTGGTAGTGCAGACTTTTTCTGCAGCTCAGCTTTACTTTTCTGTTGTTCCCTGTGAATGTGATTGGTCTATAGTTGAAGCTTCCTGGAAATTAATAGACTTATTTTTGCTTCTTTCGTGTCACCTTTTGTCTTTATTATGCTTAAAACTATTTCATCAGTTTGCTCCAAAGTAATTGATGGATATATGATTGACTCTTCCAGAATTATAATGAGCTAGGATGACCTTTCATGTACATTTAAACCACTAAATTATTAAGATTAGAAAGGTATTCCTGTGATCGGATACTCACACAACTTTTACAAAAGCAAGATGTTTTAAAATGAGATATATATGTAAAATGTTATATGCGTGTACTATATGTATTTATACGTAAAATCATGTATGTATATCTCATGTATATATTTTATGAAATCTTCTGCCTCTATATAGGAGGATACACACACACATACACACACACTCACACACCTGTATAGTCTACCCTACTATCTGCATGTATGTGAATTTGTGGGGGTGGGAGGAGTGTATAACCTCTTGGTTGCTGAGGCCTCAAGTAGCAGTGACTTGAAAAAGATCTCTTCATTCCTTTAAGAAGTCAGCTGTCCTCTGAAGTTAGAGGGCTGAGGATGGGGTGATGAACATTGCCAGCCCCAAAGGATTCTGGTAAGAGGCTTGACCTCCCTAGGAAATGAGAACTAAGGAGTTGGTCCTTAGATATCCTAGAGATATGATACAGGAAACATCTGCATGCCCCCTTGAGTACAGAGAGATTGACACACAGGCACCTTCTGGGGAGCAGGTATTGAGGCTCCTGGCAACCAAAGCTATGTGAAAATTTGTCAGGAGTTGGGGTGAGAAGAGTCTGATGGGCTGTTGGGCAGGGCATATCTTATTAGCCATATCATCCCATTTTTTAATTTACTCTTTGTCTTTAGTTTCCAGTTATTATCCTTACTGGGTAATTATCCTGACAGTCTTGTGTATTCTAATACTATTTTTCATTAAGTAAGGAGACAATGTTCCCACACCACCTTTTACAAAAAGGAAGTCATAAACTCACACTGAAATGATACATTTTTCCTACTCATTGACAAACTCCATACATGAATATCAGTTCCAGAGTTTGCCAAGTTAGTTCAGCTTTAGTTTTGATTACCACCGTATATGTAAGTGATATTAATGGCATTTTCAAAGTTCGTCTGTCCAAGTATGCCTAAATACCTACCTTAGTTGAAATTTCCACCATAAATTTTCATTTTGGAATATAAAATAAAGGTACCTATTGGATAGCAAATACTAGAATCTGAATGTTTCGTGTGTGTATATATATATATTTTTTAATAAATCAATGAAATTTATAAATATTATCTATAATTATAAGGCACTGAGGTTTTTTCCTCACATTACTCTAAATTGTTAATCTAATGCTTTCTGTAAATCAGCTACATGTTTTTTTCTACCCTGATTAATGCAGTCATGTTCAAACAACTACCTTGCAAGCTGTTCTCATTTAACCCAAACAGAGCATCTAATGGGGCCAGGGAGGAAATTGAAGGCTTTACTGAGATACCATCATCTAGTCTTATTTGATACAATGATAGGAACTAAAAGGCTGGGGAATAAAACTTCAGCATCTGTCTATACTGGGGATGGGTAACCCATTAAGCAACAATGGCTATTAATGCCTAATTTTTGTAATTTCATCAATTGCCTAACAGAGAGGAAGTCCTTGGGGGAATGAAAAATGAGAGGGGAAAGTCCGGAACATGTAAATTGCCTACAGTTTAGCATGCTATCTCTTTTAGTAGGGATCTCTGGCTGGGGAACAGACAAAGAAGATTTAGTGTCCAAAAGGAGTTCAAGATACTTCAAAGAAGGAAAAGAGTTAGGAAAGGGGCTTAGAAAGATAATAAAATAACAACAACAGAAAATTTTTATTTTCCAGTGTTTTACATTTGTATGTTATTTTCTATTTGGGCTGGAAGGGATTTTATTTTCCAGTGCTTTACATTTGTACGTTATTTTCTATTTAGGCTGGAAGAAAGACCTTAAGGCATCTAATTTTCCATCTCTCCATTGAACCGTGAATATCTCACAGTGTAATATTGGTTCCTTAAGTCAGTACTGGATCGCTCACTCCTTGGGTTACAGTTTTGCACCATAACGTCACAGTTTACATTCATTATCCAATTGAGTAAGCAAGGGAAAGCTATAATCCAGAATCATAAATTCCTGGTTTTAAACTTGAAATTTTAATATTTGAAGATTGCCTTGTTTCACATTTATATTTGTCCCTAACTGGCTCTTTAGCTTGATTCATGGTTCATCATTTTGCTAGTTACATATCTCTTAGTTGAACCCTAAAGAATGAATCTTTCCTGGCTATATATATTCTGAAATATTTAACAATGCAAGAAGTTAGTTCCAAACATCTTGGGGTAATAGATAAATTAGCAAAAAGTCAGCCAACCGTAAGTTATGGTGCAGATTCAGTGTGGCCACTGTTTCTAGCCTTACCCAGACAGCAGTGACTTGAAAGGAGTTCAGTGATGCCTCAGTGAATGATTTTCCCTTTTCCTAGTTTGATTTTTTGTTTCAGACCCAGAGGTCGAGTCCCTCTAACAGCTTGAACAGGGGTCAGGGAGCCTCTCTGTGGAACAATGTCTAGAAGGAGCCCCTTGCTCAGTGTAGTTTTGGGTCCTGAAATTGAGCACAAGTGTGTTGCCCATCGCCTTCTGCTTCCTTTGTTCATGTCTCTGCCAGTATATTCAGGCCATGTCCATCTTACTACTATTCTTTTGACTAGAGAAATACAGACCATATGAAACAGCTGATCATCCAAAGGCCACAGGATGTGTAATTTCACATGGCCATTTCTGACTTGCTCTGAGGGGAAGCTGGGAGGACATTTGCAGCTCTGTCCTGTTGGTATTAGAGCCTTGGGATCTTGTACATCTGAGTGAGCCCTGGGCACTTGTGTGCCCACAAAGGTTCAGGTATGCCCTAAGCCCCACCATCAGCATTAAGCTTCTACCTAAGTTATTTTATGAGCATCTGTAGTAGATGCATCTACTACTAGAGTGGATGTGCCATCAGACCTCTCCCCTTCAGGACTCCTTGCCTTTCTCTGCTGGGAATATGGGTGGAAGATAGCTACCTCTCTCTGGGTATTGCCATCAGGTGAAGAGACACTCTTGTCCAAGTTCATGACTCTTATTAGGGTCAGCCTATATCTAATGGATAATTCATGAGGGGAATAAAGTTCTGGTTGTATTATCCCAATTGAGGACACTTCTGCAGAGCTGTTCTGGATCCAGAGCTCCTGCTACCCAATTCTATTGTTAATTTCAAGAGCATTCCCCTCATCCCTTGCAATAAATTCCCTGCATGTTAATCTCTGTCTCAGAGTTTGTTTCCCAGGGCAACAGTCTGCAACAGCTCCTCAATGAACAAAATCCAAAATGATGTTCTCTAATGCAGCTTGCCTTCTCAGGTCCTTGCAACCTACCTAACCCTGATCATGCTATGCTGTGGCTAAAACTTTTCCCTACATTCCCAGAGGCTGGAAGACAGTCTATTTTGAATGAGTAGATCATTTCCCACTTGACTTGGAGTATCCCCTGGTGCTTGGACCTCCTATCCACCATATTGGATTTCCTCAGACATCAGCCTCTCCTGAACCAAGCCAGAGTTGCCAGCCACACTGGGTGTTGTGCTTCTAGTGACTACTGCATAGGCCAGCTCTAAAACCTAAGCAATTGTATCCATTCCCATTCTCATGATCATGGATTCCTTTTACCCTTTCCTAATTTTAGTGGCCTATTTTCTTGGAGGCAGATTGAAAAATGGTATTTTCTTTTTTAAAACATAAATTTAAGTAGCATTAGAATATCTTAGTTGGAAAATCTTATAAGCTTTTGAAAATATAGAACTGGAGCTTATGTGAGAGACCACATTTCAGAATAACACTTATAACAATATGATGATGTTGCATCCTGAAGACCTTATTGAACAGTACCTATAAAAATGGCACTCAGGGCCGGGCACGGTGGCTCATGCCTGTAATCCCGGCACTTTGAGAGGCTGAGGCGGGCGGATCATGAAGTCAGGAGATCGAGACCATCCTGGCTAACATGGTGAAACCCCGTCTCTACCAAAAATAAAAAAACAAAAAATAAAAATAAAATGGCACTGAGTTTCCTCCATCCTGTTCAGATTTGGGTTATCTATTCCCTCGGGGTCTCAAGAAACCACTTGAATGTTATAACTGCTAACCCAAAAGTGGTTTAAAACAGAAACTTCCACTGTTGCACCTAAATTGAGATAATCGCTCTGGAGGAAATGTAGATGCCACTAGACTACATCATACCAAGGAGAGGTCACTTGTGGTAGAAGTTAGCTTTGATTTTAACATTTCCTTTTCCCTACTGACTTTCCCTACTGACTTTTCCCACACAACCATTGCAAAAATTTTTGCAGACTGGCTATTCTAATGTTTCTGAGACCAAAATAAATATAAAGTAGGACTTGGTATGCTAGGGGGTGTACATTTCCTATTCATTGTATGGGAAACGAGTTTGCCTTTATTCTGTGTAATGGAACATATGGCACTCAGCATCCCATGTTTACCATGTTTTTCTTCTGTGAGAGAGAAGGAAAGGAAAAAATAGAAGAAGGAAGGGAGAGAAAGAATGCATGTAGATGTGAATGATTTTGAAACAAATATAATTTCTCTACTTGGGCTGTTATTCTTTAATAAGTTGAATTGGCAAAATCCAACTTAAGATTCTGACTTATCCAGAGAATTTGTGATGGATTTGAATTTAATTATAGAATTGTAAGAAGCATTTAAAGGGTAAAAAAGAAGACGGTTTTAGATGATAAGAACAAGGAACACTTATTGAAAACAAAGAGAAAGATGATGACAAGGCTGGCTCAATTGTGAGTTCTTCTAACATGAATCATAATTTTTAAATAGCTTCTACAGTTTGGTAATTAAGCCTTTAATTTGTCTTTCACCATATTGATGTACTAAAGCTCCAGATTTCCCTTGTGTTATTCCTGCTAAATTTTCTAGCCATCAATTATGCTTCCTTCAGTTGTAATTATCTTAATGAGGCATATGAGGGAAATACATACATACATGAACATGTATACACAAGTATATGCACATTCACACATACACTCACACATTCCTTCCTTAGATTTTGCTTGAACCTGTGTCATTAGTGATGAATAGAATTAGCAGTTCCCATTAAGATGAATGGAGAATGAATCAAACTGTAATAGCTACATGAACTATATATTGCACTGGTGTCAACAGTTTTCTACCAAATATTCGTTATATCATATGTGATCTCAAATTGTTGTCAGAGTACAAGTAAAACGCCAGACAAGACTCTACTACAGCTTTGAGGAGGCTGATCTCTCAGTGACCTGGCCATAGTCATTGGGACCATATAGTGCACTGAGATAGGGGTCCTCTTGCCTGCTGGTAGAGTGTGAACCATGCCACCCTTTCTCTAAATCACACTTCTATATCCCTGAGGGTGTAAACTAACTTATGAGAGAGAAAAAAAAATTTTAAGATAGAGTCTCACTCTGTTGCCAGGCTGGAGTGCAGTGGCCCAATTTGGGCTCACTGCAACTTCTGCCTCCCGGGTTCAGGCAATTCTCCTGCCTCAGCCTCCCAAGTAGCTGGGACTACAGGCACGCGCCACCATGCCCAGATAATTTTTGTATTTTTAGTAGAGACGGGGTTTCACCATGTTGGCCAGGATGGTCTTGATCTGTTGACCTTGTGATCTGCCCGCCTCAGCCTTCCAAAGTGTTTTGATTATAGGCATAAGCCACCATGCCTGGCCAACAATTTTTATTGAAGAGGAAAACTATAGAAATGGCTTTTGCGCAGCTCTTTTTACCATTTGAGCTTTTAATTTTTGTGTGTGTGCTTTCCATTTTTAGAATCATAGTTGTCGTCGTTTTTCCTTCTAATGTGGAAGTATTCCTTATTCAAAGAGCCATTAGAACTATGGCTGTTGTCAGGCTGTGGACTTACGAGATGTTTCCTTTTTGCTTACTCTGGTGGCTAGAGAGGAGAGGAGATTATTCTACTAACTTACAGGCAATCAACACTTTAAAACAAGAGAATGAGGCTAAATGACTCTGTTCATGGGTCTGATAATTTTTATCCAGTTTGTTGCTGCTTGGAAAAAGTATTACTTCCAAAGCTTAGAACACTGAGATTTTAATCAGATGCTAAGGAGCCTGCTACTGCTAATATATCCTCAGTTACATCTCAGATGGAGTAGCCCATTCACTTTAATAAACTTTTAAGTTCCAGTGGAATTTTAAATGAAAAAACAAATTATATGAATGTGGTTACTAAGGGGCTATGCTCAGAGAGAGAGATTAGATGGCAAATTAACTGTCTATTGCGAACAATATGGTGTTTGGATTAGAATGACAGTCACTGCCTTTTTTCTTTCCATTGTCTTAAGTATTCCTTATGCCAAGCGTATCCCCACCCAGAGCAAAGATGGACAGTAACGTTTATTTTTATGTGAGCAGTAATTTAAAACTTTCTTATTTACCAGGCTTCCTTAGGCTTTTTACAACATTTGTAATAGCTCTGTAAGTTTATCTTCTCTTTGAAATGCTTTTGCTGCAGTAAAAGAAAGCTCTTTAACACTTTTTCTTAATCTGTTTTTTTTTCAGTTGTATAATCATGTGAACATGGCATTATCTGCTTAGAGGAAAACTGGGTTTTCAGTTCAGCATTCTTTCTGGCACGTATGTGATTTTTGTATTGTTAGCAGACCCTTTTAGGAAGATTTCTTCTCATACACAAACCATAATGAAACAAACACTGCACTTAAACTATCAGTATACTTAAAGATCCACCTTCCAGTTATAATCAGTGTTGTTTCTGAGAGGCAGTGCTTTGCACTCTAACTTGATAGAACATTGCAAATTTGTTTATATACAGTTTTGTTCCCTGATGACATTTTATTTATAGTTTTATAGCTGGTGATGACAACCCATGCCAAGACAAAGATGGTGTGAGTTCGACCATTTTTTGATCATGTCAGAATTTTCTCCTTTCTCCTTTTCCTCAGCACCTCTGTGAGGAGAGAAGTCAAATAGCAATCTTGACTAGTGAGTCGCTGAGGTTGGGTCTGATTTGTGTGGCAACAACTGCTAAGAAACGATGTTTTGGAGGGTTGCAGCACCATGGACAGTTCCTGAAGGAGCAAGGGGTTCACTAGATCTTTCTAGTCTCCATTCCTTTAGTCTGTAGTATGGCAGATGTTAACGATTTTTTCCTAGCTCTCAAATGTTACAAGTTTCCCCCACAAATATATCAGTTAAATATCTTACGTTTTTCTACTTTTGAACAAACTGAAAACATCTTGGTCGGGAAGAGTCAAAAGTTGGTAGTAACTCACTTTGCTCAGCTAATATTGGATATGAAGAGAGCAATGACTAGAGAGAAAGTTAAGCTGCAGAGGCCTCCCTGTGTATAAGGGCAAATGTGAGTTAAAATGCCAAGAAAAGCCTACAGATTATTCTAGAACAAAGAGGCCAGCAGTTATTGGGAAAAAAAAATGTGATGAGTTTTTCTTTGTGCTAGTCACAGAGCTTCTCAGCTTTTTGTCACATAAAGAGCTTTAGAGGAAACTCATATTCAGTTATCAGAAATTGCTTCACCTTGATTTATGATCTGGTCAGGCCCTCCTTGGTAAGCTGTGTGAACTCTTCCTACCAGAAAAAGAGAAGCTGCAGATGGATTCGCCATATATAAATACATGCTGGTAGTGTATATGTAACTTCAAACAGTTCAGAGATAATAAATTGAGTGCCCTGTCAATGCCAGCTTAATAAACACATTTATTATAAATGATATGACAATAGAATTATTGATTATAAATCCAAAGTGTGGTGTTTGGAATCATGTCTCCATTTCATTCCTAAGGAAGGGAGTCACTCTTGATCCATTCTGTAGGGGGCAACTTAGTAACATTTCTGGCAACTCAGCTTCCTCCTGCTGTGATTAATTAATCTGGAGTTACTCAGATCTCTCTTTTTGTGTGGATTGCATCAACCTTGCTTTGCTTCTCTGAAATAATATGTACAGCTAGTGCCTTCCATGGGAGCTGGGTTTTGCCTGCCTCTTCTAGTGCTTTCTTTATACTTTGAAGTAGGAAGAGAAGAGCAGCCAGGATTGGGCCAATTACAATGTGCCTAATACATTCACATCCTTATGCTGTAATTTAGGCAGAAAAACACTGATAATTTAGTCTCGTTATTTTTTTCCCATGTAAATCAATTTATGGGTGCTTTTTACTGAATCTTCTTTGGTTTTATAAAGATTTCTATGTAAACATTGTAAGTAAATGAATTATAAAGATCGATTCACCAAGAAAATTATTTCCCAGAGCATTTTAATTAATCTAACTTTGTAACACATTAATCTCACCAGAAATAAAATTAAATGTGAACTATCTTTTAAATATAAATCTATAACCCTGCTATTAAACTTATAGCAGGCCATCTACCAGATCACATACCTGAGTACCTCTGCAAAGAGGACCAGCCAGAATTATTGCATGGATTTTTACCTCCAGGATTTTCTTTGTTCTCACAACTATTGAGTAGCTCAATTGAAGAATATAGAAGTATTTATTTCTTTAAGATGATGCTGAGTCTTCACATTTCAAGCTGTGCTTTTGTGTTTTGTCAATGGTTCTTCAGTCATAGTCCTTGTATTATTCTTTTGAAAATGCTGTTTAATATCTCTACTCCAAATCTGCATAATACACTTAAATGACTCACCATATGTCGCCAAAGAGTGTTGCTTCATCTCTTATCTAACAGGAGACACAAGGCCAAGCCTCATATAGTGATACGTTAACCTTTTGGTTTTTGTTTGTTTGTTCTATATTTCCTTTTTAACCAGAGATCAAAATTCCAAGCGTAAATATTTGGCTTTTTTGTCTTTACCATGGAGGCTGAAGTTGAACATTTAATTTGTTTTAAAGGTTTTACCGTGTCCATTATAATTCCTTACAGGAGCATTACATCTAGGGTTATGGATAGCACTTGGCTTGTTCCATCTCTAGAATTATTTACATTTTATCTTTAGTACTCATCATCAGAGAAATTTCAGAAAATGAAAGCATAGTAAGAGATTTGAAAAATATTCTGCATAGCAAGCATGACTTAAGATACATTTTTTTTTTTCATTTGAACTTACCAAAAAAAATGTGGGCATGTTGCACTGTCAGTTTTAAATGAAACCTAGTGGTTGGGGAGTGGAGAAAGGTGTTTAGGAGGTGGTGAGGGGCTCAAGTGTGTTGATCTAAGATGGGGAAGCCATAGTGGCCCAATAGCCACCAGGTACTAATGGCAAAGGCTCAGTTCTCTAAGAAAGCTTATGATTGATTATGACCTGTCTCTCTCTTCTGAAATTGTATCTTTCTTTTTCTCCCCTCCATTTTTATTTTCCCCAACAAATCGAAAGAGGAGGTTTGGCAGTTCCGTCAGACAATGTGTTCATCTGGTTCTTGCCTCAGTTAATGTTTAAAACCTAAGTTCAAGTCCTAGCTGTGCTCTTGATCTGGTTCTGTGACTTGGGTGGAGGATTACTCCCTTCTTTGAATCTCAGTTTTCTTTTGTTTTCTGTAACTTTTAGGTTCGATGGTACATGATAAGGTTTGTTACACAGGTAAACACATGTCATAGGGGTTTATTGTACATGTTATTTCATCACCCAGGTGAAATGCAGAAAAAAACTTCTTCTTTAATGCGAGTTTTGAGGATTAAATGAGATAATATTTACAAATGCCTATAGCACGGTGCCTAGCGTGGGGGCCCTGTCAATGGCATATTTCTCTGCAGCAAGCAATACTGTTTGACAGCATTTTGCCTACAGTAGAACTTCTTTCAAAATTGCAGTCCTCAAACCCTGCCACTGCTTTATCAACTAAGTTTATGTAATACTCTAAATTCTTTGTCCAGATGCATTGGAACTTGAATTGAATCCAATGTAAAATCAAATTTCTCTACAGTCTAGTAATGAAGCAAATTTTTAATATATAAATAGGTTTATTTGTTGTTGTTGTTTTGTTTTTTTTTTTTTAGTATTTTGGGATTCATGGATATGGAAACTGCTTTTGCTTTTTCTCTTTTTAGTGGTCATTCTGGATGTGCTTTTTCTTTTTAGTTGCAGCTTCGTAGGCAAGAATGCAGGCCGTCCCCATAGCTTGTAGAGGATGGATTCATCAGAAGGCCTATAAGCTCTGATCAGTGAGGGGAGGAGAGCAGCCTGAATGATGAAGCCCACTAGGGGAAGAGCATGTCACAAAAAAATTATAAGATATTCAGAAGGCTGCCCAATATGCTGCCTCCTCATAAATCTTCACTTCCCTTCTAAGAAAAGAAAGACGTTTCTCTATTCTGCCCCGTGTACCTCTTGGGCAAAGCTTATATTCTTTACTCGTGTGTGTACATTTATCTTCATAGCTCATAAGAAAGGAAAATTGGCCCACCGTTGAAATCTCCATTCAATTTTACTACTTCAGATTCTTGATGGCATTTAAATAAAAAGGGGGCAAGGATTAGAGTTGGCAGTGAAATGGATTTCAGGGACGGCTAGAAAACGGGAGAGAGACAGCCTCTTATATTTTGATCAATCTAGTCCATGAAAATATATACATAAACATGCAGCTATAAAATATATTGACATTGAATACTTTTTTCTTTCATAGTATTTATACTTGTTGATATCTGGGATTTTGTGTAAGCTGTTGTTTAGCTTTGAAGAGATGTGTCATGATGGGTATATTCTCTAGGACTCTTTTAGTATGGGACTTTTCCCAAAAGGGTCTTTCATAGAAGCTTGATATTTTTCTTACCCAAAACACATTTCACACCTGCTACTTTTGTATGTGATATTTAGAGTTATGAAAGAAAAGAACTTGTCATGACATATGCAAGATTTAAAAAAATATGCTATTAAATCTGTCTGTCTAAAATAGCTTTAAAGTTCAGCTCTTGAGATGATTTTCCTAGTCCCACTGATGTCTTAGAAAGAATGAACGTATATTCTTATGCATTTATTTGGGGTTATCTTAAGCTTGGCATCCCATTGTTTGTCCTGGGAGCTTAGGGCTCTCTGGCTGCAATATCTGTCATCATGTTAGTCACCAGGTTAATTCAGCTGATTTTGTTGGTGAGGGAACTTTCTCTTTCCTCCCTCATTTTTTTTTTCTGGAGAAATTTTAATTTGGTCAAAGTAAAACAGTCATTTCTGATGCAGACATACCTTGGAGATATTGCAGGTTCTCTTCCAGACTACCTCAATAAAGTGTATATCATAGTAAACCAAGTAATGTGAATTTTTTCATTTCCCCATGCATATAAAAGTTAGGTTCACACTATACTATAGTCTATTAAATGTGCAATAGCATTATGTCTTTTAAAAATGTACGTACCTTTTTTTTCTTTTTCTTTTCTTTCTTTTTTTTTTTGAAATAGCATCTCACTCTGTCACTCAGGCTCGAGTGGCAATGGCATGATTGCAGCTTACTGCATCCTCAACCTCCTGGGCTTAAGCGACCCTGTCACCTCAGCCTCCTGAGTAGCTGGGACCACAGGCATGTGCCACCAGGCCTTGTTAATTTTTGTAATTTTTTTGTAGAGATAGGGTCCCACCCTCAGACTGGTGTCAAGCTCCTGGGCTCAAGTGATTTGCCCACCTCAGCCTCCCAAAGTGCTGGGATTACAGGGATGAGCCACTGTAATGGCCCACCATACATACTTTAATTTCAAAATATTTTATTGCTAAAAAATGCTAACAATCATCTGGGCCTTTGGCATATCAGAATATATACATATTTTTTTTGAGATGGAGTCTCGCTCTGTCGCCCAGGCTGGAGTGCAGTGGCGCGATCTCGGCTCACTGCAAGCTCCCCTTCCTGGGTTCATGCCATTCTCCTGCCTCAGCCTCCTGACTGGGACTACAGGTGCCCACCACCACTCCCAGCTAATTTTTTTGTATTTTTAGTAGAGACAGGGTTTCACCGTGTTAGCCAGGATGGTCTCGATTTCCTGACCTCGTGATCCGCCTGCCTCAGCCTCCCAAAGTGCTGGGATTACAGGCTTGAGCCACCACCCCCGGCTGCATATCAGAATATTTTTACTGGTGGAGAGTCTTGTCTCAGTGTTGATGGCTGCTGATTGATCAGGTTGGTGGTTGCTGAAACTTGAGCAAGGTTAAATTATTTAGCATAATTCAATAAATTCATCAATGAAGTTTGCTATATCAATTGACTCTTCCTTTTATAAAATATTTCTCTATAGCAAGCAAGGCTGTTTGATAGCATTTTATCCACAGGACAATAGAACATTTTTCAAAATTGGAGTCAGTCCTCTCAAAATCTGCTGCTGCTTTATCAACTAAGTTTATGTAATATTTCTAATCTCTTGTTATCTTTTCAACAATCTACATAGTATCTTCACAGTAGTATATTCCATCCCAAGAAGCTACTTTCTTTTTTCATCCATAAGAAGTAACTTATCTGTTTATGTTTTATCATGAGATTGCAGCAATTCAGTCACATCTTCAGGCTTCACTTCTAGGTTTCTTGCTATTTCCACCGCATCTGTAGTTACTTATACCACTGAAGGTTTGTACCCCTCAAAGTCATTCATGAGGGTTGGAATAAACTTCTTCCAAACTCCTGTTAATGTTAAATATTTTGACCTCATTCCATGAATCACAAATGTTCTTCATGGCATGAAGAATGGTAATCCTTTCCAGAAGGTTTTCAATTTACTTTTCTCAGATGGATCAGAGGAATCACTATCTGTGGCAGCTATAGCCTTATAAAAAATATTTCTTAAATAATAAGGCCTGAGAGTTGAGATAACTCTGATCCATGGGCTACAGAATGGATGTTGTATTAACAGGTGTGAAAACAATTTAAATCACCTTGTACATCTCCATCAGGGCTCTTGGGTGACCTAGTACATTGTCAGTGAGCAGTGATATTTTGAAAGGAATTTTTTTTTTTTCTAAGCAGTAGGTCCCAACACTGGGTTTAAACATTTACTAAGCCTTGATGGAAACAGATGTGCCATTATCCAGGCTTTGTTGTTCCATCTATAGAGCCAGAGGCAGAGTAGATTTAGCCTAATTCTGTGATTTTCAGAATGGTAAATGAGCACTGGCTTTAACCTAAAGTCACATTGCATTAGTCTCTAACAAGGCAGTCAGCCTGTCCTTTGAGCCATTAAAGCCAGGCTTTGACTTCACCTCTCTAGCTATGAAAGTCCTGGCTGGCATCTTCTATCAGCATTTATATCAAAAATCTATTGTTTAGTGTAGTCATCTTTATCTGTTATTTGAGCTACATCTTCTGAATAACTTGCTGTAGCTTTTCATATAAAAGCACCTAAAGCACTTGGTGCTTCACCTTGCATTTTCATGTTATGGTATTGGCATCTTTCCTTAAACCTCATGAACTACTCTATGCCAGCTTCAAACTTTTCTTCTGCAACTTCTTCACCTCTCTCAGGCTTCATAGAATTGAAGAGAGTTAAGGTCTTGCTGTAGGCTAGGCTTTGGCTTAAGGGGATATTGTAGCTGCTTTGTCCTCTATACAGACCACTCAGACTTTCTCCATATCAGCAGTAAGGCTGTTCTGCTTCCTTACCATTCATGTGTTCGCTGAAGTAGTACTTCTAATTTCCTTCAAGTGTTTTTCCTTTGCATTCACAACTTGGCTACCTGTTTGGTGCAAGAGGCCTAGCTTTCGGCCTGTCTTGGCTTTCAACAGGCCTTCCTCACTAAGATTAATTATTTCTAGCTTTTGATTTAAAGTGAGAGACCTGTGACTCTTCATTTCACTTGAAGACCTAGAGGCTATTGTAGGGTTATTAATTGACCTTATTTTAATATTGTGTCTCAATTAATTGGGAGGCCTGAGGAGAGAGAGATAGGGGAATCAGGGAAATGACCAATTGGTGGAACAGTCAGAACACACGTTTATTGATTAAATTAGCTGTCTTATATGGGCACGATTTGTGGTGTTCCAAAATAATGACAATAGTCACATCAAAGATCACTGATCACAGTTTACCATAGCAGATGTACTAAAAATGAAAAAGTTTGAAATATTGCACGAATGACCAAAATGTGACAGAGCAATGAAGTGAGTACATGCTGTTGGAAAAATAGTGCTACTACACTTTATCAATGCAGTTGCCACAAACCATTGATTTGTTTAAAAAAAGTCTGCAAAGCACAATAAAATGATGTACACTAAAACAGGGCATGGTTGCGTGCTTCAACTTTGGAGCTACAGATCTAAGTGTAATTGACAAAAATTTTCAAACAAAATTGCCTGAATGATCTGTCTTCAAAAGAGTTATGACGGTGTCAAATGTGCACTCCCATATAGTACTTGTAACTTAAAAATCCAAGGAAAATATTTCCTGCTTGTCATTGATAATATGTGTTTAATAAATACTTGTTGGTTTAAAGAATAAAAGAAGCCCATGTAGCCTTTAACTATCCTGGTCGTATTTAGCACAGTCCTGCATCTAGCTTTATTTAGCATTTCATGTGTAATTGGCACAGGTCTCCTCTGAAAATGAAAATTAGTGAAGACAGACACTTTAAGATTTTGCAGTAAGAGAAGCAAATCAGCATTTTAAAAACTTGACTCTTAATGTTTTAAAGAAGAAATTTTACAATTTATTAGTAAATATTATTAAATAACTATTATATACCATTCTGGGTGCAATGGAGAGCAATAGAAAAATATGGAACTATATAATAAGATCATTTGAAACTAATAATATGTTGGATTATAAGGAAAGGTAAATTGTTAAAATAGGGATGATGAATGTTGGAATTTAGGAAGAGGATACAGCTTTGGGGAAAGTTTTCAGGCAGAATCCAGAGTTGACCTGGACACTAGGGGACAGAGATGTTCTGGATAGGCATAAAAGAAACAAGCATTTCAGTTGAGCAGGTCATCGAGAAAGTGATACAGACAAAATAATCCACATCAGACGGAATATTCAATCATATAACTTTCCTGCCTGACCTACAAGTTAATGTTGAGGAAAGTAGGGAGAGGAGGGACAGATGGAAACATTGGCACAGGGATAAGTGTCTGCCTCTCCCTCTCTTGTAATATTCTTTTAATAACTGTTGTAAGTAATTTTAAGAAGAAAGCATTTATTGTTCCCATAATTAAAGCTCATGATAAAATAAACACCCTCTAAGCGAGGCAGGCAAAGCTCAGGAGCAGCCTGGCCAGATGGAAAATTCAGAGATCTCTCCAAAAAGACCAGTTTTATTTTTGAATTACTCACCAAAAGGACAGGTGCCATTGCTGGGAGTCATGTTTTCCTACAGCTCTGCATCTGGCTATTATAATGAGATGTGGAGACAAAATAACTAGTAGATAGATCAAATAATGCAACAAATGTTGCCCAACATTCTCATTTCATCCTCTGTGTGTGCATTTCAGAGGTTAAATTGGCTATACCCATTATGTCTATATTGTTATATTGCTTTATTTTGACATTAATAATTTTTGTTGAAATCTATATAAAATAGCTTATTTATTCTTTCCTGGTATTAGTTCTTTCATATATATATAAACTATTCATATATATATAAACTATATATATATACAGTTTATCTAAACTGATATCTCACAGCACACCATCTTCTGGCCTTTTCAAGGTGGCTGACCTATTTGATTCCATACTTTAAGATAAAAATGAACTGCTTCAGATTGTTATTTAAAACTAGAACTCACTCTTTGTTCTCAGCTCCTTCCTACTTCTCTTCCAGGAACCCTAATTCTTGGCTCAGTGTATCACTTTTGATACCTGTTTTTTATTCTTTTTTTGTTTTTTGGATGATTCACTCAGATTTCCTTTTTGGCTGATTGGACTACAGTTCTCCCTTGACTCTTGGATCAGTATACTAGTATACGCCCTAATTTTAGTATCAACTCAGGACTCTTAGAGAACAACACCTTTCTCTAGTTTGTTCCTTTGTGATACCACCACTACTCACTCCTTTCTCCCCATTTAATTTTCTGAATTATAATGGTTGAGTCAAGAAAATGCAGAATGTTCAAAATAGACTTTCAAGAGTTATATCAATAGACAACTGTGAGGCCTTATACAGATATGTGTAAATTTGAGATTTTTGCTAGGCTGTTTTGTAGCTACTTTTCATCAGGGTTTTCATTTTGTTTGATGGAGCAATAGTGCCTACCTGCTTATAGGTCAAAACTCTAATAAATATCAGCATATGACTCGTGATTTTCCTGAACAATGAACCACGGTGGCCCCCTGGACATCTGATTGCCAAGAAAATTTCAAACTGGATTTGATAAGAGTGGGCATATGTCATTCTATCTTGTGAGGATACTTTACTTTCTAGTTCTGAATTTCCTCTTTGCACTTTTTAGTATTTCTAACCCCACTAAAAGCTCTTTAAATTCTCTTCATCACCGGTAGATTAATTTCAGAACTCAAATTCCTTGGCCTAGTTGTGACTTCACTCCATCTACCTCCCCTAGGACATTAGCCAGCTTGACATTCTTTAAAAACACTCAGAGGCAAACCAAGTGCTCACACGGTTCCTTGGAATGCATGTTCTTCTCCCAGGCTCCCTCTTGGCATGTTGCAGTGCTAACAGGGCCCAGCAGGAATGTTTGACTCTACATTAGAGCTTCTCTAACACCTCAGCCAGCAGTAAACCCCTCTCTGATAGATCTCTCATAGAACGTTGTGCCTTTCTTTAGTCCTTAGCATATTTGGCTTTGTTCTATGGTTATTTCTGTACAGGTTCTCTCCCTACTGGGGTGGGGAGGTAACATAGCATCATATTGCTAATACTTTATTAAACAAGGTGTGATCTCCATCAATGTTTGTGGAAGGAATAATTGAGTTTCTGGGTAAACACTTTGGAACAAAGCATTTTAGAATTAGTGTATAATTAGATATCGCCTGCTTTTTCTTGCAAGCTTAGATACTTTTAGCCTTAAATTTTGTACCAGCCTCTGACTTGCCTTTGCCATCTTCCTTGATACTGATAAACACCATAGAATTACGGAACATGGGCTGGCTTCATCCATCATACACTGCATCTATTCATCTATTTACCCTGCATACAGTACTTGAATTTGAATTTCTAATGGCAATTAATATGAAATTTTGAAGTTAAATTATATATGATTTCTTGTTTATTGGATTGCATGCAGTGTGTTTTATGAAATGCTCTCATAGTATTTGCTTTTGCAGTTTAAATGGATTACTTAAGAATTAGGAAAAGGGAGAATTAAAGGATTTACAGTGTAGCACAGCAAAGAAGTGTTTCCTTAGTAACTAAAACCAAAGTTATGCAGAGACACCAGGAACCGGAGCTTGCTTTGAAATCTTACCCTGTAAGCAACTTGGACTTGAAAAAATAAAGTGGAAATTAGCCAAAGAGAGTAGCAATGGTAAGGGAAACAGATTAGACTAGTGCTGATTTGCATGGCCATGCATGGCACAGTAGGATTCAGAAAGTAAAGAAAGTTAACCTTTGAATTTTTGAAGGTCGCTTTACAAAGTCATACAATTAAAATTGCATTTCTTTAGCCAAGCTATATTTCAGAAGGAAGCATTTAATTGTAAAATAAAGAGTCTGGAAGTAGAGTTGTGATTAGGATAGTTTGCAAGTAGATAGCAAGCACGTCCCTGGAATGCTAGTTACCATTTACCACTAGACCAAAGACTTTGATTTTCTTGAGGATCTTGGATAAAACAAGACCAGAGATGGCAAACTTCCAGCCAGGAGTCAAATCCCTCCTCCAGGAGACAGCATCTTTCTTTCTGGACAGTGTTATTCTAATCATGAAAACTAAAGCTATTGGAGGAATGGTTGTTAGACCTGACTGCTCTCGAATAAAGAATCTTCAAGGATCTGAGCAGACAAAAAGCTGTGAAGAATGGTTTACCAGCTAACCAAATGAAGGGTAGGAGGGGCAGCAGGTACTTGGTTTTATCACTCTGAATGTTATAGCTCAGGCAATTGGGAACTAAAATATACCTCCAGACTGTGCTTTTTTTCCTCCCACTTTTCTATGTTTTTTATCTCCCCCTCTCATGCCATCCCAAGGAGGATGCCAAAACATTAGGAGTATTTTTTTATTTTGTTTTCTCCCTACCATTCTGTTTAATTACTGCTTTCTTAGAATTTTCTTTTACCCTTCAAAAGAGACTACTTTAATGTAATTATTCTATTTGTTGAATGTTCTACATTAGTTGAACAAATATTCTATTTTTGATAAACAATTGTTTATCAATTCAAGGAAGAAAAGAGACCTTTTTCATACTGAGATTAAATTTACTTGTTTTTTACGTCGAACTTTCCTTTTTTTTTTTTTTTTGTGACAGAGTTTCTCTTTTGTCGCCCAGGCTGGAGTGCAGTGGCACAATCTCATCTCACTGCAACCTCTGCCTCCCGGGTTCAAGCGATTCTCCTGCCTGAGTCTCTTGAGTATCTGGGATTACAGGTGCCCACCACCACACCCAACTAATTTTTGTACTTTTAGTAGAGATGAGTTTTCGCCATTTTGGCCAGGCTGGTCTCAAACTCCTGACCTCAGGTGATCTGCCTGCCTTGGCCTCCCAAAGAGCTGGAATTACAGGCGTGAGCCACCGTGCCCGGCCCAAACTCTCCAGTTTTCATACTCTTTGCCCATCTCCTGCCTCCACCTTAATATACTTCTCTAGAAAGGTAGAAAACCAACCCTTTATCCCTGCATTCATTGCCCACTATCAGCTTTGGTGTCAGAATGTCTTGGTAGTTGCGGACTAGCTCCAGATCAGGGTATGAGTTCTGTTACGTGATAATAGTCCGTGGTTTCCTAATTTGGCTACTGTAGATGGCACAGAGGTGGATTTGGATTAATGGTGTGTTTATTTTGTCATTGATGAAAAGTAAAAGCAAGGTTTTCTGAAGCTCTAACTTGTAAACCAAGAAATTTAACTTGTACTGCCAATGACAACCAATGACAAATGTTTTGTTACAAATATTCTAGGAGAGGTAGCTAGTAGGCACAGAGAAAGTGCAGTTTGTTCATCATTGTAGTCCCAGTTTTAGTATAATTCTTGGTACTCTGTAGGCTGTCAGTAAAGGTTTATTGAAAAAAATACATGTGTCAGCTTGGATATTTCATTTAATCTCTCTAGACCTCACTTCTCTCATCTACAAATGGAGGGTATTGAATCAGATCAATAAGTTATCTTTTAACCATTTTCATCTATGAAGCATTCTACATATATGTATTGAGAGCCTACCATTTTCTAGAACCCATGCTTAAAAATTTTTGATAGTAACTTATGGGAGATATATTTGAATATCTTAAAACATAAATCACCTTAGGCATAGCAGATGATTTTATTCTTTTAAATATTCACATTGGAAAATAAATTATTGGTTATTTTTTCATGGGCTTTAATCCACATATCCTGTCTCTGTTGGTGCTTTGAGGTGCTCAGCATGAAAACTCGTTGCAGGCCTGGGTTCGGCATCCTGTGAATGCTAGCAAACCACCTGCCCTCCGTGGTACCCAGGACTTGTGGAGCCCAGCACCTGCTTTAATTTTGACCAAGTGAATCTTGGGACTGTTCCAGCCCACGTTCCTTTCATGTTGCTCAATAGCAACCCTTTAACTGAATGTTTCATCTGGCAAAATGAGATGAAAAATAATTTCTGGTAAAAGTAATTTTCTAAGACCTTTTTGGTTATTCCTCACCTACTTTGTGTTCAGTATAAGAAAGTTACTCTGCTTATAATGAAGCCAGCTGTCTACAAAGTAAGGTCGTTAGGGCTGCTTAATTAAAGAAAAAGAGTTTAATTAGTTAAAGAATAAGTTTAACCCCAGATCAGCAGTAGTCTCTGAGGACCACACAGGGGGAATAATTAGGAAGTTGGCTTTTATTTCTCTACTCCAAGCCTCAAGTCAGTTTTCTTCAGTAGAGAAGTGAAAAACATCTGATCTTGAACAACCCATACTCTTGACAAGATTAAGAAAAAAAATCCATTAATCTGATTACTTTACCTTCAGAGTATTAAAGGATTCAAATTCCTAAGGTTCTCTAAATTTTAATGATTCCAACAGCACTTCCATCTGAGAATCTCAAAGAATTTCACAAATGCGTTCAGTCGCGCATATACTTCAAAGCAAGCACTTTTATCCCTCTTTCTTTTTGGTGATAAAATCGAGACAAAGAAAGGTTAACAAATATTTTCAACCATCAAAGGCTGTTGGGTGATAAATGAAGAAAGTAAGTGACCTTTTATTCAGTTCATCACTCAAATAGTTAGTCAACATTTTACAAAACTGGTGTAGACCAGCTCCCTTGAGAATGTATGTCTGAATCTTAAGGGGCATATTTTGATATAAAAATGTAGAAAAATATACCTAGACTAATGTTTCAGAAAATAAATAGCAGCATTGATAATGTGCTCTGAATTACAATTTCATCTATTATATTCCAGGCTGAATTGAGCAAAGGGAGAAAATGTTGTTGTTCCTTCCCCAAGTAGATTTAGTACAAAGTGTGTTATCATCTTTTCATGGTTTTCATTTTACAAATAGGAAAGATTACTTTATATTAGCCAGTGGAATGCAGATTTCAAATCGTGCAAAGGTTACTCATTTTTTTTCCTACCTAAATAAACTCCCCTAACATAAAACCATCTCTTTTTCCCTCACCAAGATACCATTCCTAGTCATTCCTTTTCCAACAGGGTTGTTTTCTCCCCCATTTTTTTTTTTGTTTTTAGTCTTTTCCCCTTCCCACCCACTGAATCTTCTATACACAGTCAGTTAATATGTCTCTACGGAGTCCTGGTTTTGTAACTAAGACTATGCCAAGTGTTTTGGGGAATCCTGGAGAAGAATGACACACATCTGTATCCTCAAGTGGCTTACACTTTGACTACAGATATAGAAAGAACATGGGAGGAGTTGTAAGAAACCCATCAGGTGCTAAATTGTATTACCAGGAAGAACAATGGGTGGTTAGAAAAGGGAAAGGCCAGCACGGTAGGTGATGACCACCTCCCTTCCACTCAAAAGGATGTATTATCTCACTTTTCTTATTGTGCCTTAGCACAGTGGGCCAAACTGACAGTTATGTGTTTATGAATGTCTCCTTTGTCCCCATTCCTTTGGAACTTCTTGGAACCAGGTTCATACACCTTTTGGCTCTAGCACTAGGCCAGGGAATTAGGCATGGTTGATGTTCAGTGTTCATGGTAAGGCTTCCTTGGCTCAGATTTTGAAAGATGACCTGGGATTTAGGTTGAGTGACGATCGCATGCTGGAGCACTGGAGTCACAAGCACACGTCTTGGTGACGGAGATGAGCAGGATGAGAATCTCTGGGAATCTCTTGGCTGGGTTACACTGTATGAATTTGTTCCTAAGGGAAATGAAATAAACCAGTTAGTATTTTCTACCACTTATACCCCATGATCACTGACTGCTTAGGTGTACTGTGAAAAACTTGTCTGTGTGCCCATTCTTTTTTTTTTTTTTTTTTTTGAGACAGAGTCTCACTCTGTCGCCCAGGCTTGAGTGCAGTGGTGTGATCTCGGCTCACTGCAAGCTCTGCCTTCCAGGTTCACACCATTCTCCTGCCTCAGCCTCCTAAGTAGCTGTGACTACAGGCGCCTGCCACCATGCCTGGCTGATTTTTTTGTATTTTAGTAGAGACGGGGTTTCACTGTGTTAGCCAGGATGCTCTCAATCTCCTGACCTCAGGATCCACCCGCTTAGGCTTCCCAAAGTGTTGGGATTACAGGTGTGAGCCACCGTGCCCGGCCAGCCTGTGCTCACATTCTTCAGAGCTCTGTTTGCTGGACTTGAGAACATAGAAACACCCAAATGGAAACCTCAATTCAGTGTTTTTGCAGCAAGTACAGTGATTACACAGTCATTTAGTTGTTAAAATAATAGTTTGGCAAGGGCTCATCCCTGTTGCCATCATTTTGAAATCTGATGTCTCTTTACACTTTAGATGATAATGGAGGCTTCACTTTTTTAACTCTTATAAATGAATGGAAGTGGAGTTCTGGTTGATCGTAGTGTGTTTATGGGAGAATTCAACATCCAGAAAAGAGCATGAGATTTGAGACCAGAAAGCAAGGGTTCAAAGTCTGACCCCTGCCCTTAAGCCTCTGCTGCTTTTATCCAATGATTACACTGCTCTGAACATTGTTAGTCACTGTGAGTGTTGGGACCAAATCTGCAAGCTATAGGGACAAGCCGAAACAATGTATATTAAAATCATCTTAGAAATTGAAAAGCCCTTTGTAAAAATGAGTAGTAATAACAATTGTCGTTATTCTATTTCTATTCCAATATCTGCAGGAAGTGCTAAAATTTCAATAACAGAGGAAAACATGTCTGGTAAAATGTGACAATATGAGTGCTATATTACTAGATTGAATTTTAATTTGTCCAATAAACCCTCATACAGTTCAGAGAATTGTGACATAAGACAACATTTTGTTAATTCTAAAAATTATCCACATATGGCCTTCACATGATACAAACAAGTATCCATTATAAACCATTGGTGATGAGTTCTGAAAACTTAAGATTTTAGCTAAAATATATTCAATCATCAATCACTAGAATGTTAGTAATTATGCAGAAGGTAACCAAAGGTGAACCCTTTTTGTTTCAGCCTTTTGGATACTATGAACTACATATACTGCATACCTTCTATATGCCAGGCACATTTAATTGTCCCCAAAACTCTGTGCAGTAGCTCTTCAGGTTTGGCTTATCTTACTAAGAAAACCAATTTAGAGAGGCTAGAACATGTACCCCAGTTCCCACAAGTAGTGAATTGTATGTGCCAGGTTCCCCCAGTCCGATCCAGTGCTCTTTTCGCTGCTACGCTTACAGGGCAATTGGTTATAAAGATGTACTTTGTGCAAAGGACTTAGGCCGTCCTCCTTTGACTGTGAACCTCACACCACAGTGAGGCACTGTGGAAGGTATGCAGACCACATCATCTCATACTAAAAGGAGACATGAACCTGAATCTTTCGGGATTCTAAGACCTCAGTTTTAGAAGTATAAACTTTTTGATGCATGCATTTTGTGAGGATTTTCCTCTCCCTTCTTCAATGTGCATGCATGCCAAAGTTCTGCTTTTAAATGTGGGGCTTCATTTTATATATGCAACCTTGCAAAGCATTTTTTAAAAGCTGTAACAAGCTTTGCCAGTGCTGCTTGCTCCAAATGTGTGTGATTACTGGTTAATCAGAATGGTTAGTATAAGTGAATGGATGTTGTAATATGAATAATTGTGAATGTTGACTCCCTGTTCCCTCTTGAAAACAAGCTAGTTCAGCCAGCTTAATGAGGTTTTTCTGGAGTGTTTACAAATTTTAAACAATTAAAATTAAATTGAATTGAAGTTCTTTGTAATTATAACTGCATTTACATCATTATCATCCAGGCAATTAGGAGGAGGTGGGACAGATGAGGCTTTTCAGGTTTAAAGTCACAATCATTATTTTCAAAAAATGATAGCAGATATTTTCAAAAGTTTCTCATTTCAGTTAGCCAGAGGAAAAAATACCTTGAGAGTTCATAGTCCAGCATGTTTTCTTTCATTGTCTTTTTCAGACATATACAAATTGGATTCCCTTCATAGGAAGACTTTTAAGGATGATTGCCAGTCTTGGCAACATTAATGACTATTCAAAGCTCACAAGGAAGCAGTAGTTTGGGCATGAGCAGGCATTACATTCTGTGGGGTCGAGGCCAGGGGGCTGCTGAGACTCGTTTCTCCAGAGGTTTCTGAAAAGTGTCTAACACAGCACTGTTTGTAATTTGGTCCTGAATAAGGGACTTGGGACTGGAAAAAAAACAAAGCTTTGTGTTCACATAGCAGGCATGAAAAGTAGTCTGCGTGGTGAGGGCAGTGTACAGTTTGCAATCATCATGGCAGCTGAAGCAGCCAGAAAAGAATATCATTGAATTTACTAAGGTATGTGTGGAATAATGCTCTTTAAGTGGGTTTCTGTGATCAAAGAAGGAAACAAGGGCAAATCACTCTGAAATATTTTCTGTATGCATTGTTTTGATAAGCCAACCTGCCAATTTACTTGGATTGTGGAGATAGAACCAACGACAGGAAAGGCAGGTTCAAGGATGTCTGGATACGCTAACTCCAACGAAAATTGCAACCTGTTCTCTCGACCCCTTATGTTTCTTCCCTTCTGAAGAACCCTTATGCTAATCTTTTCCTTTCTAGAAATTCCTTTTTTCTTTTTCTAAAATCATGTACATAATTGGCAATGCTTTGCCTATTGCCTTATATGGTTTTTCAATGATTTCTAAGAAGCTAGGTAGTTTCTCTTTAGTGAAATATGAAACTTCATCTGGGCCAAGTGCAGTGGCTCACGCCTGTAATCCCAGAACTTTGGGAGGCCGAGGTGGGAGAATTGCATGAGCCCAGGATTTTGAGACCAACCTGGGCAACATAGAGAGGTACTGTCTCTATAAAAAATTAAAAAATTAACCAGGCATGGTGGCACTTGCCTGTAGTCCCAGCTACTTGGAAGGCTAAGGTCGGAGGATCACTTGAGCTGGAGAGATCGAGGGTGTAGTGAGCCATGATCACACCATTGCACTCCAGCCTGGGGACAGAGGGAGACCCTGTCTCAAAATAAATAAATAATAAATAACAATAAAAATCTCAATTGGAGGGACTCTCCTTTTAAGCTATTTGTTTCAAGAATTTAAAACTATTTTAGAATTTTCAATTAAGCAAAACTAAAATATATTTGAGTTTTTGGAATGCAGAAATTTTTAAAAATTAAATATTTCTGTGCATGTTGTATGAAGACTAAATATACAGCCATGCCTCCTTATCTGTAGTTTCACTTTCCAAGATTCCAACTACCCACAGACAACCATGGTCCAAAAATATTAAATGGAAAAATTTAGAAGTAAACAACTCATCAGTTTTAAATGGCACTCTTCTGAGGAGCTTGATGAGATTTCTCACCAACCTGCTCCGTCCAGCCCGAGATGTGAATCATCCCTTTGTCCAGCATATCTACACTGTAGACGCTACCCACCTGTTAGTCATTGCATAGCCACGTGCTTATCAGATCAACTGTCATGGCATCCAGTATTTCAGTGCTTGTGTTCAAGGTTGATAGTGGCCTAACACTACGTCACAATGGCTGTGTCATTCACCTCTCTTCATCTCATCGCAAATGCATTTTGTCATCTCACATCATCACAAGAAGAAGGGTGAGTCTAGTGCAATAAGATATTTTGAGAGAGAGACTACAGTCACATAACTTTTATTACAGAATGTTATAATAGTTCTAGTTTATTATTAATTATTGTTAATCTCTTACTGTGCCTCATTTGTAAGTTAAACTTTATCACAAAAATAAGTATATGCAGAAAAAACATAGCATACAGAGGGTCTCATACTATTCACTATTTCAGGCATCCCCTGGGCACCTTGGAATGCATCCCCTATAAATAAAAGGAGACTAATGGAAAGAACCCTTGTCTTCGCAACATCTAGATTAAGAAATGGAATATTACAAATAGATATATGGCCACCTTCATGTTTCTCTTTGATCTGATTTTCCTCCTTTCAGTCTCAGAGTTAATCTAATCTTAAATTCAATCTCTCTTAATTATATATATAGATAGATAGATATAGATATAATATATATACTTTTTAACATTTTCATGGGTCTCAAGTCTATACATAGTATTGTTTTCCATTTATAAAACATTATAAACTGGTAACATACTGTATGTATTCCTCTGTTCCTCTCTTTCTGGCTGGACCCTGTGTGTGAAGTTTATGGAGATAGCACATTTTTTCTGTGCTGTGCATTGTTCCATCATATGAATAATCTTCAGTTGTTTATCATTTCTTTGTGGCTCTTACAAACAGTGCTGCTAAGATCTTTCTTTTCTCATTTTCTCTTTTCTTATCTCTCCTCTTTTTTTTTTTTTTTTCTTTTCTTTTCTTTTTTTTTCTTCTTTCTACAGAGCCTCGCTCTGTTTCCCAGGCTGGGTGTAGTGGTGCCTTCTTAGCTCACTTCAGCCTGGAACTCCTGGGCTCAGGCAATCCTCCTGCCTCAGCCTCTCAAGTAGGTGGTACTACAGATGTACACCAACACACTCAGCTAACTTTTCCATTTTTTGTAGAGATGGGGTGACATTTTGTTCCTGTGCTCAAGTGATCTTCCTACCTCGGCCTCCCAAAGTGCTGGGATTAGATTACAGGCATGTGCCAACACGCCTGGTCCGAAGAACTGTCTTGGTCATGTCTCCTTAAGCGCATGTGTAAGAGCTTCTCCAGGGATGTATAAATAAGTAGGAGTGAAATTGCCGGGGTGTTGGCTCATTTTCAACTTTACTAGGTCTTATTAAATTTCTCTCCAGAATGGTTGCACCGATTTATACTCCTACTAGGATTGCTTAAACATTGCCAGAGTGCCACATCCTGCCAAGTTTTAATTTTGCCAGACTTAATTTTTTTTGGTCCATCTATTGTTTGTGACATGATATCATTGTGGTTTTTATTAGAATTTACACATTAAATGGAGCTGACCATCTTATTACGTGTTTATGGGCCCTTTATTTAAAGTACCTCTTCTTTGAGGTGCCCGTTCATGTGTTTTTCTTATATTTTCCTTGGATTGTTTGTTGGGTTCTTATTGATGTATGGGATACCAGTCCTTTTTTGGTTATATGCATTGCAACTATCTTCTTTCACTTTGTGTCTTGCATTTTTGATGTTTTTATTTGCGTCTTTCGATGAACAGAATATTTTATTTTAATGCAGTTGTGTTTATCAGACTTTTCCTTTGCTATTTGTACTTCTGGGATTCTGCTTAAGGAATATTTACAACCTTAGATTCATAAAAATATCCTGTACTATAAGCATTGAACTTTTTATATATTTGTGAATAAACAATTTACCAGCCCCATTTATTGGGGAGCCTATCTTTTTCCTGTTGGTCTGCAATGCCGATTACATCACATATCAAGTTTTCAGATGTATGTGGGTCTGTTTTTGGGCTCTTCCTTCTGTAGCACCTGAATCCTTAATGAGATTTAATATTCCATTTGCGAGGAACTACACCTTTATTATTTTAAGCATACTGCTGTACTATCAGTATCATTGAATCAGTCTATCTTTTAGTCAATCAAAAAAAAAAACTATTACAGAATTCCAAGCTGTGTGATCAGCATTGAACTGGAAACAGTGCAGGGAGTTAAATAAGAGAATAAAGTATGAAACAAAGTCTCTGCCCTCATGACGGATGGGGAAAAGCAAGGAACAAGCATTTATTATATACTTAGTCTGAGCTAGGCATCCTGTGAGAAGCTTAAAGGAGTTAATCTTTCTAGGTATTCAATGTTAACTCTTAGGAAACAATTAGAGCAAGCTTGTCTAACCTGTGGCCCTTGGGCTGCATGTGACCCAGGATGGTTTTGAATATGGCCCAGTACAAATTTGTAAGCTTTCTTAAAACATAATGAGATTTTTTTGCAATTTTTTTTAGCTCATCAGCTATCATTAGTGTTAGTGTATTTTATGTGTGGTCCAAGACAATTTTTCTTCTTCCACTGTGGCCCAAGGAAGCCAAAGATTGGAAACCCCTGAATTAAAGAATACGTTCAGGCAAATTTTATTTCTGTTTAATTGTACTTTTTAGTCTGTAAGTACTAGAGAAGTTCAAGAACATGTTTGACCCTATGCATAATTTATTAATTTATAAAGAAGGGAGAGTGTGATTATGGGATGGGTAAACAGGAGTATAAGTACTTGGCACTGAATTAACTTGGGTATTTTTAAACTCTTCTAAATCTATATTTCTGCCTAGAGTTACATTAGTTCTATAGAAAACTGCTCTTTTTCACAGAATAATTTGTGGCATAAAATGTTGAACCCAACAGGAGCATTGTCAGGGTTCTCTAGAATTCTTTGTCCAAACCAGATGGACTTCAAGTGGGAAGCCCCACCCACTGGAAGACAGGTCTTTCTGTGTGGTTAATGTGGAAGGAAATCCCAGGTCTTGGTCCTCTCAGGACCTTAATTTGAGGTCATTGAAAAAAATAACCTTGCAACTATCAGATGAAATTCTTCAGAATTTTTTGACATATTTGATAATCCTATAAAATTATTTATATCTGTGTACAATCTAGGGTTTCTCCAATGCAAAAGATGAAATAGAGAGAAAAGACCACCTTTAAAGAAATGGCTGATTTTTACTCATCTATTTACTGGGGGTTAAATTAAATAATGCCAATGACAAGTTGTCCAAACATGGCTGAATCAGTAAGGTCATCTGATTCTTAATTAATATTAGTCCTTAATTATGAGAAATTTAGAAAGCACACGTGTGTGTGCATACACACAAACAACATCTAGATCAGTTTAGAGAGTAGCTATTTCTATTATGAATACAAATTTTGGCATGTTAATATAGAGCAATTTTAAAAGAGGTTTAAGTTTGTCAGATACAATTACCTATCATAGATATTTTAAATAACAATTCTATTCATTTTTCACAAACAAATTCTTTGGCTTCATGTAGAAATTGTTTTACTGTCTGCTCACCTTTCTTTTGGAAGTACATCTCAAACCAATTAACATGTAGGCTAGAAAAGAAATCTTGGCTGGCTGCATACATCCTCCTACCCAGGCTACATAATTTTCATTATTTACCAGTATCTACTCAGTGCTACTCAGTGAGGCACCAAGGAAGTACTGAATGCCCACTCCACTTGCCAGACTTTGGACTGGGTGCTTTCTATACCTTGCCATTTCACTGTGTTTAAGCTGTTGAATATATATAGAAACTTGGAAATTGGTGGAAAAACAGCTCGGCATAAAGTTAAGTTGTATGATTTTCTTCTGTAATAAAAACTTGTCTTCTATTATAAAAACTAAGTCAAATCCATGCATAATAAAAATTGATGATATTTAATTCTCAGATGATTAATCAAATCATCAAGTATGTCATAAAAATAGGACAAATCAATGATATGCTATTCAAGATAGCATTCTCACATAGCAGCAATATGGTATTCTTGGGTGTGTTTGTCATTGACAGAATTTAAATTATACTGGGCATAATGCTATTTGAGAATTTTTGATAGAAAAAATAATTCAAGCAAAACTTAAGCATCCTCCTTTATTTTACAAAGAATGTACATGAGGGCATTGTTTCTTTCCTTTTTACTTGTGAGGCTAAGGATGTTAGAAAGTCAATGTTTGCACTTTTAATCAATATAGAACAAAGGACCTTGTGTATGTTCACTGTTGAGTACATTGGTCAAATGTTTAATCAAGATGACTCTTTCCTGAGGTGTGTATTTCATCTCGTATAATTTTTTAGGGGTTCATTTGGCAGATGAAGCAAGGCAACCTTTTGTGAAATGGAACTGTTAAACCTCATCTCAGATAAGAAAGAAAATTCCAATTCATATACCTTGGACTAATGACCACATCAATGCTATATGCAAATATTTTTACATATTTCTCTTGTATAAATATATCAAAGTATCTGTCTTTTGAATCTGTATAGGTAATAGGAAATCAATTTTCTGATATGAATATTCTCAAAATTCATGCAACAAATGAAAACTACTTGTGAAATTCCTCCTATTGACATTAACATCATCAGAATTCTAACTGAAGTAGTCATTCAGTCCTTGTTCATTATAGTGTCTGGCTTTGTGATTTCCTGTAGAGAGAAGACATGCTTATTTTTCACTTCCAGGTCAAGTATGTGAAAGAGATGCTATACTGAGTCCTCAGCACTCCTTATACTTTAACAGAGTTTTCCTTTTCTTTCCCCAGCTTTACTTCCAAAGCATATCAGAGAGAGGCAAAGAGCATCTCCAGTTCAAAAATTCACTGGAATTTTTGTAGTGAATTTCCACCCCATGTGGAATATACATTTGTAGTCCATTAAGTGTGCAAAACTTCCGAAGTATGCAAAACTCCTTTTGGGTATTTTACAAAATCATCACTATTCTTAGGATGTTGCTTTTGCATAAGCTAACATTTGTCATTTGTGCTCAGGCCATTCCGAACCTCTTTCTGCTCCAAATTCGAATGAACAGCCCAGAAATTATCCAGGAGAAAATTCAATAACTTTTAATTAATTTTGCATGACCTGGAGAAATAAGAGAAATTGCATGCAAGCAATAATGCTGCCTGTATTGCATGTCTGAAATATAGACCAGCCCAACTCTGCACAACCTCCCATTTCAAATATATCTAAATCAATTCCCTTTTGTAAAGTAACTCATTCTTATTGCTGTCTAGTTATGCCTAGATGCCTGAGATAAGATGCCCTTCTACCTTAACCTTCATTATTCTTTCAAAAGTTTGCAATATGTTGGATACATTATTATTTTTCCTCTCATTTTTAGAAAACAGTTTTTTATCAGAACCACACTGGTTGATGTAAATAGATTTTTAAAATATAACTGTATACCTATATAATGAATTATGTAATTATCCTGGAATTAAAAAGAGCATACATATTTTCCATTGAATTCAATAAACTTTTATTTTATACCAACCTTGTTCATAGCAGTGTGCTGAGGACATACCCAAGGTCAGATAATGCCATGTCTCTGATTCCAGAAAATGTAGTCCAGTGTGGTAGATGACATTCACAGATAATTGCGTCATGGTGTGGGATGTAAGAAATACTAGAGAAGTATTAGGTCAGTGCAAAAGTATTTGTGGTTTTCACCATTACTTTTAATAGCAAAAACCATGATTACTTTTGCACCAACCTAATATAAAAGCGCAAGAACTAGACAGTCTAGTTGGAGGAAAAAGGAGAAGTTACAGGCTGGAGATTAGCAGATAAATTTTTATCAGATAGAAGTTGAAGATTGAGGAATATTGTAGCACATTTTCCTCCATTTCCAGTCCTGTTAATAAGGCATGCTAGATGTGCTTCTGAATGAATAAAGGAGTTTAAATATTTCCCTCTGTAAATGTTTAGGAAGTTAATTCTGAGTAAAGGTGATACAGGATATAAAATCAGTGTTTGGAGAAAGTAATATCAAAACTTCAATCTTCCAAATGAAGGATATGTTTAAAATATTTTTAAAATCTTTGATTTCATGTATATGATCAACAGCTTCACTTTATGGTTCATTAATATGTAATACTGCCCTGTTATGCATAGATATGTTAAAATAATTCTTTTAATTTTATAATGCCCATCTCTCTTAGGGTAGTGTTTTCCGGAGTGTGGTTCCTGGGCCACCTACAGCAGAATTGCTTAGGGAGTGCTTGTTGAGTCAGAATCAGAAGTTCTGGGGCTAGAGCCAGAAGTTCTGGGGCTCAGCACTCCATGGGCCAGACCTGGTCCTGGAGGGGCTGTTGGTTTATGTCATAGCATTATAATCTCAAAAGTTTAGTGTGTTTATGTACAGGCTGTAGGATAATGTGTTCCTAATCTCGTGGTCTCTGATCTCCTAGGTTAGGCCAAACCTTGCCAGATGATACAGTGTGCAGCAATTGTAGTGGCATTCAGTTGTGAATGATCTTAAGGCCTCTGGGCTATTGCTACAAATTCAAGATCAAAGACTCTGATCCTAAAAGGAAATTTAAGCTGCATGGATGTGCTGATGGTTGTTTGCAAATGACTTAAAATAAATCTTTACTTTCAGTTTACTAGCTAAACTAAACTAGAAGTTATCTTGATTTGTTCTACAATATATCATTACCTAAAATATTACCTCCCATGGCCAACTATTGAAGTTTGTAGTAGATTATCAAATGTATTTGTCAGTAATATCGGTTTCACCTGCATTTGGCTTATTACCTAGAAGTCGAGGTGATCTAACACCCATTGCTGAGACACTTAAAAGCCCATCACTCTGTGTGCTCCCATTTCTGTGGGGCTCCTCTGGCCCTCATAAATAGGATGTGGGTAGGACTCCTATGCTGGAGCCGCTCAAACCTTCTCCTCCAGAGCCAGTCACATGGGTGCCCTGGTGTTGGTGGCCACATCCTTGTCTTGCCCATTGAATTCATTTGTTGAAATTGTATAAGCCTCCCCAGGTTTCCCAGAACTGGGATCCTGTGATGTGTGCAATGGTTTTGGACATTTTTGCAGTCTCTGCTACCTTCCCCAGTTCCCCATCTATAGTGGGTTGTATGGCGGCTCTTAGAAAAAACATGTCATGCCCTAATACTCAGAACCTGTGACTATTACTTACATGGCAAAAGACCTGATTATTGATCTTTTTTTAACCTTTGATTTTATTTAATTATTTTTTAAAATTTTTCTGGGTAAATAGTAGGTATATATATATTAATATTTATGGTTACATGCGATGTTTTGATACAGGCGTGCAATGTGAAATAAAAACGTCATGGAGAATGAGGGATCTATTTCCTGAAGCATTTATTCTTTGAGTTATAAACAATCCAGTTACACTCTTCAGGTTATTTTTAAAAGTGCAATTAAGTTATTGACTATAGTCATTCTGTTGAGCTATCAAATAGTAGATGTTATTTATTCTTTCTATTTTCTTTTGTACCCATGTTAACCATCCCCACTCTCCCAATGCCCCGATACCCTTCCCAGCCTCTGATAACCATTCTTCTACTCTCTATGACCATGAGTTCAATTGTTTTGATTTTTAGATCCCACAAATAAGTGAAAACATGCGATGTTTGTCTTTCTGTTCCTGGCTTATTTCACTTAATATAATGATCTCCAGTTCCATCCACGTTGTTGCAAATGACTGGATCTCATTCTTTTTTATGGCTGAATAGTATTCCATTGTGTACATGTACCACGTTTTCTTTATCCATTCATCTGTTGATGAACACTTCGGTTCCTTCCAAATCTTAGCTATTAAAAACAGTGCCGCAACAAACACAACAGTGCAGCTGTCTTTTCGATATACTGATTTCCTTTCTTTTGGATATATAACAAGCAGTAAGATTGCTGGATCATATGGTAGCTTAATTTTTAGTTTTTTGAGGCATCTCTAAACTATTCTCCTTAGTGGTTGTACTAATTTACATTCCCACCAACAGTTTACAAGGGTTCTCTTTTGTCCACATCCTCACCAGCATTTGTTATTACTTATCTTTTGGATGTAAGCCATTTTAACTGGGACAAGTATATTCTGGTTATTAATCTCTTGTCAGAGGGGTAGTTTGCAGATATTTTGTCCCATTCCATGGATTGTCTCTTCAATTTCTTGATTGTATCCTTTGCTGTATAGAAGCTTTTGAACTTGATGTGATCCCATTTGTCCATTTTTGCTTTGGTAACCTGTGCTTATGGGGTATTGCTCAAGAATTGTTTGACCAGACCAATGTCCTGGAGATTTTCCCCAATATTTATTTTCTTGTAGTAGTTTCATAGTTTGAGTTTTGTCTCTAATCCATTTTGATTTGACTTCTGTATATGGTGAGAGATAGGAATCTAGTTTCATTCTTCTGCATGTGGATGTCCAGTTTCACTGGTACCATTTATTGAAGACACAGTTTTTTTCCCCAGTGTATGTTCTTAGCACTTTTGTCACAAGTGGGTTCACCGTAGGTGTGTGGATTTGTTTCTAGATTTTCTGTTCTCTTCCATTGGTCTATGTCTCTGTTTTTATGCCAGTACCATGTTGTTTTGTTTACTATACCTCTGTAGAATAATTTGAAGTCAAGTAATGTGATTCCTATAGTTTTGTTCTTTTTGCTTAGGATAGCTTTGGCTATTCTGGATCTTTTGTGGTTCCACATATATTTCAGGATTTTTTCTATTTCTTTGAAGAATGTCATTGGTATTTTGATAGGGATTGCACTGAATCTGTAGATGTCTTTGGATAGTATGGACATTTTAACAATATTGATTCTTTCAATCCATGAACATGGAATGTTGTTCTATTTATTGATGTCCTCTTCAATCACATGTATCGTGCTTTATAGTTTTTATTATAGAGCTCTTGCACTTCTTTGGTTAATTCCTATTTAATTTTATGTGTGGCTGTTTTAAATGTGATTATTTTTTCTTTTTCACATTGTTCACTGTTAGCATGTAGAAATGCTACTGATTTTTGCATGTTGATTTTGTATCCTGCAACTTTACTGAATTTATCAGTTCTAATAGAGTTCTTGTGGGGCCTTTAGGTTTTACCAAATATAAGATCATATCATCTGCCACAAGGATAATTTGACTTCTTCCTTTCCAGTTTAGATGCCCATTATGTTTTTCTCTCATCTGATTGCTCCAGCTAGGATTTCTAATACTATGTTGAATAACAGTGGTGGCAGTGAGTGTATCCTTGTCATGTTTCAGATATTAAAGCAAAGGCTTTTAGTTTTACCCCATTCAGTATGATACTAACTGTGGGTCTGTCATATATGGCTTTTATTATGTTGAGGTATGTTCCTTCTATCCCTAGTTTTTTTAGGGTGTTTATCATGAAGTGATGTTGAATTATATCAAATGCTTTTTTGGCATCAATTGAAATAATCATGTGGTTTTTATCCTTCATTCTGTTGATATGGTGAATCACATAATTGATTTGCATATGTTGAACCATCCTTGCATCCCAGGGATAAAACTAGCTTTGTCATGATGAATGAACTTCCTAATGTATTGTTTAATTCAGTTTGCTACTAATTTGTTGAGGATTTTTGCATCAATATTCATCAGAGATATTGGCTTGTGGTCTTTTTTGATGTGTGTTTCTCTGGTTTTTGTATGAGGGTAATACTGACCTTGTAGAGTGAGTTTGGAAGTAATCCCTCCTCCTCTATCTTTCAGAATCATTTGAGTAGGATTGCTATTAGTTCTTCATTAAATATTTGGTAGATTTTAGCAGTGAAGCCATTGGGTCACAAGTTCTTCTTTACTGGGAAGCTTTTTATTGTGGCATCGATCTTGTTATTTGTTATTGGTCTGTTCAGGTTTCGGGTATTTTCCTCATTCAATCTTGGTTCTATGTATCTAGGAATTTTTCCATTTCTTCTAGATTTTTCCAATTTATTGACATATAGTTGCACATAGTAGCCCCTAAAAATCCTTTAAATTTGTGCAGTATGAGTTATAATATCTCTTTTATCATTTCTGATTTTATTTATTTGGATATTCTCTCTTTTGTTCTTAGTCTGGCTAAAGATTTGTCAATTTTGTTTAACTTTCCAAAAAACCAACTTATTGTTTCATTCATACTTTGCATTTTTTCTTTCAATTTCATTTATTTCTGCTCCGATCTACATTATTTCTTTTCTTCTACTAATTTTAGTTTGGTTTGTTCTTGCTTTTCTAGTTTTTTAAGATGCATCATTAGATTTTTCACTTGAAGTTTTTTTTCTTTTTAGACATAGCCACTTATATCTATAAACTTCCCTCTTTTGAATTCTTCCTTCTTTTGAATACTTTCAGTGATCTCATGGGTCATATTGTTTAATTCCCATGTGTTTGTATAGTTTCCCAAATTCCTCTCATTATTAATTTCGAGTTTTATTCCATTGTAGTCAGAGAAGATGCTTGATATTATTTCAATTTTTGAGTGTTTTCAGACTTGTTTTGTTACGTAACATATGGGCTGTCCTTGAGAGTGATCCCTGTGCCAAGGAAAACAATGTGTATTCTGTAGCTCTTGGATGAAATATTCCGTAAATATCTGTTAGATCTATCTGGTTGATAGTACAAATTAAGTCTAATGTTCTTTTGTTGACTTCCTGTCTGAAAGATTTGTCCATTGCTGAAAGTGGGGCCTGAAATCTCCAGCTATTATTGTATTGGGCCTATTCCTCTCTTTAGCTGGAATAATATTTCCTTTATATATCTGGGTACTCCAGGGTTGTGTGCATATTTATTTAAAATTGTTATATTTTCTTGCTGAATTGATGCCTTTATCATAATATAGTGACCTTTTTGTCTCTTTGTGTAGTTTTTGTCTTAAAATATGTTTTGTTTGATAGAAGCATAGCAACTCCTGCTCTTTTTTGATTTCTGTTGGCATGGAATATCTTTTTCCATCCCTTTGTTTTCAGTCCATGTGTGTCTTTATAGGTGAAATATGTTTCTTGTGGGCAACAGATCAATGGGTCTTCTTTTTTCATTTATTCAGCCAGTCTATGTCTTTTGATTGGAGAGTATAGTACATTTACATTCAGTGTTATTATTGACAAGTAAGGACTTTGCCTGCCATTTTGTTATTTGTTATCTGGTTGTTTTATGGTCTTCTGTTTTTTCTTTCATTTCTGTCTTCCTGTAATGAAAATAGTTTTCTCTGGTGATCTGAGTTAGTTTCTTGCTTTTTAGTTTTTGTGTATTCATTGTATGTTTTTTAGTTTGAGGTTACCATAGGGCTTGCAAATACTATTTATAACCTGCTACTTTAACCTGATAACAACTTAACACTATTGGCACAAACAAAAAAGGAAAAAGAAAATTAATAAAAACTCTACACCTTAACTTTGTTTCCCCATTTTTAATTTTTTTGTTTCTATTTACATCTTATTGTACTATGTCCTGAAAATGTGTTATAGTTATTATTTTTATTAGTTCATCATTTATTCTTTCTACATATGATAAGAGTAGTTTATACACCACAGTTACAGGGTTATAATATTCTGTGTTTTTCTGTGTGCTTACTATAAATGTTGAGTTTTGTACCTTCAGATGACTATTTATTGCGCATTAATGTTCTTTTCTTTATGACTGAAGTACTCTCTTTAGCATTTCTTGTAGGACAGGTCTGGTATTGATGAGATCCCTCAGCATTTGTTTGTCTGGGAATGTCTTTATTTATTCCTTGTGTTTGAAGTATATTTTCCATGGATATACTATTCTAGGGTAAAAGTGCTTTTCCTTCAGCACTTTAAATATGTCACTCTCTCCTGGTGTGTAAGGTTTCCACTGAACAGTCTGTTGCCAGACATATTACAGCTTCAGCTTATGTTAATTGTTTCTTTTCTCTTGCTGTTTTTAGGATCCTTTCTTTATCCTTGGCCTTAGAGAGTTTTGTTATTAAATGCCTTAAGGGAGTCTTCTTTGAGTTAAATCTGCTTGGTATTCTATAACCTTCTTGTACTTGGATATTGATACATTTCTTTAGGTTTGGGAAGTTATCTGTTATCCCTTTGAATAAACTTTCTACCCCTATTTCTTTTTCTACCTCTTCTTTAAGGCCAGTAACTCTTAGATTTGTTCTTTTGAAGCTATTTTCTAGATCCCATAGGTCTGGTTCATTTTTTTTTTATTCTTTTTTCTTTCATCTCCACTGACTGTATTTTCAAATAACTTGTCTTCAGGCTCACTAATTCTTTCTTCTGCTTGATCAATTCTGCTGTTAAAGGACTCTGATGCGTTCTTCAGTATGCTAATTGTATTTTTCAACTCCAGAATTTGTGCTTGATTATTTTTAATTATTTCAATCTCTTTGCTAAATTTATCTGATAGAATTCTGAATTGCTTCTCTGCGTTATCTTGAATTTCTTTGAGTTTCCTCAACGCAGCTATTTTGAATTCTTGGTCTGAAAGATCGCATCTCTCTGTTTCTCCAAGTTTGGTCTCTGGTTCCTTATTTATTTCATTTGGCGAGGTCATGCTTTCCTGGGTGGTGTTGATCCTACTAGGTGTTCTTTGATGTCAGAGCATTGAAGAGTTAGGTATTCATTCTAGTCTTTACTGTCTGGGCTTATTTGTAGTCATCCTTGTAGGGAAGGCTTGCTTGATATTTGAAAGGACTTTGGTGTTGTGATCTAAGCTGTATCTTCCTTTGGGGGCACCCCAAGCCCAGTTACACTGTGGTTCTTGCAGACTCATAGAGGCACCACCTTGATGGTCTTAATTAAGACCCAGGAAAATTCTCTGTATTACCAGGCAGAGACTCTTGTTCTCTTCCCTTACTTTCTCCTAAACATACAGAGTATCTCTCTCTATTCTGAGCCATCTAAAGCTGGGAGTGGAGTGACACCAGCACACCTCAGTGGCCACCACCACTAAGAGTGTGCAGGTTAGACTTTGATATTGTTTGGCTCTGTGTATTCAACCAAATCTCATATCTAATCATAATTCCCAATGTTGTGGGAGGACCTGGTGGGAGGTGATTGGATCCTGGAGGCAGATTTTCCCCTTGCTGTTTTCATGATAGTGAGTTCTCACGAGATCTGGTTGTTTAAAAATGTGTAACACTTCCCCCTTTGCTTGCTCTCTCTCTCCCCACTGCTACACCGTGTGAAGAAGGTGCTTGCTTCCCCTTTGTCTTTCTACCATGATTGTAAGTTTCCTGAGGCCTCCTCAACCATGCTTTCTGTACAACCTGCAGAACTGTGAGTCAATTAAACCTCCTTTCTTCATAAATTACCCAGTCTCAAGTATTTTTTATAGCACTGTGAGAACAGACTCATATAGACCTGAAGCCAGTACAGCACTGGGTCTCGCCCGAGACCTGCTGTAACCACTCCCTGGCTACTTCCTGTATCTTCTCGAAGCCCTTGGGGCTCTACAATAAGCAGGTGGCAAAGCCATCCAGGCCTGTGTTCTTCCCTGCAGGGTGGTGAGGTCCCCCAGACCCCCAGGTGGGTCCATAGTGCCATCTGGGAGTCAAGGACTAGAATCAGAAACCTTAGAAGTCTACCTGATGTTCTATTGTACTGTGGCTGAGCTGGCACTCAGACCACAAGACATAGTCCTTCTCATTCCTCCCTCTTCTTTCCAAAGCCATAGGAGCCTCACCCATACCCACTGCCATCCCAAGCCATGAGGAGTACTGCCAAACTAGCAAATGTTCCCTTAAGGCCCAAGGTTTCTTAGGTCAACTTCTGGTAAATGCTGCCTGGCCTGGGACTTACCCTTCAGGGCATTGCCCTTCCCTCTGGGAAGGTCCAAACATGTCATCCAAGAGTCAAGTCCTAAAACTGGGGAACCCAAGAGCCTGCTTGGTGCTTTTCTCCCCTGTGGCTGTGCTGGTGCCTAAGGTACAAGACAAAGCCCTTTTTACTTTTCCTTCTGCTTTTCTCAAGCAGAAGGAGTTTTGCCCCTTTGACACCACAGCTGGTAAGATACTGAGTTTCTCCTGAAGTCAGCAAGTCTCAGAGGCTCACCAAGGTCCTTACCTACATAGTACCTGGGCATCACTGCTGGTTATTCAGGACCCAAGGACTTTTCAGTTAACAAGTGATGAATGCTGCCAAGACTGGGTCCTTTTCTTCAAGGCAGTGGGATCCTTCCTGGCCCAGAGTGTTTCTAGATATGTGGTCTGGGAACTAGGTCCTGAAGTGGGGCCTCATGACTCTGACCAGTGCCGTGTCCTGCTGTGGCTCAGCCGGTATCCAATATGCAAAACAAAGTCCTCCCTACTCTTCCCTCTCCTCTCCTCAAGTAGAAGGAAGGGGTCTCTTTTGTAGCTGTGAGCTGTGCAGCTGGGGTAGGGGAGGGGTGATGCCAGCACCCCTTGGCTGCCCCAGCTGGTATCTCAGAAAGTCACATGCCCCACCCACCCGCCAGCAGACCACTGTCTGTGGGCCTAGTTCAGCACCCGGACTCATCTAAAAGTTGCAATCTTTATGGCCCAGACTGCCTTTCAAGTTTACTTGGAGACACGGAGCAATGTGGCCCTCAGTGGCAAGGTTTGCAGGCACTCAAGTTCCAACAGCTGGGATCCGTGATTCCCCTCTGGCTGAGGCTGGTTTAAATGCTCCCTCTCAGAGTGGGCAGCAGCTGAGTTTGGTCTGGTTTTCCTTTCTGCTCTACCAAGATAGCACTGAATTTGATGCTTCACAATCACTGTGTTCTCCCTCCCCCAGCACCAAGAGATGCTATTGGCACCATGCCTCTGCTGCTGCTGCTGGGGGTAGGGGAGGGATGGTGTCAGTGATTCAGGATTGTTAAAAAAATCTCTTCAGTGCCTCTTTCAGCAATATGAAGTTACAATTAGGTACTGTGAATACTCCCCTGATTTTTGGTACTTATGAAGGTGTTTTTTTTTTCTGTGTATGAAGTTGTTAACTTGGTGTCCTTGTAGGGGGAACAATCGGGGAAGCCTTGTATTCCACCATCTTACTCTGATTATTGATCTTAAAGGAGGAGTTTATCTTGAGTTATCCAGATGGTCCCTTAATGCATATATCCTCATCACAGAATTCATAGAGGAGGATGCAATGCGAAGATGTGAGAGAGAGAGAGAGATGCAGCCACAAGCCAAGGAAGGCAGCAGCCACCAGAAGCTGCAGGAGACAAGGGATAGGTTCCCGCTGCATTGGAGGGAATATGGCCCTACTGACACCTTGATTTTGGACTTCTGGCCTCTAGAACTATGAGAGAATAAATTTCTGTTGCTTTAGCCACCCAGTCTATGGTATTCCCCTACAGCAGCCTGAACTGAGATAATCCCCAAGCTTCACTTTGTGCCTGTGTATCCGCTATCTATGATAAAAAATAATATTTGCAATAACTTAGTTTTTATGTCTTAAGATTTCCACATGTCAACCTAGCTTCATCCAAATGACCAGTCAGAATGCATTGTACTTACCTTGAGTCACTTGTTTTTCCAATCAGAGGTGAAGCTGTCATCCTGGGGTCCTCATGCAGCCCCCAGATCCTTTCCACCATTTAAAAATATGGAGATATCTATAAAGTTTGGATTTACACCTTCTTCTGAGAACTGAGAGACCTTTTGACACAGGCTCACCATGGTGCCCAGCAGGCATGGTCAGATAGAGACAAACACGGCTGCTGGGCTGCTCCCTTGGCCTGTCCCTCAACTTGCTTTCCTTGCCCAGCCCTTGCAGGCACTGAGTGTGAGGTGCCCATCCATCACCCTAAGAACAGGCGCCTCCCCAGAATACTTCATCATGAGATGGCCCCTGTGACCCCTGAGGTCATTCCCATCACACAGTTAATTTTCTGATTCTGTGATTTGATGGGAAATTTCTCAGTGATTAAACTTCTTATTTTCTTCCCTGAAACCAAATCTATACCAGTGAAGGCATTTCTATATGTGTAAACTAGAGAGGCATTTCTGAAACACTGTTTCTGTGTAGGAGGGGGTTTTGGCCAACAGCTTCTACAAGTGCCTGTTTGCACTGACAGCTGCGTAGGTAACTAAGATGATTTTCTTGATTTGGGCAGCCAATCTTACCAGGGCCTGAGGGATATTTTCTTTTCTAAAGGAGTTAGCTATATAACCAGAAAAATCCTTGTAAACATTTCTTTTTGTCCAATGGGTTTCCAAAGTCAATTATAGCATGTTTGGAGCAGGAAAACAAATGAGAGTGAATAGTCAGGGAGCATCTTCTGGCACCACTGATGTTCGCTGCCCCAATTTCCTTTTCTTTTTTGTGTCCCCTAGCACAGCCTGATATACCTGGGGATAATTGTTAGCCTACACCATTACATGTGGCAAGTAGCGCTCATTTCAGGGGACTGAGAAATCCCTTGTAATAGATACTTATAAAAATCCATGTAATAGATTTTCAGGAAACATTGACTGATTTCAGGTGTCCGATCATAGCACCCTAGATGTCATGTCTACTTTTAAATATGGACCATTTTTGAAAGACTTATACAAGCTAGATTGGATCCACAATGGTGTTATCTGGCAACCCCTTTTTCTTCCTTGAATGAACCTCCCCCTGCTCCCCATGTAGTGGTATGCTGGGTGAGGGGGACCTGGGTTTGAATTTTGCCTCTATCAAGGTTTGATTGGTCTGGGGCAAGTTACTTTAACTCTGTGATGTGATTGTCTACAAATGGGGACAGTAATGCCTACCTCAGAAAATTGTGGCAAAAGAAAATGTCATAATATACTTACTTACCACAGTGATATACTTACCACAGCATCTGACATAAGATACCTATCTGCCTCATTGCTGTAGTAAAAATTACAACTGCCTAAGTTGCTGTAAAATGTATGTGAGAGTCACTCATCTGTCGTGACCTCAACTCCCTAGGACATAGCCGAGAACCTGTATTAGGCCATTCTTGCATTCCTATGAAGAAATACTATAGACTTGGTAATTTATAAGTAAAAAAATTTAATTGGCCCACAGTTCTGCAGGCTGTATAGGAAGCATACTGGCATCTGCTTCTGGGGAGGCCTCAGGAAGCTTCCAATCATGGCGGAAGGCAAAGGGGGAGCAGGCACATCACATGGTGAAACCAGGAACAAGAGAGCGAGGGGGAAGGTGCCACACACTTTTAAAGGACCAGATCTCATGAGAACTTGCTTACTGTCATGAGAACAGCACCAAGAGGATTGTGCTAAGCAGCACCAAGAAGATTATGCTAAGCCATCCATGAGAAATTCATCACTGTGATCCAGTTACCTCCCATCAGGCCCTACCTCCAACATTTGGAATTAAAATTCACCATGAGATTTGGGTAGGGACACATATCTAAACTATATCAAAATCTAAAAAGAAATTAAAAAGGTTTTGTTGTTAAAGCAGTTGCCTTAGGATCCATGTACTAAATTGCAAGTGATTTACTTTTTGAGTACTGTGGTTCTCACTTATAAATAGTGTACTCCTACCTTGTTTTACATTGCTAACCAACTTGGTTATAAGGTTTCTAAATTCACAGCAATGCAGCAAGAGGAGTATTGTATGGATATAAATTACTCTTAGAGGTACCTATGGCAATAACAGTGGCATACAAGTGACAATAAGGAAAGGGACAGGAAAATTATGATATATGCTCAGCATTGATAGTTATAGTGATTATTCTAAATGATCATGGAAAAGTAAAATTATCTTCAGGTCATACCAAGAAAACTTAAAAGAATATGCTTCATTTCTGGAAAGTAATTTCCACACTTTTTAAGTTTGCTTGATTGAATGGGCAGCTAATAATTTATCTGGAAAATCCATGTACTTGAAATATCTTATTTTTTATTCCTCTAAGAATAAAAAAATGTTAAGAACAGTAGTACAAGATGAGTATCCCTTATTCAGAATGCTTGGAAACAGAAGTATTTCAAATTTCAGATTTTCTCAGATTTTGGAATATTTCCATTGTACTTACTGGTTGAGCATTCCAAATCCAAAAATCTGAAATACGAAATACTCCAATGAGCATTTCCTTTGCATATCTTGTCGATGCTCAAAACGTTTTGGATTTTGAATTTATATTAACTTTTCTGGGTCCATGAGAAAACATGTTCAGAGGTATGTTAAATAACTCCCTCTAGGAATTTTATTGTGAGATTTAAAAATTTAACATGCAAGTAGAAACTCAAAGTAATACTATGCAAATATTATTATATAAACATATGCAACACTGCAAAAATTGAATAACTGAGCAATTGAGCCACAAATAATTTCTAAATGAATTATAATTTTATAAATTGTATGTTAGCATATAATATGCATTGTTGGAAAAGATCATTTGTATAAGAAAAATACGTTTCTTCTTGGAATCACAAAAGTTTCAAACTGGAAGGAACCTAACAGTTCTAGTCCAGCCTCCCCTCTGAGACAGGAGTCCCCTTTACAACTCCCTACATACCCTTAGTGTCATGAAGCAGTTTGGATAATGGATGCTGGAGCCAAATTGCCTGAGTTTGTATTCCAGCTCTACCACTTACACTCTGTGTGACCTTGAGCTAGTCACTTGACCTGTCTGTCTCACGTGCTTCATCTAATTATTGGGGAGAAGTATGATAACTACACATAGAAATTATTATCTTGAAAATTATATGAGTTAATACATGCAAAGCACTTAAAATGGGGTTTGGAATATAGGTACCAATAAATTGTTTAGTGACATATAATCTATAATCCTTTAAATTAGGAGCTACACTAAGTGAAAAGAAGAGACGAGGGTATTTGTCATATGGTTCATGGGTGTTACATGCTGGGGTGATGTGTATGAACTGATCTGTCTGCATTAGAACCATCAGATCTTGATGCTTGTCATGTTTTCTTGTCATAGTCATATTAATGGTTACCAGGTCATGGGGGAAGTAGGTACAGGGAGATGCCATTATTACTTGAAAGGATAGCTACAGTGGCCAGTTGCAGAATGTCTTGCCCTCCCTGATGCATTTACTCCCTTGGAAGTGAGTCTCTGACCCTTCTCAACAGCATGACTCACAGCACTTTGTAAGGGCGCATTGGAATGAACTGCCCTGGTGGGTATCCTGGGTGACATAGACAGGAATAGAGCAGGACAGAAGAGACAGGCTAGCATTGAGTTGCATGTGATGCTAGAGGTCTGGCTGAATCCTGGCTGGACCATAGCTAAAAATATTCATCAAGCAAGAAGTGTATCTCAATGAGCACAATGGACCACAGTGATAGGAACTTTGTCTATAGAAAGATTAGGATCAAATTAGCATGTAAGAGAGGTGTTGGCAGAAGGAATTCGAGGCCAGCACCAAGGATAGTTCCCTGCAAGGCTTCTGCAGCACACAGACTTTCTCAAAGACAGTTCAGTCTCTGATCCAAGCCCTCCCTTGACTAAATATGCCTGGGCCTAGAAGGGAAACCTAATAAAGCCAGTTTAAATGAAGGTCACATCTTTTCCTCCCAATAAGTCTTTATGGTTTGTTCAGAATAGCAGCAAAATGTTGCTTATGTTGAAAGGTGCCTGATTTTCTGAATTCTTGAACATTTTTCATTATGATTTCCTTCTGGAATGCTTCTTTTTATTCTTAAGGCCAGGGAAGTTTCCTGAGAGTGAATCCACAATGATCCTTGACTGTGTTCTTAAAAAAAAAAACACTAGAACAGATTTAGTTGACTGTGACTTTAGATGACCATGTTAAGAATATGTGCCACTCAGCAAAAGAACCTATCATCAAACAACCTACAGAATGGGAGAAAATTTTTGCAATCTATCCATCTAACAAAAGTCTAATATCCAGAGTCTACAAGGAACTTAAACAAATTTAGAAGAAAAAAAAACCACAAACCATTAAAAAGTGGGCAAAATACATGAACAGACACTTCTCAAAAGTAAATATTTATGGCATCCAACAAACATGAAAAAAAGCTTAACATCACTGATCATTAGAGAAATGCAAATCAAAACCACAAGGAGATACCATCTCACACCAGTCAGAATAGCAGGTATTAAAAAGCCAAGAAACAACAGAGGCTTGGGGCCTGTTGGAGGGGAGGGGGAGGGAGAGCATCAGGAAAAATAGCTAATGCATGCTGGGCTTAATACCTAGGTGATGAGTTGACAAGTGCAGCAAACCACCATGGCACAAATTTTCCTATGTAACAAATCTGCACATGATGCACATGTACTGTGGATCTTAAAAATTTTTTTAAATAATATGTTCTACCCTTTCTGGGCAGTCTCATCATGACTACAATCCCTGGAGCTTAAGAATGACCTTGAATCTTTTGTGGCTCAGATAGAAATATCACTAAAGTCTGTGCTAGAAATAATCTGTTCACTAATCCCAGGCTATAGTTATTTGGAAAGTTCTGAATTCACTCCTCTGGGTCTTGTCTTTCTCTAGGTCTGCTCCTTGCTAACATTTAGTGGAGTGTTGATGCCATAATTAACAAAGTGTCAGGCTCTCCTCTAAAACTCACTTCTACCCACAGCACCCAACAGTGACTTTTGACAATTTTTCACACCTCTCACAGATGCTTAATCCACTCAGAAATAAGCGGTAATACTTTATTCACCAGCCCCTACACCTGTACTTTCCATCAGTGAGCTAAGTTTCATTGAATGATGTGATCGTAGTTTTCTCTTCCTGGAAGCATGCAAAGTAGAAGCTTTTTCTTTCTCCGAAGCCAAAATAAAGCAAATAAACATATATTATATGCTGACTGATTAGTAGCTTTACATTGTACGTATCAACCAGCATTTAGTCATGTTTAGAGATCTAGGTACTGGAAATCATTTTCCCCAATGTAGGAAAAAGTTTTGGATTGTTGCCTAGTTTTAAATCTTCTTCCAACATCATGCTTCAACCACAAAAGATAGTAGGAGGAATAAGTTGGAGAAAATTGGATGGTAATAAGGATGGTAAAGTGAAGAGAGGAAGCATATTTTCTTTGTCCCTTTCTCTAGGGTGGTAATTGGACTAATTCATCTGGTATTATCATTCTTTTCAAAACACCTAAAAGCATAGTCAAAAACAGTAGACAACTATAAGACTTGGTTATCTTTTCAGATCCATCATCATATTTTCTATATGGCATATAGTCAAATGCATTATCACTCCAGGAAGATGTGTGCTGGGTCTCTTTGCAACATGGTGTGTGGCTCTAGCCACACATGCTAGGCAGCTATACCAAGCAACAGGGACTGAGTTCCCAAATCCAAGGAAACATATCATAATATGTTCTCTCCTAAATTAACAAAACTGTTATTCATATAAAGTTGATACATAAGAGGAGAAGATTGAGAAAACAGGTTTCTTTATGAGCGCAAGCTAGAAAGCTACTCAGTTTTGCTTCTATATTTCCAAATAGCATATAATGATAGAATGATTATATAGTAAATCATGTTAATTACTTTCTTCCACAGCTGTTGTTTTCAATATGGGGAAATTATAATTGTTTAAAATAAGTGTATAACTTTCTCCTACATTTAGTGTACTAAATACAAGTAAATGAGGTTTTGAACATCTTTTAAAAATGTTTTATCTTTAGTGAAAGATATGTTAACTCTAAATTTTCAGAATTAAATAAAATGCCATAGTTTATGTTTGCTTATTCAGATTCATAATTTGATTGCATAATGAGTATTACATTTTAGTGCTATGTTAGATATGAGTAAAACTTTTCTTTGAATTATTCTCATTTGATACCTTGTAAAGTTCTGATAGTTGTCATTCTTAGCTTATAGTCTACTAAAATATGTGTCTGTGTGCAGTTTGTTTTCATGCAACTTATTTATTTCAAATATATACAGTAGGTGATGACATTAACTTCTTTTTTGTGAGATAGTTTTGAGTATCCTTTGAATTTTCTTTGGAAGAGCTTGTACTATATCTGCAAACTTAATCCCAATATGCATTGAAGAACTGTGAAGTACACACAATTCTATTTGGGTCATAGATGTTTATACTTTATGGTTAGGTCTATTTAATGTTTTTATATAGTTTACATTCATGTCAGTGAGAAGGAGTTAAGACATACGTACATATCTCAAATGCAAAGGCTATATATTGAATATATGCAGGAGAGCCAGTCCTGGGTGTAAGGACTGATAGGGAATAAGTTCCTTGCTGATTATAAATAAGATGATTTTCACAGCAATATTCACAATAGCAAAGACATGAAATCAACGTAGCTACCCATCAATGGTGGATTTAATTTTAAAAATGTGGTACATATATACCATGGAATACTACACAGCCATAACAAAGAATGAAATCATGTCCTCTGCAGCAGCGTGGATGCAGCTGGAGGTCATTATCCTAAGCAAATTAATGCAGGAACAGAAAATCGAATATTGCATATTCTCACTTACAAGTAGGAGCTAAGCACTACATATACATGGACACAAAGATAGGAATAATAGACCCTGGAAACTACTAGACGTGGAAGGGAGGGAGAGGCATGGGCTGAAAAACTACCCATTGGGTAATACGCTCAGTACCTGGGTGATGGGATTCACACCCCAAATCTCAGCTTTATGCAATATACCCATGTAACAAATCTGTACATGTACCCCCTAAATCTAAAATAAATGTACAATTATAAAAAATCAATAAAGATAATTTGCAACCAAGCTTTACTTAAAGGAGAAACAGAAGCAGGATGAAGAAATGTAAGAACATTATAATAGAACAAATATATGTATATGTTAAAATAATATGAAAAAATATTCACAGTACTAAGAGACAGTATGAAAAAGTGCTGGTGAACATTAATATGGAGAAAACTTAAAAGTTTGAATGGAGAGAAGCTGTTTAACACTTGGTGCTTGTACTAGTTGTCTCTTGTCCTGTGACAAATTACCTCAAATCTTTACCCTCAAACAAAACACACATTGATTGTCTCAATCTCTGTGCATCTGGGATCCAGGCATGGGTAAGCTGTGTCCTCTGCTTCAGGATTTCTCAGAGGCTTAGCTGAAGGTGTGGGCTGCGATGGGAGTCACCTCGAGGCTCCACTGGAGAAGGACTGGCTTCCAAGCTCATTTGCTGTTGGTGGGATTCACTCCCTAATGGCCAGTTGCAGCTCTTAGTTCAATGCCACATGGGCCTCTCCAACGTGGCAGTTTGCCTCATCAAAGTGAGCCAGCAGAGAAGGTAATACAGAGTTTGCTAGTGTAGGGGCGAGGAAGATGGCTTCCCTTCATCCTTCTTGGTTCTTTGGCTAAGCTACGAATTAAATTGACGTAAGACAGATGAGTAGGAGAAAAGGTGGACACATTTATTACATGCATAGGGCATCACAGGAAGGAAAAGTGAATATCCCCAAACCCAGTGAGATCTTGAAGCATATTACCATCTTCCGAGGGGATAGAGGAGGGGCATGTAGGCAGCTTACAGGGGAGTAATTGATTCTGGAAAAGAGGAATGGACACTCCGTAGAACAGGTGATTGGACATTGTGTCCAACTCTGGTTTTCTCTGTGATGAGTCAGACCTCCCTACTTGGTAAGATTCCCAGAGAGGAGATTCATGACAGCTGAGCCGCCCCTGGAGGATCCATCTTTAGGCAGATAAAGGAGAGCCCAGAGACAGCCCCTCCCTGCACCTTCCCTTCCTAGGTGCCCTCAGTTTGAAGTAATCAGCGTTTCAAAGCAGCATATTTTGGAATGGCATTTCCTGCTCTCAAGTAATGAAAGTTCTATAATGAGCAGCCTTCTTCCTGATACAAATACTTCTACTAATGAAGATTTCCTTTGTAGATGTCAATTTCTTTTACAAAAGGAGAGGTTTTCAGAGCTACTCCTGTGTCTGCATTTTCTCAGAATAACCAGCTCAAAATATGTCAGAGGAATATATTTGGGGCTAGTATATCCTAGTCTCCTACAGTCATATTTTGAGGTGACGTGTTCTTAGCCCCAACACTAGTAAGATGGAAGTCAAACTCTTTCCTCATGTAACTACCGAAGTGACATCCCATCAAGTGTGCTGTTTTCTGTTGGCTGAAGCCAGATGCTAGGTCCGGCCTCTGCCAAAGGAGAAAATATATCATAATGATCCCTTGGGATCATCTCAGAAGTGTACATACCATTGTCCATTCCCTTGCTTAAGAACTAGAGTTTAGGCTGGGTATGGTGGCTCACTCCTGTAATCCCAGCACTTTGGGAGGTGGAGGAGGGTGGATTTCCTGAGCTCAGGAGTTCAAGAACAGCCTGGGCAAAGTGGCAAAACCTCGTCTCTACTAAAATACAAAAAATTAGCCAGGCGTGGTGGCATGTACCTGTAATCCCAGCTACTTGGGAGGCTGAGGCACAAGAATTACTTGAACCCAGGAGGCAGAGGTTGTAGTGAACCGAGATTGAGCCACTGCACTCCCGCCTGGGCGACAGAGCAAGACTCTGTCTCTGAAAAAACAACAAACAACAATAAAAAAAACTAGAGTTTACACAATAGCAAACATATCCCTGGATTAAGCATCATGTGCATGTTTGCCTGTGTATACACACTTACTGACACATATGTGAGTATATGTGTATGCACTTATATGTGTATATGCACACACATCATTCACAGAGATATATTAGAAACTTTTTTCTTCAAGGCTTTAGATATAAGCATTCTAACATATATTCAGCCCCAGGAAAAATTTGAAGTGGAAGAATATCTATTTTTTCCCGTTCCACTCCCCCTGCTAAGGACCCCTTTGTTCATTTCTGGGCCTCCCTTCCCTCCAGGCCCACTGTATCCAATTTCCTCCTACTGATCCCCAGATTCACTCCTTCCTGGGGGACCCAGCTCTCTAGGCATTGAATATGTCTATGCTTCTTTCCAATATAATCTCTGCATGCCGTAACCTGCTTTTCCTCTAAGGTTACTGCTTTCTGAAATGTTAAAATGCATAGTGCATGGAAACTATTTGCTTCTGTCATGGCTAAATAATCTGTTTCCCCTAACATAAATAACAAAAGGCCAGTCTACAGTTTTCATTTCGCCAGGACTTCCTGAGGGGATGTGCTGAATGGAGGGTTAGTGTGTGTTCCAGGACAGAGAGGGAGGTTATTTTGGCATTTGTGTCATTACCACAAGTAGGTAACTGCTGACATTGTCCGTCCTGGTGCCTGGAGGCATTTCCCTGACACCTTCCACTCCATGGGCTCCGCTCTTATTCTTCCCTGTCCCTGGACTAGTCTCCCTCCCCTTGTCCGTTTGGTGATTGCTTCTCCACCTTTCACAATCCCACTTAGATTTTACCTTGTGTTGTGAGGATGTCCCTGATGTGGTAGGGTAGAATTATTTACCACAGCCGCCTTCCTCCTAGCCTGTGTCTTGTGCGTTATTGCACGCAGCTCACCACAGTGTATTTATTTTGAACAAGTTCTATTCTCCCGGATTTTTAGTCCTTAAAGGACAGAATGCTTTAATAGGATGAAATGAAATTTAAAAACAAAAGACACATTATCCTGTGCCCCAACCAGCATCTCTTCTTGAAGTTCCTCTGTGGATGCTACTGTGAAACCACTTCCCCTGAACCCGAAAGTTTCTTCTGGCTTTCCTTGTCTTCATGCATTCATGTACTTGCCTCTGAGTCCTGTTGACTCCTGAAAACATATCTTTTATGCATGTCTTTTATTCTCCTCTTCCGTTTTCTGCCCTAGTCTGGGTCCTGCTCATCCCTTATCTGGACTAAGTGGTGCCTTGCCTGCAGCTGACCACCATACGACTCAGCTTTTCAAACACCTCTTTTGTTAGGTAAACCCTCATTGTTTCTCATCTAGCAGTAGGGTCCAAGTCCAAATTCTACAGCTTATCATTTGAATGTTCTTTATGCTGTGTTCCTTAGCAACCTTCCTGTCTTTAGCTGAACAAAGATGGATTCCCATGATGTCGTCTTTGGTGGCTCCAATGTCTACAGCAGCACTTAATATGTGGCAGATGCATAATAAATATTGAATTCATAAATGACTTCAGTTATAATTAGCTAGGATTTGACATTTATTTAGTAACTATTTTCTGACAAGCACATTTTACTGATGAGGAAACTGAAGTGTGCGGAGGTAACAACTGGCCAGTGCCACATGGCTGGTGAGTGACCGCCTGGAGGAGAAGGCAGGCAGCTGCCCCAGTGCTCTCCCATAGCAGTGTGCAGGCTCCGACCCACACAGGCCTTGTCAGATTCCACTAAGGAAGGGTAAACCAGAGGATATAAGTGAGCTTGTTTTTAACAATAATTATTGCCTGTCTCAGAGGAAGTTAAATTTTAATCCTCCATTATGATTTTTATCTATAGTTAGCTGCATTTTCAAATCTTAAGGTTCCTTCTCTTAGGTTTGGTTTGGGTTATTTTCTCCACTTTTCTAATATGATTAGATACCTCCAATGCACTCTTAGGTCTAGTGTTCAAATGGCAATAAGGGGAAAATGAAAATGCCAGCTGCCAAATCTTATGTGGCTTCATCCCCTTTTCTTGGGATACAAGTTCAAGGAATAATCAGAGTTCAGAGATAAATATGTGAAGGACTGTTTCCCTGTTCTTAATTAAGGAACTTTAATTAAGGTGTAAAACAGTATGACAGGAGAGACAGAGTCCTCTGCAGGCCAGGCCCTGACATTCAAAGCAGGTGAAGTTTGCTTCCATTTTATCATTCTCTACTTTTCCTTCCTTCCCCTGCCCCAATTCTCCCCACCACTGACCAGTGCCCTCCTCTTTGCTTCTCTTTATCCCCTATCAAAATACCCTATTGATTAATTTTCGCTTCAGAAAAATCTGACAAACTCCCCAGTGAGTTGAATGATAATAACAAAAAAAGAGCTGCAACGTATTGAGTGCCTCCTATCTCCCAGGCACTGTGCTATGTAGTTTTCTGTAATTGCCACTCCGTATAGCAACTTAGTAAGTTATTCCTAGTTTACAGTTGCTAAAACAGAAGTTTAAGGAAGTGAAATCCACGGTATCATAGGACACAGTAGAAAAGTAGAAGAATTAGGAATCTACTTCAGGGTTGTCTTCATTCCCATAGTTGGGCCTGTTTCTTCATTAATATGGTTTCCATCCAAGAGTCATTGCATTTTAGTAAGCAAGAACTTAAAGCTAGAGAAATGAACCTCTAATGGTTGACTTTTAAATAGCAACAAGGCTAAAGGATAGAAAGTCTTTTAGGCACCCTCCACTTGGCACACCTTCTAGGCATGTTCTGTGACTTTATATCATGCTGACCGTGAACTGGCTTCTTTTTAAGATAAAATTTCCCTAGAATTACTGTAGCAAAAGATTGGTGTTCCTCCTGCCTCTGAGTATCTGCCAAAAGCAAACTGCATAAAAGCCTTAGTGGCCTGTATTTCAAGGTCTCCTGCGAATTGTTGTGGATCCCCGAACAAATGATAAATACATTTCTGGAGCACTTAGGCAATAAGAGCACTTGCTGTGCACAGTTCTAGGTGTTCTAAGTCCTTTTAACTCATGTCATCTTCATACCACCTTAAGAATGTGTTAAGTACTCTTACCCTGTTCTAGGAGTCGGAACACTGAGGCACAGGGATATGAAATCTAAGTAGTAGATATTAAATCTAGTATAAGTAGAAGACTTAAACCCAGACTGTCTGAACCAGAGCTATTTGTCCTAACTACTTTGCACTTCTACTTCTCTGTTGAAATCCTTATGCAAATAATCATTGTCTCTTGGGGAGGGTAACTTCTTAGGAGACAGTATGTCAGTATTCTGGTGGGTCATAACTTTAAACCAAAAGAAAAACAAGGCAGTGTGCCCTCAAGAACTCAGGCCTCTTCTACATGGCTTCCTAAGACAACCTGATTGCTAGGCGCTCATTGCATAGAACCCCTGCACCGCCCAGGTTGCATGGTGGGTTGACCACCATTCTGTTTGGGTTGGGATATAGACAGAATAGGCACCCCAGGACATTTGAGGAAAGCTATGGGAGACAACAATGTGAGTGATAAAATAGTGTTACAGAGCACAAATCACTTCTTGAGGGGTTGCTAGGATGAAAAAGATCAAGACCTGCAAGGTCAATAAGAGCTTCCTGGGGCAGTATGGTCTTGAGATAGAGACTGAGGAAGATTGGAAAAGACTCTTCACCTTGCCCTTGCTTGCCCTCCATTAAGAGCTGTGATTTGCTGCTCTTTCGTTTTTTACCATCTTGTATAACCCCAAGAAATTAAGTAGCAGGGGAGAAGTGTTGCCCATTGCAAAGTATGATCTTGATTATAAAGTATGTTCTGGGGCCTCCATTTCAGTCCAGGGAAATCTCTTTTGTGTTACTGCTTTCATGTGTTTGGGGAGACTGGGGAGAGAAGGAAGCAGTGGGATGGGGGGAAGAACTTGCCTTACAGAAAAGTCCCAAGGCATGCATGAGGATTTGTCAATTGAATGAATGTACAGTCTAGTAAAGAGAGGAAGATTTAAAGTGTTCAAATTTTTTTTTTCAGAATCTACAGGCAAGAATGCTGTACCATTGTTTGTTCATTACTAATCGGGCACCTTCAGCCATGTTTCCATTCAAAAATATTGGAGAATTACAGGGGTTTGAATAATGATAATCATGGCATATTTCACATTTTGAAGTTTTGAATAATTCACCTGAACTTAATTGCAAAATGAAATACTGTATTTGTGCATAGCCTTCTGGTTCTACATTAGGAAAAGAAAGGTATATTATACTTCTAAACCCTGACCCTGCTTTGTTTTAAGAATTTTTGTAATGAAATCTGCATACCCAAGGGTTTCCCAAAGAATGTGAAATGCCAGAAGAATGCATAAATGCCCCGAAGGTGAACAGGATTAATTTAATGGCAAATAGTTGCCTTCAGAAAACATAGGAAGAACAAAGAAAATAACATAAATAGGTTTTGACATGAGACATTAGCAGATGGTTTTGTATAGACACAGAGGTATTGTCTTTGCACTTTGTTAATAAAAATTCTGCAGACATCGTTCATATTATGTTTGTCAGGAAATGATCATATAAATAAAAATAGAAGGTTGGTGTGGAAAGGATATAAATATTGAACACATTTCACACTGCCTATCAATCAGTTAACAATGGGCTAGTTTCCTTGCCCTTTACCATTATTCAATGCAAATTTTGAAATGTAGAAGGCATTATAAATTTGTTATGTGTCTCAATTACATATTAAAAGGTGTTTTCATTTGAGTGGCAATCCATAAATATTGCATTGCCACATCTATTAATTCCCCATCAAAATACATTTTTTTTTTAGTTAGGAAAGCTGATATCTTCTTGGTGAGGTTGATCACCTTGGCTGTGGCCATTAGCTCTGTTCTATTGGCCAGACTCAGCTATCCTTTCTTGAACCTTTCAGACACAAACTTTTTAAAAGAAACATAATGAAATCCTTCCTTACACTGAGTGTTGCTAGGAACATGTCCAGACTTGGAAAACCTTCTCTCATTTTATTATGATTCATTTTAGATAGCAGTCAGACTATGCTTTCTTCTATAGCATTAACACTATTTAATTAAGGATTCCAAAAGACCATTTTCTTTGTATTATATTTATTTAGACAAAGAACATTCCAAATCTCTTGGGAAGGCTGTGAAATTATTTCTTAACACGGAAGGCCTGTAAAGATTTGTTTCCATCAGATTTTGGTGAAATGCACCATCTGTTCAGCTAAAGAGCCGCTATTATCAAAACAGGTAGAAATAGAAACTTCTTTATTTTCATCACCTTTTTTTGTGCCACTGTCACTGTATTACCAACCATTTGCAAAATCTGTTATAAATCGTCAGACTTCATGTGCTCTCACACACCAAGCTCTTTTGTGTGTAGGCCTGGGCCTCAGGGTCATTGGCATTGATCTGGCCACCGGACAGTAGCTCGGATTTTATTTGGTTTTACTGCGGAGCATGGGGCTACTTATTTTACTGTCATCTGAATTTTGCTAAATTCAAGAGCAAATTTGCTCTCTTCCTTCTTTCTTTATTTCTCCTTCCTATTTCTTTTCTCTCTCCCACCTTTCTAATTTTTTTGTTCATGTCCTAGAGCCATGCCAGTACTCACAGCCACCCAAACATTGCAGGCTTTTTTGTGCCTTTGTACCTGCTGTTTTTGTTGGACAGCCTTTTCTTAAGTCCTTCCATTGGCGAGGACTTCTTACCTTTCCAGGCTTCACCACAACAGTTTCAGTTCTGGAAAAGCTCTGTAAATCCCCTGCCCTCCCACTTCCAGGTGGCCCACATCTCTCCTCTCAGCACAGTCTAGCTACCTCTCTCATGGTACTTACTGCATGCTATTGTGTCGACACACTTGTTCATCTCCTCATTAAGCAGTAGTAAGTTCCTTTTGAGTAGAGACTGGGTCTTGTATCTCAGGATTGTTTGCACCCAACAATGTTAAGACTCAATAATTAGTGGGCGAATGAATGGATTGTGTTTGGATGGAAATACAGTGTCCACTCCTTGCTCCAGGAGATGATGCACATTCAACATGCTCACTACCCTGATGAAGCTTTATCATTATTTGGAAAATTCAGACATGTTCATGACCAAGGAGTAGTACAATGAACAGAGGGATCAGAGCCGTGTGATCAAGGAAGGCTTTGTGGAGGAGTTGGGATTTGAGCTCTTCCATGAGTTATATTTATTCTTCATCCTTCCTCCTAGTATAGGGACCAAAAAATGAAAAGTCAGAATGTCTCCAGGAGAAAAAAAAAGAGTTCGGTTCTTTTATCTGGTCAAAAATGACAACTCTTGAAGAGGTCTTCTTTATTTCAAATTCTTTCACCGATTAGTACCTATATGACTTTGGACAAATTACTTGGCCACTTTAAGCAGCACATTTCTTCATGTATCAAATGGTGATTAAAATTGAGCTGTGATAAGAAAAAAAAGAGATAATTTATGTAGCATTCTTACCATGATGGTTGGTATATGGCAAGTGCTCAATGAATATTAATCATGATTACTGCTGTCATTATTAAAGCCTTTTACCATCTGGCTTATCTGTTATAAAGTGTATGTGTTCATTGTGCTTTATTAGATAAAGTGAGCCCTGCTGTGAAAAAAAATACTATGCATCAAAATTTACTTTAATGTGTTTATTAGGTTGAACCATATAAAACTGTCATTTTTATAGGTCAGTTGTGATCAAATATCAGCAATTCTATGTGAATCAACTTTATGTATTTACCCATTTAGAATCTTAGATCTTGCTTATAAATTAGAAAGTCTTTCAATGGAAAACATTATACATGGGAACGTTTATCATCTCATGATCCACTGATTTCAAGCAGTAGTCTCTATAAAACCGCCATTTGCCAAAGAGGCTTGGGCAGTTCACTGGAGTACATCATTTAATATTGAAAACGTAAGGCTGAAATTGTGGTAAGACCACAGCACCCAGATCTCAGTAAGGTTAAGTTTTAGTTTAGATTACAAACATGGTAAGTAAACTTGATCTAATGTTTTTCCTGGTGTTCAAAGTTTGATAAACCAAAAAATCAAGCCCAGCATAGACAGTATAATTCAACTAAAAGTTAAGTGGTACCTGTATTGTGCCATAAGGGACAACACACCTGATGAGGTGCAAAACTGAGAATGGGATGAATCATATAGATTAGGTTTTAAATTGCAGCAGGAATCCATTTGGAGATGGAGATTTCTAGTGGCTTTTGGACTAATTCTTGCAGAATTTGAATAGCTTCACTGGTGGTGGATGGGAGTCACATTCTAGGAGGGAAAATGAGAAGTAGATCTGGAGGCAGGAAAGCAAAGGCATATATTTTAAGAATAAATCCCAAGTATCCATGGCTATCTGCACATATAGTACATGAGGAAGAACAGGGAGACATAAGGGCATAGGAATAAGTATGTGATTCAAATGCTTTGCTGTGTGGTTCAGTCTTTGTCTTGTGGACAGTAAGGATGGGTCCATGGAAGGTTTTCAATCAAATAATTGAAATGATAAAAATTGTTGTTTGAAGAGATTGACCTGCTATTGGGTGAGGATGATGGAGTGACTCACTACTCAGGGAAACAGGTTAGAAGACTTTAAGAGCAGTTCAAGGACAGGAAATAGAGGCATTGGTAAAGGAAAGAGGAAGCTGTTGATTGGAAGGAATTGGCAGTGCTTGGGAAGAGTTGGGATTTTGATGGGAAAGAGAAAGCAGTTGAAAAGATGCTCCAGGCCATTCATCCTGTGACTGGGGTGGTATCATTGTCAGTCAGGAAAATAGAGACCTGTGAAGACACTTCCAACACAGAAGGATGTAAACCAGGATGTAGGTGCCTACACACACAAAAAAAAAGGGTTCAAGGAGCAAAAGTCCAGAGGGCCTCTAATGGCTGTCAAGTTCAGGCTGAGCTGTGGTCCCTGAATTAGGAGCTTGCTGATGCTACCTGATATGGTTTGGCTGTATTCCAACCCAAATCTCATCTTGAATTGTAACTCTCACAATTTCCATGTGTCATGGGAGGAACCCAGTAGGAGGTCATTGAATTGTGGAGTCAGGTCTTTCCTGCGCTGTTCTCATGATGGTTAATGAGTCTCATGAGATCTGGTGGTTTTAAAAATGGGCATTTCCCTGCACAAGCTCTCTCCCTTTGCCTGCTGCCATTCATGTGAAACGTGCCTTTCACCTTCCACCATGATTGTGAGGTCTCCCCAGCCATGTGGAACTGTAAGTCCAATAAATGTTTATCTTTTGTAAATTGCCCAGTCTCATGTCTTTATCACCAGTGTGAAAACGGACTAATATACTACCAAAGGTGGAAAATGTGTGGAGCTGCTGTGAGTGTCACAACAGCCCAGCAGCCCTGCAGCCTGCTGACAAAAAGGAGGGTGCAGAGTCCAGCCAGCTGTGCCAAAACCTAATGTTGCCAAAGCACACGCTAATCCCACCACTGTTGGCAGAGGAAGAAAAATGTCACCTGTTTTCAGCTTTCAAAACCCTGCTGGTGCACCTTATTAACAGTTCCTGAATGTAGACAGTGGAGTCAGAAAATGCAGTTCCCAGGCTTTATACTCCTGAACCACCAGGATAATAATAAGGGGTGAGAATGCTGCCCGGGGCTGGCAGACAGTACCAGATTTCATAAGAAAGATGAGAGAAGGCAGAGAGCCTATGTGAGATATGGTGACTGGCACCTGTAGATGTGCTGAGAGCAAGGTGCTGGTGGGGCTCATGTTGAGTATGCCCAGTAGGTAATGGGAAAGCCAGGTGTAGGCTTGGAGATTTAGGTTTGGAAATCTGAAGGAAAGGGGGCAGTAAATGATTTGAGAGACAGAATGAGCAGATAGGGCAAACAGAAGACTGAGATCCTAAACAGGGATGTGGCCATCTGTAGTTGATGGAAGAGGGAAGTAGGAACTGAGATAGGAAGGAGAAGACTCTGGAGAAGGCAGTCATGGAGGCAAGGGAGAGCAAAACTTCAGGAGGGAAGGGGTGGCCAGTGCAGGCACATACATAACCAGAAAGATGCAGAAAAAGCCATTGAAGGGGAGGACTTCAGGCCCATTGATGATAAGAAACCACTCTGACACGCCTGTAATCCCAGCACTTTGGGAGGCCGAGGCAGGCAGATCATGAGGTCAGGAGATCGAGACCATCCTGGCTAACACGGTGAAACCCCCGTCCCTACTAAAAATACAAAAACTTAGCCAGGCATGGCGGCGTGCACCTGTAGTCCCAGCTGCTAGGGAGGCTGAGGCAGGATAATGGCGGGAACCTGGGAGGCAGAGCTTGCAGTGAGCCGAGATAGCACCACTGCACTCCAGACTGGGTGACAGAGCAAGACTCTGTCTCAAAAAATAAAATAATAAACCACTGTAAGTATAGTGATCAGGGCAAAGTCAGATTGAAGTTAGTTGTTGAGGTTAATTTGTTGAGGAAAAATGTGAAAGCAGAACATATAAATTCCTTTTTATAACAGGTAGTGGGGAGAAGGGAGAAAAGAGGAATAGATTGCAATGGGAGAAAGGAGACAAAGGAGGCATCCATTAGGATAAATTTACTTGCTTGCCATCTGATAAAGAAGATCCGGTGGAGAGATAAAAACAGCTATGAAGAGGGCAGGATGAAAGCAGAGGTCCAGAAGAGAAAAGAGAGAATGGAAGCAAGGGGTCCAGCAATAGCCATGCAAAAGAGGGCTCAGGGGCCTCCGCATCTGTAAATATTCTAATTGGCTTTGAAATTGAGATAATCAGGAACATATTGAATTCCCCTGAAGAGTATGGTGTCAAAGCAAGGAGATCAGCAACGTGGTTCACAGAATGATAATCATCCCTTCTGTCCAAACTGAAAATCAGGAAATGAGCAACAGCAAACACACTGCCAGTTGATGTGGATACAAGCTCCCTCTTCTGTATTGATGTGCTTCAAATAGCCACGCTTATTAACTGTTGTGTGATAATGAAGGCTCTCTATTGAAGGCTGGGGTTGCTGTCCATGTTCACTCATAAGAAGATTGACAATTGATTTACTCAACTTCACTAATCAGTTTCTTGGTTGCAGAAAACCTGCAATATCATTTTAGAGCCCCTATTATAGCCTAACAAGATATAGATAATTAAGTCCTAGGGGACCATGTTCTAACTGGTTGCTGCAAAACAGGCCCTTTCCCTCTCTTTTCCAATCTGGGGCAAGTCTTTGCACTTTACAATTAAATCTGCTCTTCTTTCAGCACAGTCGTTTTTTTTTGAGGGAGGCAGTGATAACTGGAATCAGGTTATCTTGCTTATTACTTGATTTTTAACATCTGTATAGCGTAGGTACTATTGTCTTTATCAATATTACAGTAAAATTCTGTGGATGGAAAGAAAGCAAAGGTCTGCACAGTTTCTCATGTTTGTGTAGTGAGATGGGGGGAAAATCTTACAATCCTGGATCTAAAAATCCCGCAGCACAGCTTTAAGATAGAAAATAATGTTGTGTGTATCTGTGCATAGTGTCATGATATTCTGTAGCAGCTTAATCAATGTAGTATATTATCACTCATTCTTTACATCTTAAAAATCCTATCACTTGGGAATTTGGTGTTTATCAATGCTTAATTTTCCTTATTTTTTATTTTAGACTATTATCTGAGAATTGTGCTTCTTTTTCTATTGCTTTTAAATATCAAAGACATTTTTTTAAAAAATTAGTTTCAGTATATAGATTCTCTGCCCTTTCCCCTCAAGTATCCTTGCTTTTTTCTTTTTTGTACCATTGACAATTTAAGAATAAATGGACACTATTTTGGCCTAAAGTTAATGTATTTCCAAAATCCTTTTCATTAATCAGGAATGTACAATAAAAGTGCTGTATAAAAGCTTGTATTCCATGATAAAAAATACTTGAAGACACTTGACTATTGTTTAATGTCAATCTTGTGGTTGGGGAATGTTGTGGTTATTGGTATTGGTTTTATCATAGCGGTTCTTTCTTAGCAACAGATATTCTGATGTGGTTATTCTTTATATCCTTATAGACATCCAAGGTCAAGAAGAACATATTCCAAACACTAAAGGAAACCTGAGCACCCAAAAATGTTGGGAATACATGCACAAATACATGGATTATAATGAGACAGGGGCTGCAAATATGCATATGTACACATTGGAGGAGCATTATCTTGAGGCCTGGTTGATATTGAGATGTAGGATGTATGTAGCAGTGAACATAACTTTAAATGCATGTAATTCCATTGGAAGAACCTTAAGTAGGTGGGCTGACAATGATCTATAATGCTTTGTGTTTGATTAAAATGCCAGCATGTATACCAAACTAAAATGAAGTGCTCTTACTTTCAGTAGAGAGAGACTATTTTACACATACCTAAAGCATATTTCTTATGAAGAAAATCATAATAAGCAATTTAAAATTTGCGAATAAGATCATTAGTTATGTTTGAAAATTCCCTTTCCATCAAGCTAAGTCCAACTTATTTTTCAAAACTTCAGTACATCAGCATCTCCAGAGAGCCTCTGTTTGTTTTTTTATTTTTATTTTTATTTTTTGAGACAGAATCTGGCTCTGTCCCCCAGGCTGGAGTGCAGTGGCACCATCTCGGCTCACTGCAAGCTCCGCCTCCCGGGTTCACGCCATTCTCCTGCCTCAGCCTCCTGAGTAGCTGGGACTACAGGCACCCGCCACCACGCCCTGCTAATTTTTTTTGTATTTTTAATAGAGACAGGGTTTCACCATGTTGGCCAGGATGGTCTCGAACTCCTGACCTCATGATCCACCCACCTCGGCCTCCCAAAGTGCTAGGATTACAGGCTTGAGCCACCGCGCCCGGCCCAGAGAGCCTCTGTTGATGCTCAACTCTCTTCATGCCCCTGGCATCCTCTTCTGGCTCTTAATACATTAATACATTGTGGGGTCATTGTGGGTCTGCCCGTCTCCTACAGTTGGCAGTTTTTCTTCATTCAAGTTACTCGTTACCACACAAAGCCTATCATAGGCATTCAACAGATGATTATCAAATAGAGGAACAGATAAATGGATGAGGGGATACATGAATGAATGAATACATCAGGAAACAATTATTCATATTACATAAGGTGTTATTTTTAAGCTTTCCAGCATTGGAAGTAAAATTAGATTCATCTTTTCCTTTTATTTTTCAGCATCTAATATGCCTCAAATGAGGTAAATCAATATATAGCTCCTTAATTTAGGGAATTTCCATCTACACAAGATAAACAGTTAACCTACTGTGCGATGTGGGTAGTAGGAAAAAACTAGAGATATGCATAAGAGTCCCTAATGAGCTTATAGAATAGTTGTTGAACTAAGAAACCCATACATGAAATCATTTTGTTCATATGTAACCATGCCAGGGTAGTCTATGAATAAGTTAGGAGGACATTAGAATGGAGTTTCTCATAGTTCATGTCCAAGAATATTCTTATTTAAAACACAGATTCCTGGCCTCTACTCTCAGATATTTGGATTTACTAGGTCTCAAGTAGACCTAGGAATCTAGACTTTTAGCAAGAGTCCTCAGTGTCTTCCTGCAAATGTTCCAGGGAAAACATATTTCAGGACTAAGGAGACACTCCAGTGGGCCACAATTATCAGGAATACAGGAGATGGGACTTAAGCTGGAACCTGGAGGATGCATGATGTTTGGATAGGCAAGGGGAGAAGAGAAGGAATCTCATTTTTCTCATAGCTGCTGGCAGAAAAATTTCTATCCAAATACCAGATGATTTTGATGATTGGCAAAATCCACATTCATGAGACCCCAGTGTAAATTATATTACTCTCAGGGTTCATTTTTGTTTTGTTTTGTTTTGTTTTCAATCTAACGTAGAGGCAGCCTTTTAAATTGACTTTTTTTCCCCCAGTTTTTAGTTTGACCTATTAAATATCTAGACAGACTTTCATACTCCAGTGTTCCTAAAGATCAAGTATGCTACTTGTTGAGGTGTCTTGAGTTGCGTATTTTAAACAATAAATATTGGGTAAAAGTAGTGAAACATTAGAAGTATCCTTTTACCAACACCACAAGAAACCAGGACAGAAATCACCTCTTCCATTTTCCTTGCCAGTGAATCTTGGAAGGTTATAAAGTTTTTTGCAAGTACAGGCTGCTTTTCCATGTTTATAGATATTTGCTATAAAATAGCCTGCATCAAAAACATGTCTATTAACTGTCTTACTGAAGGCTTGATAGTGTATTTTTCAAAGCAAAACAGACTTTGAAGGAGTCTGTTTGAAGATTTCCGGACCAGAGGGAATGCATATGTGGACAATTCAGAGATCTCAGGGAAAGTAATTGTGTAGGCTGGCGATCAATTTGGCATGAGGGAAAGGAGAGTGACAATCAATATCTAGCTGGGAGGTGAGAGAAGAGCCTCAATAGTGACAGCTCAGTCAACCAACAGAGGAAAAAAGTAACACCCAATGGGAAAAGGCCACCAAGAGCAACACTTACTTGCCCTGCTTGAATTTCGGCCCTGAGTCACCTGGACACAATTGAAAAGTTAGCGAGGCTGGGCAGCCAGTCACTGAGTAGTAGTCCCATATATATCTTCAGTCCTCACAATGCACACATAGAAGACAGCGTATTAGCACCAATATCTGGTTCTCTTCTCTTTGCTGGGCACTCAGAAGACTAAGTTTACCAGCTACCCTAGCAGTGAGTTGGGCCACGTGACTAGTCCTGGCCAGTGGCCCTTAAACTGAAGTGACAGCTCTCGAATGAGGCAGTGAAAATCCATACTACATTCTCCAGTTTATCATTTCCTGTCCATAGAGAAAACTTCATATTGAGAGAGTGGGGCAGGCTAAATATTTGAGTCATTCCATTAATATGAAGATTGTAATCTTTATCATCCAAACCAGGATGATTTTTGGACTGAAAGGGGTGTTGTTAATAATTTGCCGGGACAGTAAGCTTGAGCTGAACTGTCCTGGGAAACCAGGACATAGACCCCCTACCCATGGAAGAAAAGTGACTACCCTGCTGCTCAGACCCGAAGTTGCCCAGACTTTATGTCAATAAGAAATTCAGTAAGTCAGTCACTGAGAGGTTGGGGTTGTTACTCCAGCATAACCTAGCCTATCCCAACTAGTATAATAGATTATTCTCTAAACCAATTACTAGCTGAAACTTGGAGAGAGGTGCTTTACCCCTTGAACTTTCTCAAAAAGAGACAAAGCAGGTAGGGGCCCTCATAAAGTGTTAACTTGATTGGATGGTGCTTCCAAGAAGCCAATTTTCTGCCCTTCTCACATCAGCACCAAAAGGTTTACAATTCAGATAGCCTGGATCTTTAAAACCATAATAAAAACAAGTATCAACATATATAGCATTTTTTACTTTGTCTTATTGCATCCTCATAACATCTCTCTGAAGTAAGTAGGACTGGGAGGATGTATTCATTTTACAGGTAACTGAGGCTCAGGAAATGTGATCTGTCCTAAGTTGCACAGTGGTGAGAGGGCCTCCACTGAGCTCCACCTACGCCCCTTAGGGAGCACAGGGCCTGAGGTTACACTGACCATATTATGGCCCCAAGAGTTGAGGCTGAAAGAGGATTTGGTAGCACGACTATTCCGGATGTGCTGTGGTTTACAATATCTGCTTCTTTAAGAGAAGCTACTCTGAAATATCATGGAACAAGTGTCACAAGAAGCATGCAAATTAAATAGCAGGCCCAGTGAAGAATGTGCTGTTGGCATCCATGTGGCTAGATGGGCCAGTACTGTGGATTCTTAAAGCATCTCTTTGCCACTGTTCCACCTTCTTGTCCAGAAAATATAACACTATAATTTTATCCCAAATACAGCCAATTAGATTTTCTTGCCTTTCTTTTACACCCCCATCAAAAAAATTAGCAACAGATTAACACCGGCTACTTACTGTGCTGCTTTGGACATTATTCAGATCCAGTGTGACTGTTAGTTTGACTTCTCCAAGCTTTAATGACTAAACATGTATCAAATAAAATAAAATAAAATAAAAACTGTGTGAGATGTAGAAAATGGGAATCAGATTTAGAGTGAGTTTGCCAGTGAGAATCAAGTTTAGTCAAGTCATTCAATTCTTAATTTTCTCTGACTCAAACTCCCAAACAGATCTTGAAACATGACAGACAGCATGTGGCCTGTTTAGTAAGTGTTCTAGGGATTGTAACCATCTGATGAAGAGCCAGTTACAACTGTGGAGAAATATTAACTTATGTGAAATGCAAAGTGAGCTACATTTGGCGTACCTGACATTAGATTCAAACTTTCAAAAGCATGGTGCATATTAAGAGAATAAATCTTTTTTTGTTTGTTTGTTTGTTTCTGTTTGTTTTTCTTTTTGTTTGAGGCAGAGTCTCACTCTGTCACCCGGGCTGGAGTGCAGTAGTGTAATCTCGGCTCACTGCAACCTTGACCTCCTGAGTCCAAGCAGTCCTCCCACCTCAGGCTCCCAAGTAGCTGGGACTACAGGCCTTTGCCACCACACCCAGATAATTTTTTTTTATTTTTTGTAGAGACAGAATTTCATCATATTGCTCAGGCTGGTCCTGAACTCCTGAGCTCAAGTGAACCTCCTGCCTCAGCCTCCCAAAGTGCTGGGATTACTAGTGTGAGCCACCATGCCTAGCCAAGAGAAGAAATTTTGATTGTCCAGGCCATAATTTATTTTTCTTTCACCAAGGTAAAATTGTAAAATACTAATCTTTATCAAATGGGGGAAAAGAGGCTCCAGGTTGTTATTACATTAGTTTTCTAGAAGAGAACGGCCTCTAATTAGAATTTAAGGTGTATCCTCACTATAAATTATTTTCATTATTCCTAAACACAGTGGCCAATAAAGATAAATATGGGGGCCAATAAAAATTCAGCCATCTGTTGTCTTCAAGGTCTCCCAAGATTTGAACTCTAAGTTGTAAAGATCTATCCCCAAAATAATAGATTTATTTTTAAAGTAGCTGTCTTGGCAATTCAGAGTCCTTTTTGAGTGGTATCAGAGAATGTTTGTGCTTCAGATTACTCAAGAAAATAAAAAGCAGACCTAATGCTGCATGTATTTGTGGAATTTTATTATTTTGAAGACCTTTTTAAGGACACATTTGACAAGGATAGGTTCTGAAGTTGAGTAGATGAGCTCATGAGACTGAACATGGGAAATGATATTAACTATTGGCTATGTATTAATAAAATTAATCACATTAATAATTGTTGCAGGATCAGGGACCCTGAATGGAGGGACCAGCTGAAGCAGAGGCAGAAGAACATAAATTGTGAAGATTTCATGAACATTTATCAGTTCCCCAAATTAATACTTTAATAATTTTTTACACCTGTCTTTATGGCAATCTCTGAACATAAATTTTGAAGATTTCATGGACATTTATCACTTCCCCAATCAATAGTCTTATAATTTCCTGTGCCTGTCTTTAATCTCTTAATCCCATCATCTTCGTAAGCTGAGGTTGTATGTTGCCTCAGGACCCTGTGATGATTGTGTTAACTGCAACAATTGTTTGTAAAACGTGTGTTTGAACAATATGAAATCTGGGCATCCTAGAAAAGAACAGGATAACAGTGATTTTCAGGGAACAAGGGAGATAACCATAAGGTCTGACTGCCTGCGGGGCTGGGCAGAACAGAATCATATTTCTCTTCTTGCAGAAAGGGAATAGGAGAAATATTGCTAAATTCTTTTCCCAGCAAGGAATAACCCTGAGAAAGGAATGCATTCCCAGGGGGAGGTCTCTAAAATGGCCGCTCTGGGAGTGTCTCTCTTATGCAGTTGAAGATAAGGGGTGAAATATGCCCTGGTCTCCTGCAGTGCCCTCAGGCTTGCTAGGATTAGGTAATTCCAGCCTGGCGAATTCTAGCCATACCAGTTGTCTGCTCTCAAACCCTGTTTCCTGTTAAGAGGTTTATCAATGACAATACGTGCCCAGTGGGACATGGAACCTCATCATTAATTCTAATTTCACCCTTGCCTTGTGATCTTGCTCTGCCGTTTGCCTTGTGATCTTTTATTGCCCTATGAAGCATGTGATCTCTGTGACCCACTCCCTATTCGTACACCCCTCCCCTTTTGAAATCCCTAATAAAAACTTGCTGGTTTTGCAGCTCAGGTGGGCATCATGGAACCTGTCAACATGTGATGCCCACCCCCAGAGGCCCAGCTGTAAAATTTCTCTCTTTGTACTCTTTCTCTTTATTTCTCAGACCGGCCAACACTTAGGGAAAATAGAAAAGAACCTACATTGAAATATTGCAGGCTGGTTCCCCTGATAAATAATTATAATTATTACATTAATTTAAAACCTGGCTGTATTTAGGGAAATAACCCATTTTGTAGACCTGTTGTGCATTATCTGGATATAGTGTCAATCCTGACTTCAAACTGTTAACCAGGCAAGTAAAAGCCAGTGAGGTGTATTTCTCCTTTGTGGCATTTACTTGCACATGTGAGATATTCTTTCTCCCTCCCCCTCTCTTTGTGGATGAGTGTGAACTCTACAAACACATGAATCCATAAATGCAATTTTGTATTCTGCCACTGTTGAGCAAAAACACTTGAGATTTGTTTGCTAACATTCAGGGGAGTTCCTTCTACTCCATGTGCAAAACAGGACTTCTCTGAATGCCCATCTCTGCTTCCCTGCCCTCTCCCAATCGGCCTCTCTCCATGCAGTTAGCTCCCCAAGCAGGATCAGTGCAAGCCTGCCTAGGAGAAAATTTATGTCACTTTCTCTTCACATAGAGATGGCCCTGGAGTGAATATGATGCAGTAATTCAAATTGGACTAGCATCTCTCGATCTGTTTATGAATGCTCTTGCATCCTCATGAGTGAATTAGAGTGCTGTGGTTTCTGTGCAGTGCTGTTATTCTTGCAAAATTTGTGCTGAATTAAAAATATATATCATCTAGGAAAGAAGTAAGAAACTCCAGTCCTCCAACATTTATCCAGAGTAAGTTTCTGTTTCAGTGCAGTTTTCAGTTATGTTCACTGTAGATTTACTGTTCCTAACTATTGCAGTGAGGATAAGCAGAGATTGGGTTAAGAGCATCCAAGTCACAACCAACCCGGGGATTGTTCCTGCTTACGTGCTTAGATGTGCTAGCTTCTAAGGGAGGAAATTCTCATTTCTAAGAAAACAAGTGGTGCAGTTGGGCAGAACCCAGTTCTAAACCAGCATTTTCCACATGAACAATTTGCTCTTGGAATTGAAAATTAGTCAGCTTTCCTTTAGACTCACAAACCTGAGGGAAGCTTTGCATTGCAATTAAAATGGGAAGGTAGGATAGTTTGTTGAGGAAGGCAATGGAATTAGAATGAGAAATAGAAACTTAAAAGCAAATTATATGGGAGGCAATGCAAAATATGTTCTTCATTAAGGTAATTGTCCTATCCTCTCTCTCCCAGGTAGGAGAGCAGTGGGCTGTCTTGGCAGAGATTAGTCTGCCAGGAGCCGACAGTGGTAAGTTAGGGATTGAATCTAGAACCTTTCCTCATTAAGGTAATGTTCTAAACACCATAGCTAATTAGCTGAGTTGAAGCATATAGACATTCAACGTAACAAAAAGAACAGTTAGATATTTGGTTTGTTTTACATCTGACCAGCGGACTTGCATCTTAGCTGCATGTGAAGACATAGCCCCTTCAGTCTTGCTGGCATTTCTCACTGTATCTACTTCCCTGACTAGTCGCATGCATACATAGGTCTATGGGAAGTGAAAATGTAAAGATGCAGGGAATGAACAAGGGTAAAAAATCCATTAGGTTCAATCATTCACTCCACAAAGAATTTATCAAATATCTACCCAATAACTAAGCTTTGCATAGTTCCTATGAATAGCATAAACAACAAGGAGGAGTCAGTGACCTCAGGAGGAGAGCTCAGAGTGTTAAGAAAACATGAAGGGAGGGTTTCCTTAGGCAAGGGACAGGTCAAGGCTTGGATCTGTGTTTTCTGTGGCATTTTGGTGGAATTGAGAGTACCCAGTGGGCAGGACATATATTTCCATGAATAGCTGGTCTTAAATGCTTCAACAGGTAAATAGTTGTTATAATGCACAGTAGTTTCCCCTTTTCTGAGGTTTCACTTTCTACAGTTTTAGTTACCTGAAGTTCAACCAGTTAAAAATTGGTGAGGACCGTACAATAAGATATTTTGAGAGAGAGGGAGAGACCACATTTGCATAACTTTTATTACAGTGTGTTGTCATAATTATTCTATTTGATTATTAGTTGTTATTGTTGATCTCTTAGTGTGCCTAATTTGTACATTAAACTTTATCATAGACATGCATGTACAGGAAAAGGAAAGTATATATAGAGCTTTGTAGTATCCAGGGTTTTAGGCATTCACTGGGGGGATCTTGGAACATATCCCCCATGGCTAAGAAGACTACTGTATCACTGTGCATAAAGCCTGGATCTAGAAGAATTTTGATCTGATTGGGAGAAAAGATTGACTAATGCAAAAACAGTCATCCCTCAGTTTCCATGGGGGATCGATTCCAGGACCCCTCGTCAGATACCAGAATCTGGGGATGCTCAGCTTTCTTATATAAAATGGTATAATACCATATTTTCATATAATCTACACACATCCTGTATACTTTGAATCATCTCAAGATTACTTTTAATACCTAACACGACGCCTACACTTCATTCATGTGGATTCAATGTAGTACTCAGTGCATGGCAAATTCAAGGTTTGCTTTTTGAAACTTTGTGCAGTTTTTTTTTCCTGAATATTTTCAGTGTACAACTGGTCAAATCCACAGATGCAGAACTCACAGATACGGAGGGCTTAACTGTGCAGCATTTGCAAGTAACAAGAACCCATCAATCCAGATGTTACCACGTGATAACAGTATAGCAGAAAATGTTGATACCCAGCCAAGTAAATGCCAGGGTGGTTTAAATATTTGAGTGAATGCTGATGTGGCACAGTAGAAAAAGATTACAAGTTTGGAGTCAAACAGTTCCAATATCAGCTCTACTATTACTGGGAGTATCATCTTGAATGAGTTCCTTATTCTCATGGAACCTCAATGTATGCATTTTTAAATAATTGAAATGAAATATTTTTGATGCATTTCAAAGTAAGTCTACTGTAATCCCAGCACTTTGGGAGGCTGAGGCATGAAGCTCAGGAGTTCGAGGCCAGTCTGGGAAACATGGCAAAACCCTGTCTCTCCGAAAAATACAAAATTTAGCCAGGCATTGATGGCTCGTGCCTTTAATTCCAGCTATCTGGAGGCTGAGGCTGGACAATCACTTGAGCCTGGGAAGCAAAGGTTGCAGTGAGTCGAGATTGCACCACTGCAACCTTCCAGCCTGGGTGACAGAGTGAGACCTTGTCTCAAAAAAAAAAAAAAAAAGTAAGTCAAAGGCATATTCCCAAGGTGTACATATATATCAATAACTGGAGTTCCATATGTGTTTACAGTTCTCTTTTTTTGATAAAATTTACATACAATGAAATACATAAATCTTAAATGTAACATTGGCTGAATTCCAACAAATGCATATACCCTGTGCAGTCCAAATCCGTATAGAGTTACAGAACATTACTCTTATCCCAGGAATTTCCTTTATATCCTTACCAGTCAATCCCTGCCACCACCCAAGGCAATTGCTATTCTTAAATTTTCCACCATAGACTAATTTTGCCTATACTAGAACTTTGTATAAATGAAATCCTACAGTATTTTGTCTTTTGTGTGTGGCTTCTTTAACTTAGCATAGTTTGTGAGATTCTTCAATGTTGCTGCATACATCAGTTACTCCTTTTGATTGCTGGTATATATTCCACTGCAGGAAATGCATAGGATAGTTGTATGTTGATGGACACCTGTTTTGAATTTTTAAAATTAAAAAATTTAAAAATTTTAGAAATCCATCATAAGAGACTAGGGTTAGGATTTAAACTAGGGTTTTGGACAATAATTAATGCTAGTCATATTGTGGAGGTTCAAGCAATGACTAGTTTGGTTATATACAAATAAATGAATTTTGTTTGTCTTGAACATCCAAAGTGAAGTATGTGTTGATATTTAACCCTACTATATAGGCATCCAATATGAGGGAGCTAGTATTTTATTGCAAGTATTCCTTCTTTTCCAGCCAATATGGGAAGTATGCTGGTCCTCTTTGTTGCCATTGGCTCTAGAAGATGAGCATTGTTCTCTACATGGGGCTGTGTTGTGTCAGGTTTCCTAGGAGGGAAGCCTAGGGTAAGGGAGGGATGCTTCAAGGACCCCATTCCCCCTGCCTCTTTCTAATTTAACTGCAGCCTCTTTCTTCCTGTCATTAAATGAAGTTCAGTCATGGTGGGACCCTTTCTTAAATCGACACAATTTCTCAAAGTGAGAAGATTGGGAGTCAAATACAATGAAACACAAAGAAAAGCAATTTGCAAGTTTCAGCAGCAGCTCTTGACAAACTTCATGGCATGGGGGAATCAAAGGGAATGTGGTGGGCACTTCTTGCAGCCTCTCACCTGACTAGAAGAATATTAAGGAATATTGAATAATTTCATGGTTAATTTCATTATTAAGTAGGCATTTGATTAATCAGCAAGTAAACATGTTAAAATATTTTCTAAAAACAAAATTTAATTTGGTTCAGCCTTCAACTGAATGAACCCTATCAGTTATCAGTGTGAGTTGGGGAGAATAACTTCTTGAGTGGCTTCTTGTTTTCTGTTCTTTTCTATTTCTGTCAAAAATGAAGTTAGTCTCAACTAAATATCTGAATATAGGGGTCAAAAAGAACAATTTGGTGTAATAATTGGATCAGTCCCTAGAGTGTCATTAATCAAAACAGAGGGCTAGATTTTGGGTTGGGGTTGGAGGGAAAGCATGTGAAAAAGCCCACAGTCATTTACATGTTGGAATAATCAGCTTCTAATGTAGCTTGGAGCCATATTTTCCAACACTGCTTTCATTATTGAATAAGTCCAGGTCTTCAAAGTCCAATCCATAGTCTCTGATTACAAAGAAGGCCTTTGATATTATCAAGTGTTGTCTTACCATGAAAGAGTTCAGAAAACCACTGTGTTTTAACATTTTCTTTCAGAAAGATCTTCCTTTGGTGTCTAGATGGACCAGCTCTTGAGACACTGGAAACAGATCCAGTGACAAGTACCCCAGTGGTCTGTACTTTAAAAGGAGGTCAATGACAAAGGTGGGCCCCTGGGAACTGGGAGAGAATTTAGTTAAAATGGCTCACTGATCCTGCTCTTTGGTGCTTTTGAATTGTTACTCTTCTCATGCATTAGTTTTAATATGCAATTTCCCTAATTTTAACTTAGTGCCCTTCTTAAGCAAGGTTTTTGCTTCTCCCAGAGGAAACAGTGTAATAATTTATTGATTACATAGTGTGTACCTTAAAAAATGGAATCTATTTTAATAAAATAAAATGCCTGCATTTATACCTAATGTTACCTGAGACATACTGTTTGCATATGTATTTAGTTTGTTTCCTCTGGCTGTCCTAGGAGTTAACTTTTTAAAAATAGTTCACTTGATGTACGTTAGAATTTATTACAACTCATTAAGTATAATTTTGGTTTCTATATTTTTAGTTATGGCAGCTACTTGACCAATATTTAGGGGAAAAAATGGTCTTAGTTTCAGGTGGGGGAAGGAGATGGAGAGCTAGAAGACATGAATTAAGGTGAGTGTTTAAGGATAAATTGCAACCAGCTATTTAATAAACAAACAAACAAAATACACAAAACTCTGCCCAAGCCTGAACCAGAGGGAGAGGGAGGAATTGGCTTATTTCTTAATCATATTGGGGAGACAGATGGTGGAACTGTACTATGTGCTGGCTAGTAATGCAAACTTTCATTCATTAGCCGTCGAAATAATAAAATGAAGCAAAATGTAATTGGGCGTCAAACAACAATGGAAGATGCTTTAGTCTTTGATTTTTGGGAAAATAGAGAAGTTTGTTAAATAAGAATTTTTAAAAAAAGATGTCATCAGGGAGTAAATAATGGCATATTCTTATCAGGTTTAAAACATTTTCTCTGTGACATGATTCATAGAGGTTATAAAAAGATAGGACAACTTGATTTTTTACCAAGGGTTAGGATGGGGCCCTGTGACTCTGTTCCAAGACTTGGGTGGGAAATGTAATTGGTTTTGATTAATCATGAAGTAGTGCCAGAAGAGTGTTTACCATATTACTAAGGGTTCTGAACTGCTCAAGATTGTTTTAACAATTTCCTGTCCACCCCCACTTTTTCCTATTTTTTAAGTATAAAGCCAAGAAAAATGGGGGAAAGGTGAATAGATATTTTTCTTTTTGATCCAGCAACTTGTGTTTATAGCTTGTAATTTTACAGAAGAGATAATTTAGCAAGATACGCATTGAGACAAGATTGTGTTTTAACTTAGTAAAAAATAATATGATTTCATTTTAACCGAGTTCTAACTATTTGGCCACTTTTAAGTCAGATGTTTAAAAATGAATGCAATAAGGATTAAAAGAAGACATCCAGCTTCTGTGCTAAGGTGGGAAGAAAGTAGACTAATATTTAGAAAACCAGGATACCAGGCCTTTACCTGCCAGGAACAAGCTGAGTGATCTTGGGCAAGTCTTAGGACCATTGTCATTACTTCCTTGTTTATGATAGTTCGGCAAACATGATGGAAAATCTGATACCACTCAAGAGCTTGTTTATATAAAATGAAATCAAGTATTAGCAATGGGTTCTGATCACTTATTATTTCCGAATTTGTGACTTCTTTGCACCGATTTTTTTTTTTTTTTTCACATAAGCTTAGTTTTTGTCATGCTCTCCCCAGGTCAGAAATGGTATTGTTGCCTTCTTGGGTTCATCCACCAAAGTTGTTCTCCAAGGTAACTCCTAGTTAGGAGTTAAGACTCTTACTCATTTAAAACCATTTTCCTGAATATCAATAAGGTCAAGTAGAAAGAGGCTGCTGTATTTAGAGTCAGTAAAAATGATTTCATCCAAACTCCCTATCCAACTAACCATGATCTCTTAAGCAAACCATCTAACCTTTCTGTACCTTAGGTTTCTCATCTACCAAATAGATAGAATGATTTTTTAAAAGTAAATTATAATGATGAACAGATGAGACAGTTCTTTGTCAAGTTAAAAGTACTATTAAATTGAGTTATTATTAATAACATAAGATTTGTGAAAATATAGGGAACAGCTTCTGCTTTCTCAGCTGGATACATGCAGAGGTGGCTTGTATAAATGTGTGGTCACAAATCATTTTTAGAGTACTCGTAACCAGCGCCCACCATCTTCCTGAAAACCCAAATGAGTCCTTGTGCCATCCTCTGTAAAGGCAGAATTTCTCCAATTAATAATCTAGGTCTGGCCTGTCCCAGTTGTCTGCAGTTTCCTCACTCTGCTGCTGAGTAGTTACGTGCCATATTAGAAAGGTGGCATCTTGAACTGTCTTATCCTGCTTACTGCAATGGGCTTCCTACATCAGTGGATTCACTGGTCTCCTAGAGCCCTTAATTTGTCATACGAGAAGCCCTTAGTAAGAGGGAGAAGCTGGATCAGCCTGCTTTTCTTCACAGTTCTCTTCAACCAGTGTCATACTGAGTCACTCAAATACATGCTTCAAGATGGGCCTGGAAAAGATAACCAGTTCAGGTTCTGGACAGAGAGCATCGTGTTCAGGGCATTGAGTTCAGGCTTCTTGCTCCCAGAGTTTGGGTCTATGAATCTTCATGGTGGGCCCCAATGACAAGGTCATCCAGACACAGTCTGAACATACAGGATGAGTGTCTGGCATAGAGTAACTACTTCACACTTTAAAAAATGAATTAGCAAAGGATTCATACAATAATGTCTAGTGAGTATGTATTTTATCTACAATTGAGAGAGATACATTAGAAATACATGGCATAGTCCTATACCAAATGTTGTCATTTATTCCAGAAGATAAGACCTGCATATACAAAATATTTGAGCATTAAAGTGAAGGATTTTTAAGTGACAGAGTAAATGGTTTGAAGTATAGGGCTATAAGAATTCAAAGAAGCAGGAGATCAATGAGGAGATATCTTAGGAAGTGAAACTTAAGGTAAATTTGAAAAGAGGGATGAAATATAGGAAGATTAAATGGAGGGGGCATTCTAAGAAGTATCACCAGCATAAGCAAATGTCTGGAAATGGGAATGGGTGTGTTTCCTTTACTCTTTACTTTGGGCCAATGGGGAATCACTGGAGGTACACATTTAAAACAAAACAAGATTATAACATGTATATATTATAATTTGTAGAAACACACATGTGTATAAAGAGGTATGTGTAAAGATGTTGATTGTTTGGAATAACAAAAATTTTGAAGTAATTTAAATTTTATAAGTAGGGGAATGCTTAAGTAATTTACATTCTCAACATGACATACTAGGAAGCACATTCATGTGCCACATAGTGATATTTGGTCAACTGTGGACTGGATGCAAAACTGTGGTCTCTTAAAACTATAATGGAGCTGAAAAATTCCTGTTGGCTGGTGACATCCTGATGACCCTGACCCTGCGTAGGCCTAGTCTAATGTGTTTGTTTGTGCCTTAGTTTTTAATAAAATAATGTAAAAAAAAATTTTTTTTTTTGAGACAGAGTTTTGTTCTTGTCGCCCAGGCTGGAGTGCAGTGGCACGATCTCAGCTCACTGCAACCTCTGCCTCCCGGGTTCAAGCGATTCTTGTGCCTCAGCCTCCGGAGTAGCTGGATTACAGGCACCTGCCACCACACCCGGCTAATTTTTGTATTTTTAGTAAAGATGGGTTTTCATTATGTTGGCCAGGCTGCTCTTGAACTCCTGACCTCAGGTGATCCACCCACGTCAGCCTCTCAAAATGTTGGGATTATAGGGGTGACCCACCGTGCCCAGCCAAAAATGTTTTTTGTTTGTTTGTTTTCAGATAGAGTCTCTGTCGCCCAGGCTGGAGTGCGGTGGTGTGATCCTGGCTCACTGCAACCTCTGCCTTCCAGGTTCAAGCGATTCTCCTGTCTCAGCCTCCCGAGTAGCTGGGATTACAAGAGTTTGCCACCACAACCAGCTAGTTTTTGTATTTTTAGTGGAGATGGGGTTTCACCATATTGGTCAGGCTAGTTTCAAACTCCTGACCTCAGGTGACCCACCCACCTCAGCCTCCCAAAGTGCTGAGATTACAGGCATGAGCCACCGTGCCCAGCCAAAAAATGTTTTTTAAAACAATTTTTAAAAACTTATATACTAAGGACATACAGAAAATATTTTTATATAACTTATACATGTTTATGTTTTAAGATAAATGTCATTACAAGCATCGAGTTTTTTAAAAATTTAAAAGTTTATGAAGTAAAAATTATAGTAAGCTAAGGTTTATTATTGAAGAAAGAAAAATATTTTTTATAGATTTAGTGCAGTGTAAGTTTGCAGTGTTTAGAGTGTACAGTGTTCACAGTGTACAGTAGTGTCCTGGCCTTCACATTCACTCACTCCTCACTCACTGACTCACCCAGAGCAACTTCCAGTCCTGTGAGCTCCATTCGTGGCAAGTGGCCTATACAGGTGCACCATTTTAAGTCTTTTATATGGTATTTTTCCTGTACCTATTCTATATTTAGGTATGTTTAGATACACAAATACTATTGTTTTATAATTTTTCTACAGTGCTCAGGACATTAACATGTTATACAGGTTTGTAGCCTAGGAGCAATAGGTAATACCATATAGCCTAGTTGTGTAGTAGGCTATCCCGTCTGGGTTTATATAAGTACACTCTATGCTGTTTGCAAAATGACAAAATCACCTAATGATGCATTTCAACATTTCTCAGAACGTATTCCTGTTATGAAGCAATGCATGACTGTAGTTGAGAAGAATGAAGTAAATCTTTACGTGCTGTCATAGAAAGACCATCACAGAAAGACCTGACAGTAGATTAATGGGAAGAATGCATTCCTATAATATGTGTTAACTTTGAAAATTGGTGTTTGAAAATGAAAGTGGTTTTTCGGGAAGATTGATGTAGTGATACTGTATCAAATTAAAAAGAAGTGATTGGAAATGAAGAGGGATATTGGGAGACAGGTGCATGAGTTTAGATGTCCAATTATAAAGAGGGGGACCTGAATGGTAGAGAAAGAGAAGGTAGAGGCATCCCAAAGAATGGTTGCAAAGGACTTCATGACAGATAATTAATAGAAGATGAAGTAGAGAGAAAAGAGATTTCCAGGTTGAAGCTTGGGAAATACGCATAGAAGAGTGATTTCTACAACTCGAGTGGATCCGTGTTAATTAGAAACCTTCTTTAAGAAATTCTTAATATTTTTGTTTCTCAGGATGGAAGAAACAGTACGAAATCTATTGCAGAGTCAAGGATCTCCAGAGCAGAAAAAAGAAGAAACTGTTAATATAATGGTCTATCAGGTACACCATGTTTATTATTCTTGGCTGGGTACTGGTCTGCTTGTTTTTCTTGTATTTCTCTAGGTTTGTCCTCTCTAACCCAGAGATAAATAAAAGGTGTGTTCCAGACCCCAGTGCTAAGAGCCACCTAGTCACCTCTGTTTTGAGGAATCATACACATTTATTCAATTCATTCATTTCATAAACTCCTGCTGTGAAACAGAGTGTAGATTTGATTCTAGAAGATGCAAAAAATAAGTTTGTGGTGAATGAGAGAGACTTGTATAGGCATTGCAGTACTCTGTGGCCAGGACTAAAAGAGAGGTGTGTACAACATTCTCTGGGAGCACAGGAGAGAGAATGCCTCATCCTGGCTGAGGAGGTGAGGAATAAATACTTGCCAGAGGTGTGACATTTAAGGTGGGCCTGTGGAATAGAGAACTCCATGAAGGGCATTCCAGGTAGAAGGGACACCTAGGTAAAGTGCAGTGGTGTGAATCTTCACAGCAGGCTTGTGGAGAATAAGCATCTCCAGATAATTAAGTAATGACCTGGAAATAAAAAGTTACAGTGAGACTGGGAGTACAGGGAAGAGCTGGATGGGGTCTGGGGTGTATGCAGTCCTCCTGGGTCTGGCCTTGCACCTCAGGCAACAAGGAGTCTAAAGAGGTCCAAAGAGAGTAAGCAGTCAGTGAAATAACAGGTCTTTGTCTCCTTCTGATAGCCCTTATCCCACTGTCCTTTAACACCAGCAAAGCTGCCAGGCCAGGAAGCAGGACATCTAATCTGAGTATGGTCCAGATTGCCTATACAGATGAGAAGGCTGTGGTATGGTGGAAAAGGGAAATACAATAGAAACAGCACAGACACTGTATATAGATAAATTTAGGACTTCTACTGAAAATCACTTCAAATCACAAATAGAGACCCAGCATCCACTGCACAACTATGTATGAAAAGCTTTAAAAAGCAAGGACATTGGTGGAAATGTGAGGTCATCACTGGGCAGCCCTAGGTTTTTGCTGGCTAAAAAGCCAGTGGGTTTGAGAAAGCAAGCATAGGAACCCAGCTGATTAGCATAATGTGGCATTAGCTTACCTGAATTTGTGGGCTCTGCAACCCAACTGGTTGTGAAAAGGGATTGGGAGGAATATGTTAATACAAGTAAAAGTATCAAAGTAAGTTAAGAAATCTGGCCATAGTTAACCTTAAGAGGCTGTATCCTAAATTGTTGACCCTTGAAATCTACACAGGGCTACTTCAAGAAGGTAGTAAGAATTCTTTCCCATGTGCAGTGAATATAATGCAAAGAGTTGACTTAAGCTACCTCAGAAGAAATTAAAGTTAGCTTCATAGAGACAGTGGAAAAATCACTGAGATCAATTTCTAGAGAAAGGGCTTAGATTCTTCTTGAGAGGGCGGTCTTGACAAAGGGAATGCATGCTCAGCGTTTCCTGATATGTGGCCACCTAAAGAAAGGGAAAAAAATTTTAGTCCTCCTAGCTCTGAATTCTTCGTAGATATTATAACTGCTTTGGTACAAAGTTGAGGTGTAAGTAAAAAATGCGACTCAATTCTGCATTGAATGGTTCGATGCAGCCTAAAAGCATCATATGAATCTGTGAAGTAAATTATTTGTTCCCCCATCACATGTAACACCTGGCTTCATTAAAACTAAATAATCAGGCATCATTCTTGGGCTACATCTGATTTCTTCATGGTGGATCTCTTTCATTCAGATTCATATTTTCTTTTGCTTATTCTCTTCTGAGCTCTTAAACAATTATTAGCCAAATCTGTGGTGTAGACACTTAACATCATCAGCAACATTCATTTTGCGAAATGGGAAGCTGCTTAGAAAAACAGATATGCTTTAAGAAACGTGTTTTAAAACTATTACCTCTCCATAACCCAGTCTATTCGTTTTGGGAAATGAACTCTTCCCTGTAGGGAGAAGACAGTCATTAACTTGAATTAATGTCACATGATAGGGAAGTTTCAGTCATTCCTTTAATTGGCCTCAGGCTCCTTATCTTTAAAATGGGAAAGGGAGGTGGGTTACATGAACTGTAAAGGTCACTGTGCATTTAACAAACACTTACTGAACTTCTCATATGCACTAGGGACAGCCTTGTGCCCTGGGCATTCAAGAAACGAGAAAAGAGAGAAGGGCAGGTGATGCTGGGTGGCGCCAAGTCCCAGGGAGATCCCCTTCATCTCACAAATTCTATTTTTCTAAATAAGGCTAATAGCGGCAAAATCGTTTATGCAAGATGTATGCGTGGTGATACTAGTGGAGCACATAGTTAACACCTCCCTGCGGCCAAATTCTGCGTTTCAGGCAAGAGCTGGGAAATTTATTGCTTCATAATATGGGGTGTCATTAGCACACCTGTCTCAGATTTTCCAACTTGCAAGATTTCTCTGAAAGGAGCCAGAGGCCCATGTAAAGCTTAGGCCCCTGGGAAAGCTGGAGTTACTTTCATTTTCCACTGCGGTGGCAGTGTTTGTTCTGAGTCTTTTATCATTGAGCTAATATAATAATAGCAGAGTAATAGCTTTCTGTGTTCCAGGCCCCTGCTAATTGCTTTGCATGCATTAAAGATAGTCATATTTTGTTCAGGGGGTGTGTTCCCAAAGACCTTTCATAATTTGTTGCTTGTGTAATTTATAGCTTGCATAATTCAACATGGATTCTCTCAAAGGACAATGGGTGTTTTCTGTTCAGCAACTGAGACGGTCCCACTATGTGGTAATCAGAGGTTTACAATTTACCAGCTTTGCCATTCCTGACCTTTTTTTAATTGGGGAATTTGCATGATTTCAAGTTTTGTGCATGAAGTGACATTAATAACATTTTCATGTGACCACAGTTTCAAATTTACCTAGTTCAGAGCCCCATCAAATGTGACTGGACTGTAGCTCATTCAGTCTCCACAACAATTTTGTGCAGGAGGTGCTGTCACTATCCCTATCTTACAGATGTGGACATAGGCTCAGAGAGGCAAGTGCTTGCCTGAGGATGTACAATCAAGAAGTAGCCTAGAAGGGTTTTGAACCCTGGTCAGTCTGATTCCACAGCATTAGCTCTTATGCTGAGGACTTCCAGAGAGATTACACTATAGGCCCCAAGTTAAATGATAGGTCTGCTTATTATCTATGCTGAGATCTGAACCTGGGCCTTTCCGCTTTCTATCTAGAGCTCTTTCCATTAATTCCTCTATTCATTTGCTCAGTCATTCATTCAAATGCCAGTTTTTCATGTACTTTCTTATCTAAGTGTATTAGTTTTCTGTTGCTGCTGTAACAAACTTGGTGGCTTAACACAATTCATTCTCTTATAATTCTGAAAGTCAAAAGTCCAAAATAACAGTATTGGTCAGGCTGCATTCTTTCTGGGGGCCTCCAGGGAAAATTGCTTCTTTGCTTTTTCCAGAATCTAGCATTCCTTAGCTTGTGGCCCTTGCCTCTATCTTTCCAGTCTATCTCTCCAACCTCTTATTTCATCATCACATCTCATTGTCCTCTCTAGGGTCCCTCTTATAAGGACCCTGTGATGATATGGAGCCCAACTGGATAATTCAGGATAATTTCCTCATCTTGAGATCCTGAAGTTGATCAAATCTGCAAAAGTCCCTTTTGCAAAATAAGGTAACATGTGCTCTCAGATTTCAGGGACTGGGTTGTGGACATGTTTTGAGGATAGGTATTATTCTGTCACACTAAGCAGCACATGTTAACTTAACAGGCTGGAAGTACCCAGAAGATATTGGTCTAAGTACCAGAGATGCAAAGATGCCTGACACAGGTCTTTTCCTGAAATGCTCAGTTTATAGGATGCTCGGGAGTGGGGAAGGCAGGTAGATAATCATATATATTCAACAACGTAATAGAAGCCAAAATAGAAGCTTGCACACATTCTGAGGGCACAAAGGAATGTGTCATGAAACCCACTGTTCTCCTTGGAGACTCTGCTTCCTAACTCAGGCTTATTTTTAATAATCCACTTCTCTTTTAGTCTCTTTTGTCTCTTGAAATGGACATGAGAGTCATGAGCTTCCTCATGAGTTCCACGGCCTGCCTTTCTCAGAGCATCTTGTGTTCCCAGTGTTCTGGGACCATGTCTCATTGTCAGGGCACATATGCTTGGTGCTTTACAGTTTGCAAAGCACTTATGGAACATGGATCTCAATGCTTGGTGCTTTACAGTTTGCAAAGCACTTACACAACGTGGATCTTATTTCTTTCTTCCAATAGCCACTAAAGGAGATATTTTCAGGCTCATTTTATGGCAAAGCTCGTAGAGGTCTCAAATCTTCAGGGACTGGGATGTGGGTATCTTTTGAGGATGAACTCGCAAATGCCAAGTGGTAGAACTATAAATTAATCACAGATTTTCCATATGAAGTTAAACTGAGCAGTTATCTGTGGAATATTTTGATGGTGTGGTGGAAAGTAGGCACAGTCTAAAATCTCAGGTCACAAAGTCACTGTCTCAATATTTTAAAAATCCAATAATAAAGTAAACTGAGATATATTAACAAGCTATAAAATGTTCGATTCTCATTTCCCCTGAGGAAGTGACAAGCATATGAGTCACAGAAATATTGTCATATGTGCAGGGAAGGTGACATATGCCCCTAGGATAGACTCATTTCATTAGGGAGAAGGGAAGACCTGAAAAGATTAACTTTAGGGAGCTCAAGGAAGGAAAAGCACCTCCCGGGTCCCCACTGCTTTGTCTTTCCAGCTCATTCTCTCTAGGTGTTTTAGGATTTCATATGTGTTATGTTTCATATTTGTGTCCCTCACGCCACCATTTCATTTAATTAAGTAAATTAGGGAACTTATGTTAGAAAAAAATTACAATTAGACATGAAAGGGGGCAATTAAGCATAAAGAAAATAGAGCAACCCATTGGAGAGGGGCATCATTCCATCACATTCATCTGCCAAAATATTTAAACACGGACAGCCTGAGTAAGATGCAAATAATCACAGAACTAACAAACGGTTACCCCCTTTACAGGGCTCGTATGTCCATAGCTACCTTCTGCACTTCTTCATTGTAGCCGCCATGCTTCCTCTTGTTCCTACTTTTCTGTATGGAATATGAATTGAATCACATTAGCTAACTCATTTAGAAAGAAGGTGAATGGACAAGTGGAAATGGTAACTGGGGGGAAAAGGACCCAACTATGGATACAGCTTCTGCGACTACCAAGACTTATGGCCTCAGATGGTCACTTAAAGTCTCTGGGTTCTTTGTTTTTCATATTTTAAAAGAAGGGAATTTAGAGTCACCAATTAATGTAAATAGCTAAAGTAGGCCAGATATGAGAAAAATCAAGTACCCTCTAGGGGATTACATTCCTTTTTTTCACTTTTGATAAAGAAATAAATACAGAGCACTTTTGTCATTTGTTTTTTATTACTAGGCAAAAGCCTTGCTTTTGAAAGCCATGCCATAGCAACCCACACCTGATTTAATGCCAGAGAAACAGGAGGGACTGGTGGGGCCTATGGCAGGCTGGAGAGCCTCTGTCTGCCCTAAGGGAAGCAGCCACAGCTCAGTGGCAGCAGATTCAGACAACCCAGAAACACACCAGTGCAGAAAGATAGCCACATGTTTCAAGAAGATACAATTTCAAGTTTTATGGGAAATCTCTTAGTCTGTAAGTGATGGCTTTTTTTTTTTTTTTTTTTTTTTTTTTTTTGAGGCAAAGTCTTGCTCTGTAGCCACACTGTAGTGCAGTGGCACCATCTTGGCTCACTGCAACCTCCGCCTCCTGGGTTCAAACAATTCCCCTGCCTCAGCCTCCCAAGTAGCTGGGCCTACAGTCATGTGCCACCACGCTCGGTTAATTTTTTATATTTAAGTAGAGACAGGTTTTACCATGTTGGCCATGATGGTCTCGACTCCTGACCTCGTGATCTGCCCACCTCAGCCTCCCAAAGTGCTGGGATTACGTATGGGGAATGATTGAAACATGTGCTAAACCAAGCGAAACCCTTAGAACAGAACAATAACTTCAAGGGTGTTTCCTCTTGCTCTTAGAATGCTGGGATTTTGGCACTACTCTTCCCAATGCTATAAGGCCTGGACTACATGAGGTATAGCATAGACCACTTATCTGACCTAATTAATACTATCTAACACTTACTGAGCACCTGCAGTGTACCAGTCACTATGCTGCTGATCATTCTACAGGTATGAACTCACTGAATTTTCATAAAACGCTTTGAAAGAGTTACTGTAATTTCACCTATTTTACAGAAGAGGAAACTGAGGCACAGAGAAATTAAATAGCTGGCCCAAAGTTACACATTACCAATGTTAGGTCACTCAACATCCTTTGCACCCTTTTAATTAGCTGGGTAGACTGCCATAAAAATGGAGTGCTTGGTGAGTCATTGCCCCAGTGGAGAGCATAGAGAGGTTAAGTATAGTGATCAGCAAAATTTCAGTGATGTCCAAGTTTTTGGTTCTCTCTACTTCTTTATCCCACCTTCTTAAAGAGCCCTGAGCTGTTGTGTTTTCTGGGCCCAGCTCTATTCTTTCCAAAGATGGTCTTTTTTTTCAGTCATTGATCCCTTAGTCTGCATCTAGAGCAATGTAGTATGTTTCCAAGTTATTTCCATTTAAAGTGATCTAACTGAACATCATAATTACTTTTTCCTTAAATAATTCTTTAAACATACTCTTAGATGTAATTAAGCATGGGGAAAGAGACCCTTTTCCAGTTATCCCTAAGTTTATCAATCATGAAATATATATCCAGTTCCTTTTATGGTATGTGGAAAGCACATGACATGGCCTGAGACCTTCCTGACTGAAGCCCAAGACTTGCCTGGCAGAGATATTATTCCACAGACTATAATTCTTAACAGAGGTGGCAGGAAATTTTTGACTTTGAACTTTACCTTTGTTGTGCCAGACCCCTATTAACTTCAGTAGGGATAGCACCATGTTCGAGAAGCCAAAGAAGACACCCAGAGCCAGTGGAGGACACACAGGGTTTATTGAGGGAACTTACATACAGGGTGGTCTAGTGGCTGCAGGCTGGACAGGAGAACCACAACTGCTTGCAAAAAGCATGCAGTTTATATAGCATTTTCACTTAGCGCCCTCCGCCTAGCAACCTCCACCTGGCAACTTTCATCTAACCCAAAACAGAGGGCCTCGATCACCTGTCCAGCCTGTGTTCCATAGGATGGGTCCTGGGTTCTGATGTTCCTCATTGATAAGGAATGAATCCCTGGATTGTCCACTCCTGGATTCATAAGCTTGGAACTCCAAACACACATTCCTCTTACACCCTAGGGTCATTCTCAGGGTATGCTTAAGTTATTGCTGTCAGGTTTGTCTGCCATACAACTTCCTTCTTTCCTTGTAATGATTTAAGTATACTTTAAGCAAACTCCAAAATTTAAATACACTGGAGAGAAAAGTTAGGGTTGAAAAATTATATTATTAAACTATCAATTATAAAAGATATCTTTTTTAAAAGAAATCTCCTTTAAATAGCAATATCTTTAGTATAAAATGTATATTTGCCAAATTTCTAACATAATAGATTTTATTTTCATGAACATATGTACACACAAGGCAAAATTGAAGTGTTTGTGGTTTTCAAGAACTGGAAAGTTCCTGACTAGTTCATCTCAGCCCTGACTGAGTATCAGAATCACCTGAGGGACTTGCAACAGAATCTGCTATATGGGCATCTCCTTAAATCTACTGAGTTCAAGTGATGCGGGCTGGTACTCTGCTTGGTTTTGTTGTTTCCAGGTTTGACAGATCATTTTGATTCCTCTTGTCCGTAGATCTGTGCTAGGAACCAGTGAGGTACATCAACACCTATTCATTTCACCATAACCTTTTCCCTCATTTTGAAAAGGTTAAAATAGAGTTGAAGTGAAGTTCACAGCCCAAAGTCTCACTCCAGCACATGCTATATTCATCTATACTGATTTTTACACACACAACACCTGTTTCAGTAAGTACCCTGGAAGTTAATCAGCGAAGATAAGTGAACTCTTAAGAGAGGTCAATTGTAATTTACAGTTCTTTAGAAAGTGCTTCCTTTCTCTTTCCTTATTTTTTTTTTTAAGCCTTAACAAAATGTGGTAAACAACTGTAAATATGTAGATCAGCAGTGAGTACATTGAGTGACTGAGTGCACACCGGCTGGGAAAAGAAATCTAAAATTCTGTTTGTTGATAGAGTGGCTAAGTCTTTGCACAGTTATTTATAACATTTTAATACACAATAGGGTTATGAAGTATTTTTATTGAGAGCTTTTATTTATGTCTGTGGCCTATAATTTTGAGAAGTCTCAAGGGTTTTTGATTCTGCTTTAAGCAATTGGTCTTTTCTATGAATTGTTATGAACTTCGAATAGCTGCTGAAGTGGGTGATGGTGGTAATGGGAGTATTTTTATTGTGTGTTAAGATTTAAAGGGCTGAAACTCTTCCTTGAGGAAGCAGATTTCTTTCTTCCTCTTTTGTTTTAAGTGGCATCCACTGTTCATATAACAAGTTCAGATACAGAAGGCGGAATTTCTCATAACCAAAGTGTGTGCTTAGATTCAGGTCAGTCAAAAATAATGTCTTTCAAACAAGATGAATCTTCCTTTTCTCTTTGAAATTATTCTATAAGGTGAATTTTTTTATTCTACATCCTACAGAAATATTTCCCAGATATCCAGAAGTTTTCAAAACAGTTTCATTTGAGAGCACCTGCTGGCTGGCACACTAACTAAAAAGTATTTGTCTCGTACATCCAAAGTCATGTTAAATACTTTGAAAGGAATAGAAGAGTTTTAAATAACATCACTAAGAGTTGAAATAGATATGTACATTCTTCTCCAGAATTTAAAATCCCTGGTTTAATGGGTTCTGACTCTACTTTCTTGTTCTCAATTTCTACCGAAATTCTGTGCTCAGACACGAATGCTTTTCCTATTAGACGTTTTGACCCTGAACCGAGTTCTTAACCAAGTAAAAGCAGAATATGGTCTCTCTGTTAAAACAAATATAACCTGTGAATAAAATGGTGCCCTGGAAAAGCACCTTCTCTTACTACAGGTGAGCTGGTTATTGCCAATGTATGTACCCGCTGTTTCCCCAGCTCATCTCAGCAGAGAGCCAGCCTTTATTTTGAATACCCAATATTGTTTCAGGTCAGGAGGTTCTGTGGCTACCATCCAAAAGATGTTGCCCTTTAGTAAGTGTGCAGCTTGAGCAAATACTTGGGGCATTCTAGATCATTAACCAGGCATATCAGTTCTTTCCTGGTCTAAGAAACAAATGAATTTGAACAGAGCAAAATCACGATGATATCAGTCCTTGAACTTTGACCTTACTTTTATTCACTTGTGGCTAAAAAACTGTCTTTTGTTTTTTTAGAACTTGGCTTATTAATGCTTTGTGAAATGGAGAGAAAATAGGCTGTGACAGGAAATATAGTTTTGGAATGAGGAAATAGTTAAGAAAGAAGTGGAACAGGCCTGCTGGAAAAAAACATACACTTTCATTACTGAGATCTCTGCTATACGGTAACCTTTTAGCTATATTGTCCTTATTGATTTTGTCTGCACGGAGAGCACAGCATGGCAATGAAGAGAAATTGCCAGGTGTGGGGTGAAAGGAAAATGGTCTGGCCAGGGGTCTGCTGTTGGCATTTAAGCCATTGCAAGATTCAGGTGTTAATTGGCCTGACAGGCATATCTGAGGAGGCAGAACCACAACCTTAGTGGCATAGAAGCTTGTTCTTGGGCCCTCTGGAGCAGTTTCTGGGTCTAGAAAGGTGGCCATCTTCCCCTTTACAGCATTTGGTTGTAAGACAAGGGATTGGGCTGTGATGGATTGGGGTTCACAACCCACCTGGGCCTCAACCCAGAACAATTCCATAGAGTCTCCGGCAGCTGAGACTGGGCCTTAGTATGGTTAAACATTTTCCCCAGGTGATGCAAATACCATTGCTATGATTGTGAGTATCAGTCAACTCCATGATCTTGAAGATCTTTTCTGGACAGCTCAACTCTATGAGGAAGGGCACAGGGAGAAGATTCTTTTGTTAGTGAGAGAGAGGGTCTCACTATGTTTCTCTGGCTGGTCTCAAACTCTTGGGCTGAAGCAGTCCTGCTGCCTCAGCCTCCAACGTCACTGGGATTCCAGGTGTGAGCCACCATGCTTAGTTTTCCATAGAATATTCTTAAGGAAGTTTGACTTACAGGTCATGGGAGAATGTGGATGCTCAATGGAAGTTCAAAGGGTGTTTCTTCTTCCACTAATAATTATTTGCTGTGGCCTGGGAGGGGAAGGGCTATCTAATCCTAAATCACTTTAGGCATGTGCCAGCTGTGAAACTATCCAGAGGTGCCCCCTGCACAGGACTTTGTCAGCTCCTAGGCCCTGAAAGGGTGGAGATAGTAGAGAAGTCTATTGAAGTTGCCCCCCTCCTCCCGACTCCCATGTCAGTCTGTCAGCCATCCATTCAAACACAGAGGCAAACAATACTGAGTATTTCTTCTTTTCTCCATGCAATAGCTAGATTAACATAGGGAAGAAATAATCTGATGAAAGGGAAATTGTAGACCATTTTTTAAATGAGTATCTCAATAGATGCAGGAAAAGCTTTCAATAATATCCCTCATGATTAAAACAAAAACCCTGAATAAACTAGGCATTGAAGGAACATACCTCAACATAATAAGAGCCATCTATGACAGACCCATAGCCAACATCTCACTGAAAGGGCAAAAACTGGAAGCATCCCTTTGAGAACTGGAACAAGAAACAGATGCCCTCTCTCACTACTTCTATTCAACATAGTTCTGGAAGTCCTTGCCAGAGCAATTAGGCAAGATAAAGAAATAAAAGGTATCCAAACAGGAAAAGAAGTCATCAAACTATCTCTCTTCACTGATTATATGCTTCTGTACCTAGGAAACACTAAGCACTCTGCCAAAAGACTCCTGGAACTCATAAATGACTTCAGTAAAATTTCAGGATATGAAATCAATGTACAAAAATCAGTAGCATTTCTATACATCAGTAACAGTCAAGCTGAGAGCCAAATCAAGAATGCAATTCCATTTACAATGGCCATAAAATACCTAGGAATACACCTAACCAAGGAGGTAGAAGATCTCCACAAAGAAAACTACAAAACACTGCCAAAAGAAATCAGAGATGACACAAACAATTGGAAAGACATCTCATGCAAGGACATGGAGTCAACCTAGGTCCCTATCAATGGTGGTCTGGATAAAGAAAATGTTGTATATATACACCACAGAATACTACCCAGCCATAAAAAAGAAAGAAATCATGTTCCTTGCAGCAACATGGATGCAGTTGGAAGCCATTGTCCTACATTATCCTGTAACACAGGAGCAGAAAACAAAATACCACATGTTGTCACTTATAAGAAGGAGCTAAACAATGGCTAATCATGGACATAGATGTAGCAACAAAAGATACTGGGGACTCCCATAGGGGAAAGGGAGGGAGGGGGCAAGGGTTGAAAAGCTATAGTGTACTATGCTTGCTACCTAGGTGATGGGATCAGTCATACCCCTAACCTGAGCATCACACAGTATATCTAGGTAATAAATCTGCACATGTATCCCCTGGATCTAAAATAAAAGTTGAAATTATATTTTTTTAAAAGACTGCTATGAAGTCCCAGCAGTCCCTCACATCTTAAAGACCACATGTATAAGAGGTGCTGGTTGGGGAATTTGTGAAGAGGAATTTAAATGAGAAAAAGTTTCAGGGAGAGGCAGACCTGGAAATGAATCCTAGCTTTCTCCCTCAGTTGGTTTTGTCATTTTTGGGCAACCTAATTAGCTGGAATTGCACTTTCCTCTTCTATGTAGTGGGTATAGTGAGGCTAAAGGGAAAGATTTCTGTTTTCCCAGTGGTTCCTTAGACATAATTTCATTTAACAATCAGAGATAATATATGATAGCGTGCATAGCACATTTTAAGTATTCAATAAACAGTAGATATTATCATTATTATACAGCTAATCCCCCATCTACTTAACTGTTCTTTCCCTTCACATAGCCAAATTCTTCCTGCCTCACCTTACTGTACTTCTATGGCCAGTGCCACAGATGCCTTTTGTAAGCCTAAAGGTTTAGCATTGGAGAAAATCATGAAGCTGTGAGAAATGTAGACACCTCAGGAGTGCCAAACCCAGGGTCAGATTCCTAGGCAGGAGACGCCGTTTTGGTGCTGTCTTCTTCCACTGCACAATCTGTTGTTTCCATACTCCAGCTACCAGTATTTTTCACTTAGATATGTTTTTCTGAAATCTCCTCCATAAAGCATCATTCCAAAGCAAAAGAAATTAAGATGACAAATACTTCAGAGAGCATCATTCACATATTAGTTTGAACCAGTTAATCTGAGGGTTTGCTGTATCAACACATCTCAGAAAATGGGAATTTAGGACATAGTATTCGAAGGGGAAGGAGACAGCAAAATAATTTCCCTAAAGTGATTTAGGAGCTTGTAATCCTCTACAGTGATTGAATAAGTCTGGGTGAAACCTTAGACTTATTCAATAGACTAATTCCTAACGGTTCCCTGGGTGAACCGGGGGAAAGAGCTGTTAGGAATTAGCATAGGGATACAGAAGTGAGGAAAAAAGCAAGTAAATGCAAATTACAAATTATAACCCTCATTTTATGGCTTGTCACATGCCACATGCATGCAAAAGGAGAGAGAAACTGTGGATCCTCTCTGTCCTCCTTCCCTCATGTTCTCAGGATCCAGACCTGAGGCTGGTATGTCTTAAGTAAATGTTGAGGGCCTGGCCTGCTGTCTCAGGGCTATTTGCTGCATGCCTTCTGTGGGATGCACCAAGTGTCAAACCAGTTTCAAAGGGGCTTTGGGAACAAGCCTGTTGAATTGGGGTTTATGATGGCTTATATTTTCACTTCATTTGTTTAAACGAAGAGCCAAGAATCTCATTCATGATGATTCCATTGTTTTGTAACAAACAGCTCTCAAGTTCCCACTAACAACCTTCTTATTACAAAATGTACAGGTGCTTTTATCTGTGTTTTATTTGGTAGGTTTCCCACCTCAGCCCCTAATAAATTTTGTTCCACATTAAATTAATAAATTAGCACAGGAAACTCATTTCTCCCCATTAAGGCCAAGCCTATCCCTTGTTCTGAATTAATAAGCTTCTGCTATAAGTGGTCATCTGAATACACTTTCCTGCTACAACCTTTTTTATTGTACTTATAAAAATAATTTATAAACATACCCTTAAGATATAAAATAGGCTATATTTCTCTTGGGTCACTGTATTTAATTATTCTAACCCTACTGTTATTGTATTTTTCTTTTCTGTGCATTTTTATTACCTTTTTTTTCTTCTGAGCTTTTGAACATCACCACTGGGGGACTGGTAGTGAAAATTGACACAGTAATAATAAAGTGTTTTACAGTTTACAGGGTACTCTTGCAGCATCATCTCATTTGAACCTCACATTAACCTTTTGAAATAGAAAGGGCAGAAAGTGCAAGTTCATCTCTCTGGTGAAGAACCTGTTTGACACAGGCAGTTGACTTTTTCAGGTCATACAGTGAGTCAGGCTGGGAGTGGACTTGATCTTTTGATTCCAAGTCCCATATCTTGCAAGCATGGCATTAATTACTTTCTACACCAGTGACTCTCAAATTTGGCTGTGCCTTGGAATCATCCGGAGAGTTAAAAACAAAACAAAACAAAAAAACACTAATGTGCTGGTTCTACCCTAAGGATTTAATGGGTCTGGGGTGTGGCCTGGGCATGAGGATTTTTTAAATTTCCGCAGGCCTATTCTAATATGCAGCCTAGGTTAAGAATCATTGCGGGCTGGGTGCAGTGGCTCACACCTGTAATCCCAGCAATTTGGGAGGCTGAGGCGGGCAGATTAGTTGAGTCCAGGAGTTCCAGACCAGCCTGGGCAACATGGTGAAACCCCGTCTCTACAAAAAAATATAAAAAATTAGCTGGGTATGGTGGTGCATGCCTGTAGTCCCAGCTACCTGGGAGGCTGAGGTGGGAGTATCACCTGAGCCTGGGAGGTCCAGGCTGGAGTGAGCCATGATGGCCCCACTGTACTACAGTCTGGGCGACAGAGACCCTGTCTCAAAAAAAAAAAAAAAAAAAAGAAAAAAAAATCATTGTACTGCAAGGCTTGGCTGATTTTTCTTGCTCACTATGTGAAAGCTTCCTGTGGCTGTGGTCTCATGGCTGTGATCTCATTTTCACTAACCCAACACCAGCCTCTACTGTAGAGTGGCCAGCCTATGCATTCTGCATAGGAGACATGCAAAGCTTCTGGAGAAGATGGGAGTCGAGTTGGTCTTTGAAGGAGTAAAATTCAGATAAATGGGAGTATCCTTTGGTCTGTGGGTTCTCTGATGAGAGACAGCGGAGGGTTATGGGCACTGTGATGCAAGAAAGCAGAGGACTATGGGTATTCTGGTGAGAGGAAGCAGAGAATGTTGGATAAGTTTAAAGCCTTCAGAGGCCAACAGCCTAGATTCAGATCATCACTGAGCAGCCACTCACAAGCGGCCTGATGTTTGGGGAATTACTTAACCTCTCGGGGCTCTGAGGAGTTCCCAGAAATGTTTGAAGCATGGGTTGGTAGGAAGCTCGTTGCTGGGGAGGAAGTAGGCATGGGGCAGCAAGGTCAGTGGGTCACTCAGAAAAGTGACTAGGGCATGGGGTGGGCCCTGTTCAGACGCCCTAGACTGGACTGGGTGGGTGAGAAATAGCAGAGGTGTCTGAAGAAGCAGAGTGTGGAGGAAAACCCTGCTGCCGGAAAAACCTTCCTAGAAATAGAAAATCATTTCATCTGCATTAGTAGGAGGACATTATGGCCTAAATGAAAAAAAAGACAGGACTCTAAATTCGCCCTAGTTAGTGGTGCCTGCTAACTGAGCTTGAGGCCTATTTTCCTTTATTAAAAGTTGAACAATTAGCAAGTGTTAGAGAGTTACGAAACTGAGACTTTTTTCTTGACATAATGACAGGCCCTGGAAATTCAGTGGAAGCTTGGCAGAGAGGATGTGGGCAGCGAGGCCGCAGGGCTGATTCTCACAGTGAACCCTTCTCAGCCCCACAAGTTCAAAGCCTTACGTGTAGAGCTGAGTTTCTAGAGTGGCCCAAACCATAATTGCTTCTGACTCTCCCATCAGTGTCTGGCATAATCTTTGACACACAGGACTGCTAAGTTTGCTGGGTTGAAAGAGACACGGAGAACCGGGCAGCATCCTTACAGCTTAGTGGGAGTTATTGCCAGAATGCTTCAGGGTTGTTGTGGGCAGAAGTCTATAAAGTGATCATCCAGGATCTTAGAGACGAGGACTGCTTCAGAGAGGTTGGATAATCTCACATTTATTCGTGTAGCCAAGACCACAGGCCATGTTTCCCGACTATTGTCATGTTGATGTGCACCGTGTGGCCAGCTTCTGTCTGGTTTCTAAGGAAAGAGCTGTAGTGTGACACAGGCGGGTCAGTCACCATGTGGGGTGTTCAGGATGGTCAGCAAGTCTTAGGTACTCAGGAGGAGGAATAGAAGGCAAGACAGGTAATTTGAAGTCACTGACTCTCAGAGCTAAATATTACCTCCAGCATCCAACCACCTCATTTTGCCTATGAGGAAATGATGTCACAGATGTCCCAGTAGCTTTACCAAAGTCATACCACCTACGAGTGGCAGACCTGGAACCAGCATCCAGCTCAGTGGATGCTCAGTTTTCTACTTTCCCCTCCCTATGATTGTGGCAACAGAAGATGTACTTGGTTGCCTAACACTAAGATGGCTACTGGTGAAATCTAGAAGACTATTTATTTGGATTAATTTGGAAGAGCTTTTCCAGGAGAGCCATTTGTCATGGGAACCACAGCTTGGCCAGTTTATTATTCTTTAAACACAGAGATTTTGCATGAAGAAACTGGTTACCCAGGTTTTGGATGCACTTTTCTATTGCTTTTTCACATACATATTCTGACTTTTCTAATTGCCTTTGAGGATCATACTTATTCCTGTTAATTTGTCTAAATTTCCTTTCCTCTCTCACCAAGATGAATCATCTGGCAGGATTACAGCTGTCTTCGCCAAGTAGCTCTTTGCTTCTCTACTCCCACTGAGGCTGTGAGTGGTTTGTCAGAATGTACATCCCACTATGTGACAAAGAAGCACCTCAAGTGATAGCTTCCTGCCACTTTCAGGGGTTAGGGATAAAAATAATAGTTTTAATGTCAAAAAGTATACCAAGACAGTATTACTAGCAAAAATGTCTTCAGTACAAATCCTCAAGCAATTCAGCCCTACCCTATGCACTGAGTTTTGCCTGACTAGAGACAGCAGGTATTAGAAGAAGTGTAGTCTTCTTGCTTTATCCTTAAGTTCCATTTAGGTGCAAATAGGTGGAGCTTCTCTCTTTTCTGACATGAGCCCCCAAGAGAATTAACTATGTAATTTATCTCTGACTTTCAAAAGTAGTATAGTTAATGCATCTTATTGGAGCTCTTCTTTTAGGTAACCCCTGGTTGGAAGAAGGTGGGAGGAATAGAGTACCTTGATTGGGAGTTAGTCTTTGAGTCACCAGAAATTCCCAGGGTGTCTTAGGGAAGACAACTATTTATGGCTTAAAAGTTGATTTGCTCCTATGTGAGAAGATGCATGTGGCAGGGGGTGTCAGTTAAAGGATAAGCATGCAAAATCTCATTTTCTAAGAGAGAAAATCAATTTAGTGGTGCCTTTATCTTCTGTGCAAATATCCTATTGGTTTTTTGCTTTATGTCTATGGTGCCAAAATACTTGTTTAAAAAATGTTTTCTGTTGAAAGTACTTAGGAATAGTTAAGTAGTTCAGCAGTACTCTTACTCCCAGTGTCATCAGAGGTAAAGCATCAGCATATTCACCAACATTGGACATTTGCTGAATGCCTTCTGTGTTGTGCAGTGTGTGGTGATAGGGATGTGATATAGAAAACATTATTCCTGCCCCTGAGAGTCTTACATTATAATTGTGACCTGGTGAATTGCATACAGTATCTACTTACTGAACTTGGACTGAGAAGTTCCCTTCTCCATAGGAGCTATGTATTATTATTATCATTATTATTTCATTTAAACACTTAAAGAATTCTTTCTTTATAGAAGCAGTTGCTTTTTAATCAGTTCATTTTAATAAGCTTAGAAGGTATATAACTATTTATTTGCCAGCAATTGCCACACACACAAAAATGATATGATATTGACCGTGTTTTCTGAAACAAAAATTTGAGCACCTCGGTCATCTAGAGAACAGTGAGATAGAATTTTTTTTATTTTGTTTTAGAATTTTTACTTGAAAAAATAAAATTGTGTATATATTATATATAACATGATGCTTTAATATACACACATTGTGAATGACTAGATCAAGCTAATTAACATATGCATTACCTCACATACTTATCATTTTTTGTGGTGAGAACACTTAAAATCTATGCCTTTGGCAATTTTCAAGTATACATTGTTAAGTATACTTACTCTTTCTTCTTTTTTTTTTTTTTTTTGAGATGGAGTCTCGCTCTGTCACCCAGGCTGGAGTGCAGTGGCACCATCTCAGCTCACTGCAACCTCCGCCTCCCAGGTTCAAGCAATTCTTCTGCTTCAGCCTCCCGAGTAGCTGGGATTACAGGTGTGTGCCACCATGCCCGGCTAATTTTCTGTATTTTCAGTAGAGATGGGGTTTCACCATGTTGGCCAAGCTGGTCTTGAACTCCTGACCTCATGATCCACCCACCTTGGCCTCCCAAAGTGCTGGGATTACAGATGTGAGCTACTGCGTCTGGTCTCCTATCTGAATGAAATTTTGTATCCCTTGACCAGTATCTCCTCAACCGCTGCTTCCACCCAAACCCTTACTAAGTGCTAGTCTACTCTCTGATTCTGAGTTCATCTTCTTTAGATTCCATATGTAGTTGAGATCATGTGATATTTGTCTTTCTGTACCTGGCTTATTTCACTTAACATAATGTCCTCCAGGTTCATCCATTTGTGACAAAATGGGTAGAAAATTTTATATTGGCTTAAATTTATTTTGATTAAAATTCTGCCAGGGAATCTCAGACACGTGGCTGCTGTAAGTGAGTACAATAGACAGCAATACTCTAGCCACCCACCTACCATTTACAACTCAGTGACTGGGTTGTCACTTCCTTCTGGGATGGCCCTTGCTAAGTCCATGAGCTCAGCTTCCCTACCCTGTGAATTCCTTTAGAAAACAGGATAAAGGGGGATTGAATTTGAATTGCAAATTTCAACCTTAAGTTATGAGGTTTTTTTTTTTTTTCTCTGACTCTTAAGCATTTAAGTTTAACTATTACCCACTGAAATTCCCTATCTACATGGCATTCTTACTTTCTTTTTTTGGTTTCTATCTGCCCAGCTTATACTCAAACAACTACCCGTGGGCTACAAGGACATAATTTCTGTTATTAGTTTTCTTAGATGTCCAGCCACCTGGAGCATACCTTTAAGGAAATTCTAGGGGAACTTTTCACACCATTCTATTCCACAGTAGAGTTTCCCTTTATGTAAAGTGGTTTTAGAATTGAGGCTATTTTTTTAGGGAAATAAATGTTGCCGATAGATGGAGCAGGCAATAAAAGCATCATCTGAAAATTTATTAGTGTAACTCCACAGGATCTGTTCAATATGGAAGACAGTCGGCAATGTTGAGGAGGGTTTTGAGTGAAGAGTAATGTAGAGGAGATGTGGATTGATATGTCAGTGGTCGTGGGTTCATATTACAGACATAAAGAAAACACTTTGTTCTCTTATCCATCATACACATTTAATCTTGGGGATTTTACCATGTGCTTAGTTCTCTTTGTAAGTCAAATCCAGAGATGAAAAAGAAGAGTTTTATATGTTTTGCCTGACAGTAGTAATGTTAAACTGTGAACAAATTGGGATGTTCTTTTAAAATCCTGTGATTTATCTGACACTATTTTTCCCTCTTTAAAATTTAGTATGCTTGTGCTGAACAAAAGCTGCTAGCAATCCCTGGGAACGTTGTTATGGTATTTGCTGAAGTGCTATCTAAAGTGACAATATATTTTGCACACCCTCCTCACCACCAGAAAACAAATGAGTAAATAAATCACAGAAGCTGAAACAACCAGGGCACGCTGGAGCAGCTGTCAGCCAGACGGCTGGCCTCTCTGCATTTCCATTTAGCTCCTATTATGGTATGTGTTTATGTTTTGAACTAATTGAGTCATCATTAACTATGGAAGTGGTGGTGGTTTGTTAAAACTATTCTGCTAGTAGTCACCTGAGGCCAGACCTGACATTTCTGATACAAACACCAACTCCGTAGAGGAATGGCCTGGGAGCCTTGGGAGAAACGCTGCCAGTAGCATGGTTCATGCTTGGCTAAAGATCACAGATTCTCAGATAGAATTACTACCGTTAGGGATAGATCTGTACATGCATGTCAAAGTCCAAAAGAGGTCACCGAGTCTGTGGAAAGAGCATGACGTCCAAAATCGGAACTGTATTTAAATTCTGGCTCTGCCACTTACTATTAAACGGGTCACCTAACAACCCATTAGAGGCTGTTTCCTTGTCTGTAAAGGGAGTCCAGAATATTTGCCCTATATCGCCCTTGCCATGTGTAAAATTGTATGTCTGAACTCACTTGGTTTAACCCTGAGATGTTATACAAATATGAATCGTTATTTATTATATCTTTTGTGTTCTGGAAAGAGCATATTTCATTTTAACACCACCCTGATCTCTGCCTCATGTGAACAATCCTAAATTACAGCTTTTTATATTTTTGCTATGAATTAGTAGGTGGATTTGACACATGGTTATATATTCAAAATGAACAAGTTCTGTTTTAACTTCTACAACTGACTAGTTCCTAAAGTTGGATGTTTCTTCATATCCCCATAATTTCATTTTGCCATCAAGTTAAAAAACTAAGTACTTTAGAGTTTTTCCCCCTACAGTGCTAAGATTTAAGGATAGTCCCCATCAGAAAATAATGAATGAGTTGGAAACAGAGGATAGCTGTTATTACTGTCAGGATAGGTGCAGTGTTACTACATGGATGCTTTGTGTCCACCATCAGAGTTAGTAATAATAAAAATAGATGAGTGAATTGTCTTTATTTTTTTAAGGCCTTGCAACCAAGAGCTACTTGGGACTATTTTCCCATAAGCAAATGCCATTAGAAAGGGCTTATATTAGGCATGATTTTTGGAAAGTGTTAGGAGTATCTTTCACTAAACTCTCACTGGCCTTTTGTTTCTTACAGGTAGCTTTAACCTTAGGGCCCAAGAAAAGTACACAGCAAAAAGATAAGGTTTTCTTTTTTGTTTTTTTGGTTTTTTTTTCCAAGAAGGTGAGGAAATGGGAAGATAGAAATACACTTCTGGAAAAGAAGCACAAAAGTTTTATTATGCAGGGAATCTTCTAGGCAGGTCTAATCTTAATGAAATTATGTATTAAAAACCCCTGAACTTCAGCAGTGTTTTAAGTATTTATTTCTCAAAGTTGAGTTTTTACAGATGATCAAAGTTGTATAAATTTAAAGTGAGAAGAGACCTTTGAGTGAGTCTATGTTTGTGCATTTTATTTTATGGATGAAGAAATTGAGGGACAGAGAATTTATGTGGTAACTAAAATTACACAGCTGGCTAGTGGCAGAGCTAGGAGGGAATGCAGATTTCTTACTTCTACTTGTTCTAAGGCTTACTGAAAATGGGGCTAGATGTCTCTACCCTGGAGAAGAATAGACTTTTAGATCCTAGTGAGACGGTGCTTGATGATCTGCAAGAAGGTTGACTGTCAAATGAAATACCAAGGTGTGTCCAAGTGTGATATATACTGCCTATCCCCTCTGCCATAATTTGGGATTCTTTAGTTATCTTCACAGTCCTAGACTCAGACAGACCTAGAGTCACTCCCCAGTGACGGTGTAGAAGGCAGAAGGGCCACCATGTTGAGGTTAAACCTTTGTACACAAAACTAGGCAATTATATCCACCCAGTGGAACTGAGTATTGGAGTTGGGATGAAAATGTTCCAACTTTTCTTCTTATTTTTCTTAGGAGAGAAATTGTGAGCCTATTGTGACAACAAGTTGCCACTTTTCTACCTCATTTGGGAACTGATGGGCAGATTTCTCTCTTTATTTAATTAAAACAAGGGGCAAGCAGGCATTGTTTTTAAATTACTAAAGCTTTTTTTTTTTTTTTTTTTGGAGATGGAGTCTCACTGTGTTGCTAGGCTGGAGTGTAGTGGTGTGATATTGGCTCACTGCAACCTCTGCTTCCTGGGTCCAAGTGATTCTCCCGCCTCAGCCTCCAAAGTAGCTGGGACTGCAGGTGCATGCCACCACACCCAACTAATTTTTGTATTTTTTTTAGTAGAGACGGGGTTTCACCATGTTGGCCAAGATGATCTCGATCTCTTGACCTCATGATCCACTCGCCTCAGCCCCCCAAAGTGCTGGGATTACAGGTGTAAGCCACCATGCCTGGCCAATTTTTGTATTTTTTTTAGTAGAGACGGTGTTTCACCATGGTGGCCAGGATGGTCTCAATCTCTTAACCTCATGATCCACCTGCCTCAGCCTTCCAAAGTGCTGGGATTACAGGTGTGAGCCACCGTGCCTGGCCTAAATTACTAAGGCTTTCTAAGCAAGAGAGTTGTAGACATATGTTTCTCTTCATTGTTGCAAACATAGAACCTGTCTCTTGGAGCCTCAATGCCCTTTGCTCTAGAAGCCACTGAAAGTAGTTACAGGCTGTTAATACCATCTGCTTCTATGAAAAGAAACAGTCATAACATAGTGAGCCCCAGAGTCTCAGAACTCAGATATAAATTTTGAGGGGTCTCTCATCACTTGAAGGTAGAGTAGTTTGCATAGGACATCTATTACTGAAGTAGGGTTAGCAAGCTATAGGTAAATGTGTATCAGCTTGTTTGGTTACACCTAGTGTTCCAGTATACTATTAATAGCCACACCCACTCTTACTCTCCAGGGAATGTTGCTTTGGATGATTAATTATCTGTTCATTTTACTTGTTAATAATAGAAATTAAATCAAATGTGCAACCTCAAAAGCTTATCTAAAGTAAAAGTGATTTATGTTCTATGCTCAAGTGTGTTTGTCCAGAGGCACTTAGTCTTGGATTAGAATTACCTGTAGTGTTCTCTAAAATGAAAGATTCCTATCCCTACTCCGAGGTATTGTGAGTCACTAGGGCCAGAGTGTACCAAGGAATCTGCGTTTTAAACAAGCAGCCCTTCTTCTCCTCCCCCAGCCCCTGTCGACTCTGATGCTGGTGGCTGATGGCCCACTCTCTGAGAAACATTGAAATAAGGAAATGTTGCTTGTCACTGTTAGAGGAAGTACATACTGAAGAATCAGAATTATGGAACGCCTTACAAACTGTGGGTTCTCATTTTGTAAGACTGTTGTTTTAATAATGGTTCCTTCAACTCCCGCGTAGCCTATTGCAGCAGCATCTTGTTTTTCTGACATCTGTGTTAACTTCCCCCAACCCATCCACACCATATCAGAGAGAGATTTCAGAACTCAAATCTAACTGTGTTACCCTCACTGCTACCATACTTGAAAATAGTCAGTGGCATTCCATTCAGTGGCTTCTCATTTCCCTGAGGGTAAAGACAAAACTCCTTGACAAGTGGCCTAGCCCCATCTGCCCATCCAGCCTCATCTCCCTCCCCAGAGACCCTAGCCTACTTTTGGACTTCTCAGTTGCCCTCCCCTCTTCTCACATCATGGTTGTTTCCTGGTCCCACTGTGCCCTCGGATCTCACCTCAATCTGGGAAACCTCTCCCAACCTCTCATTTATATCACTCTATTATCTGTTCTCAAAGCACCTTGAAACTCTTCCTCACAGGACACACTACAGTGCTATTTTATGTTTGCTCCTGACATTTTGATTAATAGCTATCTTCTTCCGCAAGACTGTAAGCTCCATGAGAACAGGGGCCACACGTGTATTTTTCACTTTTGTATGCCTGGCATATTCCTCAGCGCCTAGCATGTAGGAACTGCTCAGCAAATATTAATTGAATAGCTCGATTAATGAATTACAAAATAACCTTATGGAATATTGATTGAGTCCTCCTGTGTCCTGAAATGGGGAAAGCCAGTGACTAGAAGATGGAGAAGTCACATTTACACATTTTGGGGAAGGGTATAGACTGAGCAGCAGCTGGCCATCCATGAAGAGCCATGCTGTCCTCTCTTAGGACTAACCAAGCTTCCTGGGCTGTCATCTGAGTTCACTTGATGCGTTCCAGAACTTTGTGTTGACTGATGTTATTTTACATAGGCCTGATGATGTTGACTGCTTGAGAACAAAAGATGAGTGCTCTGCCAAAGGTGAATCATTACCCTAGATACCACTTAGGGAAACTTACAGCTCTAAGGATTGCTTTATGTAGCGACAAGGTGAAATTTAATTTAAACCCTTCGATGCAAACTGAGCTCCTAAATCTTTAGCTTTCTGAGTTCTAACTGGTATTTGTTGAGGCAAACAAGCTTATGGTCTCAATCATATATGAAATATGTGGGGAGTGAAAGTTGTTTGTATGGTAGCTTCACTTTTATAGAATTCACTCTTGATTAAACTCCATAAAAATGAAAACAGGTCACCTCTAGAATCAACTTATTCTCTTCAACTTTGACATCCTCATGAGTGGGTCTGGCTAATTTTTCTTATTTCCTTTTTGGAGGTTCGTAAGACAAATACACAGTATTTAGCACTATACATTTTTGACCTCTCTGTCTGATATCCTTTTTTGCTGTGTATATCTCAGATTCTTAATTGGCAAAGGACCTAAAATTTGTGATATTTTTTCTGATTAAAATAAGTTATTTATTTTTGGATAGAACCCAAACACTTGATTTTTTAAAAAATACTGTCATGTTTTTATGAGTGTAGGATAAATCCAACTGCTATTCTATCTAAAATGGACTATGGTGATCTGTGAATAGGGTATAGCCACATTTCTCTCCGCTCTCTCAGGTCTTTCCTCTACCTCTGTCTCCACCTGTTTGTTTCTTTTGCTCATTCACTTACTCTAAATACGTCCCTTCCATTTTCTCTCTTTCTCAATGTTACATTATATTCTAATACTCTCATTGGTAAATGATTAAGAAACAAAAGATTCATCTTAAATGATTAAGAAACAGGAGAGAACCCCACCTTCTGGATTTGCATCAGGGCATTTTGTCATGTAGAGCACAGGCAAGTATGCCTTTAGGTCGGTGACTAGTCTGTGAGCAGCATGCGGACGTGGCTTTTGGTCCTGGGTGGCGTTACATCAGAGCAGCTTTAAACTCTCTTTGTCACGAGCACATCGGCAGTACCTACACCCTAGAACCATTCAAAGTGGCCCCGCGACTTCCAGCTGCCAGGATCTGTGTCAGAGAGCACTTTTACTTGAGAACCACACAGAGCCTCACTGCCTCCAGCAGGCTAGAAGAGCCAGGAAATGAATGCCTCAAGAGCTGGCCTCAACTAATGACTCCTCCAGGGTTGGGACACCAACACGTCAGCTCTCTCACCCTGGGGTCAGATAATTCTTCCTTTCCTTGAGTCACTTCCCTACCTCCCTACTGGTGTTTCCTGCATCTCCCAAATGAGCTGCTTGTACTCAATTCCTTGTTCTCTGAGAATTCAGGCTAGACACTAATGATTTAGAAATGCTAACTAAGAAATTAAACTGTAAGTGATATTTTACAGGGGGATGGGCGCAGTATGGCTCATGCCTGTAATCCAGCACTTTGGGAGGCTGAGGTGGGTGGATCACCTGAGGTCAGGACATACAGACCAGCCTGGCTAACATAATGAAACCCCATCTCTACTAAAAACACAAAAATCAGCCTGGTGTGGTGGCACCTGCCTGTAATCCCAGCTACTCGGGAGGCTGAGGCAGGAGAATCGCCTGAACCCGGGAGGTGGAGGTTGCAGTGAGCCGAGATTGCACCACTGCACCCCAGCCTGGGCAACAGAGGGAGACTCCATCTCAAAATAAATAAGTAAGTAAGTCAGTGATATTTTACAGGGAACTGCATTTTCCAAACCTTGGCTCCTCTATCAGTGCCCTTCATCCCCTGCCTTCCTGGCTTTAGAAATCTCTTCGTACATTCCCACCTTTGCTACTCTCTCTGGTGCTCCCTCTTCTTTTTAGTTCTTCAAACAACCTCATTTTTTTCTATCTTGAAAAAGGTTTCCACTTGCCTCCACAATGCCCTTCAGCTACAGTTCTTTAGATTTCCTTCCCTGCCAAACTTTCAAATGAGCATCTGAGAAAATTGCCTCTATTTTCTCCCTTTTTACTTTTTGCTTAACCACTGACAATTTCGGTACCATTGTCACACTTTAGTCAAACAGCTCTCAAGTTCCCACTAACAACCTTCTTATTACAAAATGTAGAGGTGCTTTTTTCTGTTCTCTTGTCATTTCTGCTACCACTGAGTGCCTTGACAACATTTTCTTTCTGAAAACTGTATCTTAATTGAATTCTTAGAACTTTAACACTGGAAGAGACATTGAGTCCAACTCCTCACCTTATCTCTGGGGGAAACTGAGGCCTAAAAAGTTGGAATGATTTTCCCAGAAAGTTCCAAAGTTGTAAAATCTGAGCACTGAATTCAGGGCATCTGACCCATCATCTGTGGTAGTTTCTGAACCACCGTAAAAACTGCTTTTGGTAAGTCCTGATTCAAACCCTTCAAAATATTCCTGATTTTTATTTCCTTCTGTATAAAGACTTTCCAACTAGTCTCCTAACTCCTTCCTTCCACAGCTCATTCTCCATTGCAGCAGTCAGGATGATGTTTCTAAAATGTAAATCAGAACCTACCACTCGCCTATGTCTAGACTTCAGTTCCTCTTTAGTGCACTTAGAATAAAATCCAAACTTCTTCCTATGCCTCGCAGGACCCTCTATGGTCCAGCTCTCTTTCTGATCTCATTTCCTGCTAGCCTTCCTCTTTTAGTCACTATGCTCCACCACAGACCCTCCCTCAGCTGGCCAGCAAGGCAGGCCTGGCCCTGCCACGAGTATTTGCTTTGCTAGTCCTTCTGCTGGGAATGCTCTTCCCCAAACCACTGCACAGCTACTTCCTCCTCATCATTTGGCCTTTGCTGTAATGGCCACCTCCTCACTCAGCCTCACTCTGTTGTTAGCACATCTAACATTGCCCCTAACCACACCACTCTCTATCAGATAATATTATTTTCTTCATAGCATTTACCACCAGCTACTAATACCTTATATTACTTACAGATTTGATTTGGAGTTTGTCATGTTTACCAACATTAGAATACAATTTCATGGAATATAGGAACTTTGTCTTGTTTTCCATACTCCATTACCTAGATCAGCAAATGGCCAGTAATCCATGTTTAACAAAACATTTGTTGGATGAACAAATGAATGAATTGTATCTGAATTTTTGTCTCATTTCCAAGCATCCTCTCCCCCTCCTTTTCTCCCCAATCCTATTATTCAACTATTCTCTCAAAAAGCTTTTCTCTATTATAATCAAACTGATTTCCTTATAAACCTGTAAGGACAAAACTTACTCTTGACTAGGAGCCTTTTAAAATTTTCTCTTTCACCAAACACCCACCCTATGCCTCTCTAACTATTTAAGTTGTATCACTGTGTTAGAGTATGAGTCACATTCAGTTTCCATAGAATCATGTCTCACAGCTTTCATTGATTGCCCTTTCTTCAAATTATGTAAAGTGACCCTGACATTTTATGTAATCTAAATACTGATATATAATCCATATTGTCTTTAATTATTCCTACATCATAATACTTGGGCACTGTATCTAGGTACTTTAAGAGTGTGTGTGTGTGTGTGTGTGTGTGTGTGTACGATAGGGCAGTGGCTCTTCATTATTTGCAGATTCTGCATTTGCAAATTGTCTACTCACAAAAATGTATTTGCAACCCAAAAATCAATACTTGTGTCACTTTTGTGGTCATTCGTGAACATACATGGAATGGTGAAAAATTGTCACCCAAGGTTCACGTTAGTAGCTGAGATGGAGCAAGGCAGCACTGTGCCTTGTTGTTTTAGCTTTCATGCAATAAACTAGTGTCCTGTTTGTGGTCTATTTAGTGATATGCTTTTTGTATTTTGTGCTTTTTGTTGGTGATTTCACTGTTTGACATGGCCCTGAGTGTAGTGCTTAAGTGTTGTCTGGTGTTCCTAACCACACGCAGGCTGTGATGCGCCCTACAGATAAAATACCTGTGTGTCGGATAAGCTTCCTTCAGGATGAGTTACAGTGCTGTTGGCTGTTAGGTCAGTGTCAATGAATCAACAGTATATGTTAAATGTAAGGTGTCTTTAAATAGAAATACACATAAAACAAGATTATATAATGGCTAGTTAATGAAAATGTGACCAGAGGCTCACAGGAACCTAACTCTGTATGTCCCCTAGGAACAATAATTTCACATTTCCTAAGTTGGTGTACTGTTTATGAAAATTTTAGAGAACATAACCATTGTGAATGACACAAATTCACTATATGGTATGTGAGTGTATATATGTTGACATTAGCCTCATTTAGGAGTTTAGGAGACAAAGACATCAAGACTTATTGAAATTAAAAAGTTTGTCCAAGGCTAGGTGTGGTGGCTCAGGCCTGTAATCCCAGCACTTTGGGAGGCTGAGGAGGGTGGATCACCTGAGGTCAGCAGTTCGAGACCAGCCTGGCTAACCTGGTGAAACCCTGCCTCTACTAAAAATACAAAAATTAGCTGGCCATGGTGGTAGGTGCCTGTAATCCCAGCTACTCAGGAGGCTGAGGCAGGAGAATTGCTTGAACCTGGGAGGTGGAGGTTGCAGTGAGCTGAGATCGCACCACTGCACTCCAGCCTGGGTAACAGAGCAAGTCTCCATTTCCAAAAAAAAGGAAGTTTGTCTAAGATCATTTGCCAAACTGCTAAATAAATGTTAGACCTGAAATCTGGCTGTCACATTCCAAAGTCTTTTGGCTTTTCATTTACCACCCCAGTGGCTTTTCTTTGTTTTAATTAGCTATTGGGCTCTGATTATTACAGGATACTTCTACAGATACACACACACACACACACACACACACACACACACACACACAAAGAGTCATGCACCTTATAAAGATGTGTGATGGTGGTCTCATAAGATTATACCATGCTTTTACTGTACCTTTTTTATGTTTAGATATGTTTAGATACACAAATACTTGCCATTGTGTTACAGTTGCCTACAGTATTCAGTACAGTAACATGGTATATAGGATTCTAACCTAGGTACCATATAGCCTGGGTGTGTAGTAGGCTGTACCATCTAGGTTTGTGTAAATACACTCTATGATGTTTACACAATGATGAAATCTCCTAAGGAATGTGTAACTATGTATATGTGTATGTGTGGATATATGTATGTGTGCATATATACATATGTATATGTATAAAATATAAGTGGCATATGCTGAGTGATGAATGAAAAACTATATACGGAAAAGTAAAATGAAGATAATTTTAAAACAGCTTGCTTCATCAACCTAAGTTAGTGTTTACTTCCAGTCATCCCAAACCACAAAAGAGAAGTAAAGGTACCTCTTTGTTTAGGAACAATATCTACAAACTTCATATTCCTTATCTTGGAAATGTAAGTCTGACAGGTGACCAAACCCTAAAAAATCAAAGCTATAAAAATGCTACCATGACCTGGACTTGTTTCCTGGCCTGTGGATGTACATCTTAAACTTGCCTGGCATTTATCTGAGCTGAACTCACACCTGCACGTGGTATACAGTTACACATGCTTGGGCCTGATTTCATAAAGAACTACAACCTTTCTAATCAACTATGCATTTATATATACAGAGATGACAGGAGAAATTAGATCCTGAAATCTGTACATAACAGGTTCACATGGATGAATTCACTGACTTTGTGGTCTAAAGTGATTTATATATACACACACGTATACACTGATACATATATATGTATAAATGTATACATATACATTAAGACATATTTTTACATAATTCGTAATTTGTTTTCAAAAAGTAACTTAAATATTTTTGGAACCTTCAAAGTACCTTGATGAACACAGTTTGAAAACGCTGTGGTTTTTTTTTTCTTCTTATGTTCTTCTTTTCTAAGTAGATTGTATGAGCTCCTTGAGGGTAAGAATGATACCTTTTGTGCTTCTGTATTTGCAAATAGATCTTAGGTTAGTATTAAAATATAGAGAAGTCTCTTACCACTGATAATCCAGTTTTGTTCAGATGGTTGACAACCAGCTACATTAAAGCAAAGATTTCTGCAGCATTGTGTTTAGAATTAAATAGTGTAATGGAAGGATGTCACCTGATTGTGGGGAGCAAGAGTCTCCATGCACAAAATGGATGCTTTTTTTTAATATGGTAATCTCTTGATACTTCTTTTTCCCTTGAAAACAAGAGCATTCATGAGGCTTAACTTAGTACTTCTCAACTTTCAAAAAGCTTCCAGAGACAAGGTTGAGTGAGGGGCTTCCAACAGTGAGTCAAGAAAAAATAACTTTTTATGTCTGCCTCAAGGCCATAGTATGAATGCTGAACAGTGTTACAGAAAGGGACTAAGGGATCCTTAAAAGTTGTGTCATTATTGAGCTGAAAGAACTAATAGGTGTGAGCTTTGAATTCTGAAATCACTCTTATTTCAGTATTTTGTGATATTTTATATTCTTTTAATTAAATGGCTGCATGTCCAGTGACTTTAATGACCCTATCTTGAGGAGCTATGCCTTTCACAAATCAAGGTATCAAAATTGATGTATTTTTCCACAGTTTGCAGTATAGCTGAGTTTCATTGTGCAGATAAAATTGGATTAACCACATGACTCCACCTATGGCTTTGCTGGCTTAGTCACTTCTCCAACTGTGCAAAGGACAACTGCATTGAGAGATGGCAACCCAATGGTCTTGTCCTTCCAGGGTTCAGTAAAAATATCTACTTCATTTTTTAAAATAAACCCCTCTCAGAATTTGTTTAGCAAACTCCCAGCCCCAGAAGAATGCACACGCAGGAGAATGATTCCAGCCTTTTCAGCCTCACACTCATGCTTATTTTTCACTGGAGATTATTGAAAACAGTAATTCTTTCTTGCTTCAGGAAAAGCTGTCAGAGGAAGAGAGAAAACATAAGGAAGCTTTGGAAGATCTTCACATGGTGGTTGATGAGGATTCGAGGAGTGAAAGCAGCAGTACAGATGAGGGAAAAGAAAAGAACAAATTGCTATTAGAGAGATTGAAAGCTCTAGAGGTAAGAAATGAAGCAATTTTTACACTCTTCAAGAAAAATAACAGTGTTCTGCTTCTTTTATTGGCACTGGTTTTGAGTGAGTATAAATCTTCCCTTTTGAGTTCTCCCAGACTAATATGATCTACGATTTCCTGCTGAGATTTGTCTACAATGAGCAAAAAGTTAGCACTGAAAGGGTCTTGACCTAATGTTGTTTTAAAAGGAGTACATAGGGCAGTAATTGATTTTAACTTAAATTCAGCCCTCAAACTAGATTAGTTCCTAAAATTGCAAGCTCCTTGGGGGAAGAGGCTATGTGATATTTTACTTTGTTTTCCCCAGTAACTGGTAAAATGAATGAATGAATGAATGACTAAGCAAAATATTTAATAGTGTGTAAAGATGATTGGACACACACACACAGAGATTTTATAAGCAGTATAGTCATATCTTTAAAAAAAACGTGCAGGAATTAAATGTGTAAAGCATCTAACAGTGATCTGAAACTGGCTAAGGAGACTTAAGGAGATTTTTGGAGCACTGACATCCTCCAGATACCTCCAGACCGGGATATGATAACACCCGTCTGTTACTTCATGGCATTCGACATTATTTCAAGTGTTAATTCATGAATTTTTATAGCAGTCATCAAAGACCATTCCAGTTACTAGTTCTTGATTGAAATGTCACATGCTTAAAGACTCAGCAAAGATTTTTTTTTTTTTCTATGAGTTCACTTACGTCCTTTCGATAAGCTTATAAAGGGCCTTCACCCAACATCTAAAAACGCAGTTCTACCATAGAGTCTACAGAATCCTGAAAACTCTACTAGCATAAAGGAAGAAGAGCTGGAGGCTGGGCACGATGGCTCACGCCTGTAATCCCAGAACTTTAGGAGGCCGAGGCAGGCGGATCACGAGGTCAGGGGATGGAGACCATCCTGGCTAACAAAGTGAAACCCCGTCTCTACTAAAAATACAAAAAAATTAGTCAGGCGTGGTGGCACGTGCCTGTAGTCCCAGTTACTCAGGAGGCTGAGGCAGGAGAATGGCATGAACCTGGGAGGCGGAGCTTGCAGTGAGCCAAGATTGCGCCACTGCACTCCAGCCTGGGTGACAGACTCAAAAAAAAACAAACAAACAAACAAAAAAAAAAAACAAAAAGACCTGGAGGGGCCTTGTTTTCTATGCTTGCTTTCTGCAATTCTACCTCAGATCTACCACATTGTCTATAATGAGCATATCCATTTTACACTAATTTCCTCGGTGATAATAAAGCAGAATGGTGAGATTATGCACTTTGAAGCTCAATTCTTGGGGTTTGATTTGAATCCCTGTTCGACTACTTTCTAGATTTGAAACCATCAAAGTTACTTAGGCTCCCCATGCCTCTGTTCCCTCAGCTGAAAGCATGGGGATAGTAATAGTAATTAGCCTTACAGGGAAGTAACGAGGATTACGTGTGTAATTATTTTTAAAATGATGCCTGGTGCATAGTCTCTTTCATTCATCCACACCAAACCTGCTCCTTTTCCTTAATTTTGTTCCTACTTACCTGGGCACAGTGATTAATAATATAAGGACTGTGAATGAAAGAGTTGGGCTACTCCACACAGGTGTGACCGAAGGCAGACAGGTAAGCAAGTAGCTTCAAACTCAGAGCAGAACAAATATCAACTAAAGGAATCGCTAGCAACTCCCTCTGGGCAAAGAGCTAGGAATCACCCTTGTCTCCCCAAGGGTTCTCATTCTTTTGTCATTTTTTGAAGATAGTCACTATAAAAGATAGGAAAGCTTTCTCAAGGGAAACTGAGGTTCCTATTTGAGTTTTAAGAAACTCATAACTTTATCTTGAGGTTGAATTAACTAGATTCACAATAGGAAAGAGCTGATATCATTTCTTACTCCCAGAGAACAGTGTACTTAAATTGTTAGTTTTTGTTTATGACTACAGAGAAAATTAATCTTAGTTCATGTTGTTGTTAGAGACAACATTGAAAAGGACATTTTATTTCATTAAGCTAAGAGGTCTTTAAAAAATGTATTTGGCAGCGAATGTTTCTTAAACTGTAGTGAGTAAAAGAGAAGCAGTATCTTTTTTCCTTCCACAGAGTTCTTTACACTTCAGCCAACAACTCTTGATTCCAGCATTAGTTGAATGCAATAGATGATGTCTGTAAGTGTCATTAAGACCCACTATTTTAATTCATAAAACTATTTTATTTTTAATTTTCCTATAGTCATAGTGTCACTGCTTGTTTCCTAAAATTCTTTGTTCAATATTAAATGAACTTTCTCCTTGCCTTCACATCTTACTATCTTCTACTTGAAAAGGTAATAAGAAGATTATTTCATTTTATAATAAAGTATGTAAAATAAGAAATACAAATATATAAGTTTGTAAATATATATAAATATATCTTCTTATATAATATATAGATGTCATTTTGTCATACATGTAATTCAATTTTCATATGAATTTTATATGCTACTTAATTTTTTTTATTTTAAAATATTTGCTCCATATTCTCAGTGTCTAGGATCTTTGCATGGGTTAAACATTGTTGTAGGAAAATAGAGAACTGATTTTGACAGACTGCAGTCAGAGCTGGTCACAGACCCCGTGTGGATTTTTATGCTTTAATGAAATGCTCCCCTGGAAGATTGCAGGGGAATTAATTATAATGTGTCAAAAATTACTTTGGAAAAATTTGATATACAACAAGATTTAAAAAAAAACAAAGAATATTTTCTATTAGCATATTTTTGGAAGGCAGCTAGGCTCACCAATATACCACCAGCACCCCATCAGCGTATTTTTGAAATGACCATATTTGTATGCCCTAATCTCTTGGCCCCTGGTGTTGTGGATCACAGAAAGGAATGATTTTCAGGGTGGTGGAAAGCAGTCTTCTTTAATTCCTGCTCCCCCAACAGGTTCTAAGAAGGTGTGGAAAACGAAATGCAGAGATGACTTCTATATTACATTCTTGATTACTGTGACAGTAATATTCAAAAACAACTTGAGGAGCCCCTGACTTTGAAAATTAAGTTAATATTGTCTAAGCAAATCACCCTCCAGCTGCCACCCCTGTATTATTTATTCCCTCTTGTGACCATTTCTGGGGTAAGTTCCGACTCACATTTGTCAATCAATTCCTCTTTCTTCTCCACGCACCAACCTCTTATGAAACAGAGCCCCCTTTACTTGATTTTTCCAAAATCCAACCCTAGGAAGGATATGGGGTCATGGCAGAATATTCTGGAGGCTAAGGGCCTTCAACTCTGTCTTTTGATAGTTCTGTTTCCTCCCAGTCCTTTGGTTGCAGGGCGTTTCGCAGTAGCCTTTCTCCTCAGTTCCCAGATCCCGCCTTAGAACGTGGCCAGCTCTGTCCCACTTACTCTCCTCTCCCTCAGACACCTTCTGCCACAGCCAAGTTCTGTCTTTTAATTTGCAGAGCTGTCTAGGTCTCTGCATGCCATGTCATGGGCTCATTCCATATCATCCGCCTGCTCAGCAAAATATTGTGCTAATTAAGACCTTTACCTTCCTAAAAACGCCTCCAGTGCCAACAGTCAAAATTATAAAAATTATAATTATACACACTCTCTCTCTTTCTCTTTTTAGCCTTATTTTCTCTACTGAGTATGTTGGTTTCAGCTGTTGCCAGCTTTTCATGGTGAAGAGTAGACCATTTACCCTCACTACCCAGCCACTGCTTCCCCTGGGCTTAAATTGTAATTTGTGTTTAGGGTCCTGGTGCCTGGAGGAGAAATCATTTGGTGTATATTGGTGTCATAGGGCACACATGGACAATCTGGATGCCACTTGCACATTTTATGTAACTTCTCAGTGCCTGACTGTAGCATTTTCTATGTATTTTAAAAGTTTGGGTTTTCAAGGCTGCTGTTTCAGAGACTGCTTATTTGACTTAGAACAAAGCTCACCATTCTCAACAGCACTGCCATGTCTCAGGTCCCTTCTACGAAAGGATCACTCCTTTCTGCCACCCCACCAGAAGCCACTGATTCAAGGGATCTTCCCAGACCTGCTCTCCAGGATCCACTGGCTTCATCTGGAGTCTTCCCTGTTCCCTACTCCTGGGCATTTGCCCCACTCAGGCCCCAGATTTGCTCATGGCATGTTCCTTGAAAGACATGATTTGTTTGTCTGCAGGACCCACTCCTGACACTCCCACGTGGCCCTTCTCTCCACTCAGGGACCAACTGCACACCTGACTAAAAGTGAAGCTGGACGTTCCCTTGGCTCACTCCCAACTCCCATGGCATCTCTGATACTCAGCTTCTAGCCAGGGGGAGAACAGGCCCGCCACCACCTGAGAGTCCTAAGCCTAAAAGCATGTGCTGATGACTTAGCTAGATAGCCTCAAGGTTGAAAGAACTTGGCCGCTTCTAGGAATGATTTATTTTGTGCAGAAAAATATGGCAATTAAATGTGTTAAGGTGAATAACAGCTTTTTCTACTCAATTATACCTTTCCATGAAAGGATGACAATTACAGTGCTGTGCATAAGCATTTTGTTAATCATTAATTCCTATTTAAAATTAGGTAGTTCAAAATAGACAAACCTGGCTGTGCATCACAATTACCTGTAGAACTGGTAGTCGATAGATATATATTAAATATCTTCTATGGGCCAAACGTGTTCTTTGCACAGGGATTAGATCAGTTTTTTTGGTCCCCACCCCAGTGGGCAGACACAGGAAGCATATACTTAAATCAAATAATAAATAAGCAAACAGGCAACTATATGCCTGTAAATAAGAAAAGTTTATTGAGGTAGTAGCAGAGAGAATGTGAGCTAGGGGTAGGAGAGGTATTTACTTGAGAAGACCTCTGACATCAGCCATTTGTGTGTAATATAAAAAATAAAAAGGAGACAGCAGTGTGAAGATCAGAGGAAGAACATTGCAAGAGGAGGCAGCTGCAAAGGTGAAAGGCCACCTGAAGATGCTGGAAAGCTTGGCAAGTCCAAGGAACAGAAATAAGAAGTCTGTCCTGGGACACAAGGTACAGGATTTAAAAAATGGAAGAAGATGAGTTCACAGAGGTAGAAAAGGGCCAGACCTGGTTAAGCCATATAGGCCATGGTCACAATAAAGACTCTGAAAATGATATAAGTGTAAAAGGAAGCCATTTAGAGAATTTTAAACTGGGAAGAAGCAATGATGTAACTTCTCATTTATAAAGACAAATCCTCCTGCTTTGTGGGCTAATAGTGGGACATAGGAGGGGCAGGGAGACCAGGTAGAAGGTATTTTTTGTTGTTGTTTTTAGATTCAAACAAACAATATTAGTAGACTAGTCTAGGGTAGGTGCCTAGGACTAATAGGGAATGATAATCATACCATATTAATGTTATTGGACTAGAGGGATGTAATGGGAATAATAATAACCATGTTGGCAAGCCTTCCTATAAGGCTTACTATATCCCAAACACTGTTCTGATTACCATTTATGTTTATATATGCTATTTTCATGTTCGTAACCCTGTGGGTTATGGTAGTATGGGGACTAGAGGGAGCCCTTGGCTGCCTAGAGGTTCACAGAAAATCATTGACATAAGGCCAACTGATTGGTAGGAGAAAAGGCATACACATTTATTTTCAATGTGTATACATAGGAGCCTTCAGAACGGGGACTCAAAGACACAGGAGAAATTGTCCATTTTTATGCTCAGGTTCAACGGAGTATAGAGAGCCCTGTAGAAAGATGACTACAAAAAAAGAGTATGATCTAATGGTAATAGACTGAGTGTGGAAACCCTGTGAGGCCTGCCTGTCTAGATTCTTCTTGGCCTCTGCTTGCAGCATTCCTTCCTTCTGGGTGTGGGGCAAAACCTCTTCTAGAATAGGGGTCTTACGACCTATAGCAAACAAGACAGGTCAGATAATTTCCTTATGGTCAGATTTTACATAGAAAAGCAGAAGGAAAATTAGAGTAATATTTTTTAGGTTTTATGTCTAGCTTTCTGGTTTCTTTGACCTGCCTTGGGGAAGAGGGATTCTAGTTTCTATGACTAGACTAGGGGAAAATGAAGCTGGGAGACAGGAGGACAAGAAGATCAGAGAAAAACTTTGGCTTCTGAGGCTTTCATTTGGGGATATTTTTTCTGAGCCCCAACAGTAGTTAGCACTATTATCCTCATTTTACAGATGAGGAAACTGAGCCCCAGAAGGTTGGAAATTTTGCCCAAGGTCATGTAGTCAGTTGAGAGAGTCAGAATTTGAACTCCCAATGTATAGCTCCACTATACTATGCTAGTAAGAAATAGCCAGATAATATATTTCAGAAGTAAGGTCTATTAGGAATTAAGGATCCATTGGATGTGGAATACAAGGAAAAAAGTGAGAAGGATAACTTCTAGTTTTTTGGTTTTAGCAACTGAGTGTGAGGTTGTACCAAATTCCTGAGAGAGGCAAGCCTTGGAGGAAAGGTGACTTAGCAAAATTAGCATGCAATAGTCTGTTGGTTTTTGCCCGCGTTAAGTTGAGATGCCTATTAAGCATTCAAGTGATGATGTTCTATTGGCAGGTGGAAATACAAAGTTCAGGTCAGGGCTAGAGATATGGATTTGAGAGTCATCAGCATACAGATGACACTCGGCCTTGTGGGACTAATTAAGGTCCCATCAGAAGTAACTGTAAATGGACAAGAAGAGGGCAGAGGACAGAGTTCTAAGGTTCCCCATTTTTCGAGGTCTGGCAGAGGAAGAGGAGCCAGCATCTGAGCCTGGGGAGAGTGTCTGGTGTGGTAGGAGGAAAATGGAAGGTGAAGTGTTGTAGCAGCCTAAAGAAGAAAGTGCTCCAAGGGTATCCTTGTTGAGTGCTGCTAAGAGCACCAGCAAGATGGATCACAGAATCCATCCTCGGCTCTGGCAAGGCATGGTCAGCTATGACCTCGGTAACAACAGTTTCTGATGGGAGTGGGCGTGGAGGAAAACATGTGGAGACATGTATAGACAGGCCTGAAGTGGGTCAGACATGGAGAGAGTCAAAACTGAAGAGAAATAGGGTACAAGAGAAACTCTTCAAAAGGCAGCTGATGGTATGGCGTGTTCGTGTGCCAATGGCCGTGTTCTAGTGGAGAGGGCGAAATCGATGATGCGGGAGAGAGAAGTATGAATGCAAGAATGAGATCTGCAAGCAGGCTAGGGGGATGAAACCACAGAAGAAATAGAGCTTTTTAAAAACTCAGATGTCTAGAGTGTAACCCAGGAAATCCCAGCTCTTTTAAGTCTACAATGGAAACTGACCATCTGTATTTTTCTGAAACTCTGGGGATTATTCAGATGCACAGCCAGGATTGAGAACCACAGAAACCACTTTTAGAGTGACATTTAAAGCTATCAAAACAACTTAGGTCCAGTTCTGTACTAAACCCAACAAGCTTTCACTGGTCATTTTAAAAATTGTAAATTGGTAATTTATAATTAGATACATTTATGGCATGCAGAGTGATGTTATGATTGATAATACAACATGTAATAATTACATCAAGCTAGTTAACATATCCATCACCTCATACTTAACATTTTTTGTGGTGAGAACATTTGAAATGGACTCTTAGCAATTTTGAGATGTGTAATACTCTATTATCAACAGATTTTGTACCCTTTGACCACCCTGTCTGCATTCTCACACCCCCATAGCCTCTGTAACCACCATTCTACTCTCTGCTTTCATTGATCTTATTTATGTGGCCAACAAACATTTGAAAAAAAGCTCATCATCACTGATCATTAGAGAAACGCAAATCAAAACCACAATGAGATGTCATCTCAAGCCAATTAGAATGTTGATCATTAAAAAGTCAGGAAACAACAGATGCTGGCAAGGATGTGGAGAAATAGGAATATCTTTACACTGTTGTTGGGAGTGTAAATTAGTTCAATCATTGTGGAAGACAGTGTGGCGATTCCTCAAGGATCTAGAAGCAGAAATACCATTTGACCCAGCAATCTCATTACTGGATATATACCCAAAGGATTATAAATCATGCTACTATAAAGACACATGCACATGTATGTTTACTACAGCACTATTTACAATAGCAAAGACTTGGAACCAACCCAAATGCCCATCAATGATAAACTGGATAAAGAAAATGTGGCACATATACACCATAGAATACTATGCAGCCATAAAAAAGAATGAATTCATGTCCTTTCAGAGATGGATGAAGCTGATCTTAACCACCTTGTAATCTAACCTTTCTGCGCCCCTGCCTCCTCTTAAGTAGAACTTTCCCTGGGTCTTCAGACTTAAATCCAGAGGCCCTTCCCACATGTGCCCAGTGCCACCAGCTTTGAAGCCTGGGGAAAGGTCATCATCCAAAGTGCTCTTCAGTGGCTTCATGCCACCTTTGAGGGCTCCCCTGACATGGCCACGGATATGTCCAAGTTTGACTTTGTCTCCTTGCCAGTGAGAGGAACGGGCTATTTTCTTTCCCTTTCTAATTGGCTTTAAGTTCTTGCCTTGTTCTTCTTACTTTTATCCTCTCCTATCTTAAGACAATGTAAAAGAAATTAAGGCAGCGTGCCAGTGGTATTCTGAATAGAAATTCATAGTTGTTTCCTTCTAATCTTTAGATTCTATGACAGTTTGCTGACAGGTAACACCAGACATCCCTGTCTTAAAGTATCTGGCATTTATCTTTCTCTTGATTGTTTTACATCCAACTGTGGGTCACCTAGCAACATCACTAAGCTGGGATTTGAGACAAAAACTATTCTTTGGTAAAGGGGCTTGAAGTTTTTAGAAAAATTCCATTCTATGTCATTATGTAACTTTGTACTAGCAATTTTCTGATTATAAAAGTAGTAAATAGTCACATTACAGAAAATTGGAAAAATCATAAGAAAATAATTGTAATTACACTAATCAGAAATGGCTGGAATTGGCATTTCAGCATATATATTTCTAGTTTTTTTGTTATTATTGTACCTAATCAAATTAGGATATATGAAATATCACCATATACAGTTAAGTAGCCTGCTGTTGCATGCAGTATATCAAAACTGTTTCTCCACATTATTCAATACTTTTCAAAAATATGATGCAGTGGCTATGTAGAAATTTATTCAATGGATACTGAGTGCCATTTATTTAATCCTCACTGTTGGCTGCTTACCTTGTTCACAGTATTTCAATATTATAATGTTCTTATGAGCATCCTGGTGCCTAAGTCTTTATACATACATATTGTGATAGAATATTTAAAGCATACCATTATCTTTTAAAGCAGTCATGTCCATAGACAGTTAGATTTCTTATTTAAGAACCAAAATCAAGAATCCCAGAAATGAAGCTGATGGAGGCAGCACAGTTAGGCAAAGAGCACCCAATCCACACGCTCCAAGGGGCCACCATTGTCACTCAGTATAGGATACAATATTGAGAGGGTCCGTGGGCTGCTGAAACAATTTCAAAGACCTAAAATCTTGGGAAAACTTTATACTGTGGTAAATCTTAGTATTCCTTCAAGGTATTCTATTTGTGATTACTCTTTCAGTTGCAAGTCATAGAGACACTACTCAAACTGACTTAAGTAAAAGGAAGGATGGCTATATAACTGGACAATCAGCTGTAACAAGACATGGATGAATGCAAGGGTTCAGACAATGTCAGCAAGCTTTCTCCAACTCTCAGTTCTGCTTTCATTTGAGCTAGTTCCTCTCTCAGGCAGGCCTTTTCTATGTGATGGCACCAAATCAGCAGCACCGTGAAAAGGCCATGTCTCTTTCCTAGTCATCCCATCAAAGCTCCTACAGTCCAGAGAGAGGGATCTCATTGGCTTGACTTCAGTTGTAGGCCCACCTCTTGGCCTCTGGAGGGTGGAGCATTTCAACCAGCAGTTCCATCAATTCCATCAAAGATTTGGCAAAATTCTTGTGTTTTAGTTATTTAAATGTCAGAATTACTTTAATACCACCCAGAAAGAATGTTACTGCTTAGATATTGTTTTTTTTTTTCCCTTCTGTGGCATATTATCTTTCTTTTTCTCTTCTCTCTCTCTCTCTCTCTGCCTGTCTGTCTTCTCTCTAGCACACCTTCCTCTCCCTCCTTTGGCATTTCTAGGCCTGGCCTCCTGCTGGATGCTGGAATTACAAAGAGATACAGAGCATCTTTTCTGCCCTTGAGATACTCACATTGTTGGAAAGAAGACAAAAATATAATAATTAAAAATATACTAATTAATTAAGGTAATAAAAATAAAGCACATTAAAATTTTAGAAAAATGTAAGGTGTGTACAAGGCCCAGTGGAGCACCAAGACAGAAGTATCTAACTGAATTAGTTTTGGAGAAAGCAAAGAGATAAAGAAGTTGCATTTGAACTGTGAGTCTTTGAGGCTTTATGCCAGTTCTCCAGGCAAAGATGGTAAAATGAAGAGCAGAGGGAATTGCCTAGACAAAAGCAGAAAAGCCTGAAACAGCCTCAAGGAGCCCTCAGAACATGGGCCTGTCAAGGGCCAGGGCACCTATGGCCAGAGATGAGGCCAAATGGCTCGGCCTGTTTATATGTGCAAGTGCCATTTATTTAATCCTCACTGTTGGTTACTTAGCTTGTTCACACTCTTTGGATAGATAGGTAGTACATGGAACTACCTATCTATCCAGCACATCAGTATGAAGAGCTAACAACATTTATGTTTAAAACTCATGCAGTTGCCTCAGCAATCCTCTAATCAGTTTAGAGGTGTTCTTAACTAATAGCCCCTTCACTTTCCACAGTGAAGCTCCTCGTGGTGCTTCAATCCATCTGTAGAGCATCAAATCACATGCCCAAACAAACACGCCAAGTGGCGCTGCAAACCGTCCTGAGCTATGGAGAGAATATTTATGACTTTAAAGTGAATGCCCCCAGTGACTTCAGAAGAAACGCCTTTGGAGTGTAGAAAAATACGTGCATTCCATAAATTGAAGTTCTACCATCATCAAAAGCCTTTGATCAGTGCTCTTTTTCTTGTGGCCTGTCTCTCACTATTGATGTGAGGAAGCTGAACTTGTCTGCAATTTAGGTTTCTCAGTAATAGACAGCCAAAGATTCCTCTTACCTTGGGTTTTATTAGCATCTCCATTGCTGTTTTACAGCATCCCTTTTGGCCTTCCAACTCCTGGAAGCTTGTTCAATCAAGACATAACCTTTTATCAGTTATGACCAACTGCTGAGAGAAAGAAAAAAACATTCTTAGTGTGAGGTAAGCCAAGGAGTCGGGGGGTCTGTGACTGCCCTGCATTGCCAGGGCCAGATTTAGGTAGAAGCTTATTAGAAATACCTTAGATGATAGAAAAAGCCAATATGTCAAGAATTAATCTGCATAAATATGTTACTTTGCATGGCTCAGATTTGTGTGGGAGCTTCTAAGAAAACCCCAGATCTCAGAGAAGGCCAATGCATCAAGGACTAATCTCCATAAATATTCTAAGAGCTATCAAAGAAGAAAAATGAACTATAGGGGCAACATTAAAGGTGCCCAGAGATAATTAGAACAAAGTGTTGTTAATTGTGTGTTGGTTTAATGTTATGTAGCCATGGCCTTTTTTTTTTTTTCACAGAGCATAAATTTTGATGTCAGAAACTGAAAGCTGGCTGGCTTGATTCATCAAAAGTCAGTTTGCTTAGTTATAGCCAATTAAGCATTTTAATCCTTACTCTACAAAGTAAGTTAAAGCCTAGTATATCATGAGTAGAATTGGAAAACAAAACCCCAAATCTTGTTTGTTTGTTTTTTTGTTTAGTGAGTCCCTGGGTTGTTTTAGATGTGATGCTTCAAAGTAACTTACTGAAGTGTCATGAATAAAAATTACACAAGTCGTGATTCAAAAAGCAGTATGATTGATGAGCAGTCCCCAGAACAGAACCACAGCATTCTATTAACTCTAATAGTTTGCCAGGAGAAAATGTTACATAGCCTTGGGGGAAAAATTGTGGGTCTAGAATGGGGTCCAGAAAAATGCCCTTGTTATATAGGTATTGGCTTGACATGCTGAGTCAGGAACACGATCGACCTGAAACTATGAAATGCTGTAAAATATCCACGTAGTCTGATTTCTGATAGCAACTTTTTGAGGGTGATCTAATTCATTAGCATTCAAATGAGCTCCAACCCTAGAGCCTCACTACATAGGGAGTGGGAAATATGCAGTTTTACTTTATAACCAAAGCAGTGTGACCCAAGTTCGATAAAGGACCAGAGATTTAAGATGTGGATGTGGGAGGAGAGATTATAAACACCAGCTGTCATGGTGTAAGAGTCTCTACAGTCTTAGTTTTGGTAATTACTCCTGTTTCAGAAATATCTGAAATACATCTTTAATTTATGAATTGAACTTTCTAGATTTAAACATCCTTGGCTGCTTAATAGCATTTTTGCCTTTGGAATTGGAACGCCTTAGTTACAGCACACCCAGGGCAGGCTCAGCCTCCCTTTCAGAGTCAGTAAGTGCTGCTGCTCAGCTGTCACGGTGGACAGGGGCTCCTCTAGAAAGCAGGTTCGACTGTGTTTCTAAAGAAGATACAGCTTGTAACACGTGTCCGTGGTTTGTTTTGAGAGAACAGCATCTCAACCCAGCAAAGTAAAGAAGAAATATTTTTAAGAACAGAGCAAGGAACATGAGCAGTTGGAAATTTTGCATCATTTTTCCCAAGATAGAGTCTTTTCCCTTACCTTTGTCTCATTTGTAATCATATCCACAAGACCTTTCTTAGAAACAGGAAAAATACCTTTTCCTGTGACATCATTTTTTTTTCTGTTTCTGTTTTGTTTTGCTTTGTTTTGTTTTTTGCTTCTTAGGTTCCTGGGGCCAAGTCAAATTGGTTTTGGTAATCTCATAAAATACTAAGATGATCAGGAATTCATTTAGAGGAGACTGCCTGCCATACAGTGTAGTAACTTGGGGGAGGTGACTCTGTAGGTAATTCCAGCTTAAAATGAGAAGCAACTGCAGGCAAACAGCATATGATGTGCAGGTGTTTCTAAGTTCATATGATAAAATGGGTTCCTTGGAAATCCAAATCACCAAAAAATCTCCCTGCAGTCTAGTTTTATGAGAGAAAGACAAATAAGAAAACAAACAGCCTTTTTCCTTTTTCCCCAAAAGTGGTGTCGGGGTATTTCCTGAGATGAATGTAAATTCTTGAATGCACATCCCATTTATGACCTTACCCCATCCTCAGTGTCTGAAAACTGATCCCAGGGGCCTCATTGCAAAGGTATAAGAGCTTCATGGATCATCACATGGAATCTAAGCCATGCTCATCGCCATGTAATTATTACAATAGATTTCATAATCATATATTGAAGAATAATAATGATATTATAACATTTATGTAATATTGAAACCTCTTTATGCCAGCCAGATATAAATTCAGTAAATTCACTGATAATATTTTCTTGGAGAAAAATATAAAAAGACATTTATCTGATCATCTTATGTGGATCTTGAACTAGTTCAGTTCACAATTTTAAAACAGAGACTTTTTCAAAAATATTTTTAGTAAGATACAATCTAGGAGTAAAGGTGTAGTGAACAGATTAAAGTAATTTCTTTTTCTTTTTCTTTTTTATTGTTTTTGAAAAGGAGTTTCACCCTGTCACCCAGGCTGGAGTGCAGTGGCATGATCTCGGCTCACTGCAACCTCCATCTCTCAGTTTCCAGCGATTCTCCTGCCTCAGCCTCTTGAGTAGATGGGATTACAGGTGCCCACCACTATGCCTGGCTAATTTTTGTATTTTTGGTAGAGATGGAGTTTCACTATGTTAGCCAGGCTGGTCTCGAACTCCTGACCTCAAGTGATCTGCCCGCCATGGCCTCCCAAAGTGCTGGGATTACAGGCATGAGCGACTGCGCCCAGCCTAAACGTTAATGTATTTATTCCATGTTCACCTGTTACAAAATGACAGTTTTCAATGAGGTATCAGAATGGACTTTTTTTTTAGCGACACATGGTTTGGGAGCCATGTTTTTAAATATAGCTTTTACTTTATGTAGGTATGGCAAAGCCAGTAGCTTAGGAGATGAGGGCTACTGAAAAGATAGTTCTTATTCTCACAGGTTTCAAAAGGAGGGGGATGCCATGCCCTGAGGGGGCTTCAAGGTGAAGCTCAGGGTCTGTCTGGAGACACAGGAAGGGGCAGAGGGGAAACTGCAGGCAGGAATCCTTACTGTGGTTTCTGTGGGAAGGAACAGCAAGCAAGGCAGGGAGAACAGGTCTAGAGTTGGCAGTTTGAATGATTTCAGCAGGCTCTGGGGCACAGGGGCCCTTCATGTGAGAGTGAGAGAGAGCTGGTTGGAGGTGGTGTGGGCTCTGCGTTGGCTTGCATTTGCAAAATTTGCTCACGAGTGAGTTGTTCACTGTCTCTAGCAGTTGGCTAACCTTGAAGGGACTGCCCCTCCAGAGTCAGCAAGGTCCCAGATGTCAGAGCCTCAGAATACGGAAATAAGGACGTGTTCATTGCAGACTGTGAGACCTAAATGACATTTTTGTTCCTAGGCTTCTGGATGATTTCCTTCATCACTGGCCCCCAGGCCTCACCAGTTCACCAGCTTCTTTGCTTCTTCTTATCCCTGGATGGGGCAGGGTGGGGGGTGGGTCTTGTCCTTCTTCCTCACCATGTTTCTTTTCTTTTCTTTTAATTTCTCTGGATCTTTGTTGCTTCTGAGTTACTGTACCAAAAATTCACAGGCCTCTTTGAATTTACTTGAATTTTTCTTTCCTTCCACAGAACAAATTAGTCATAGTGAATCAGCCAAACACCATATATTAATCTTTTGGTGTTTTAGGCTTTAGACCTGATTTACTTGTGTCCATGGGCTGCTACCTACCTGCCAAAGTGGAGGTGTGGGGAAAAGGCAAGAGAAGGGGCAGAGCGCTGTACCTGGCTCTGTAGTCATCTCAGAAGCCAGGGCTTCCACGAGGCCTTGTTCCCATTGGCCAAGATTTCCTTCTGTACTGGCGCATTTCATCTCTGGCATTGAATTAAGGGGCTTGGAGGGTGGTGCTATTTCTTTCATACAGCCTCTCCTTTGGGGCTCTCCAAGAGCTTGTTACCATTTGCCATTCCACCTCTTGGACTCAAATTAGGGCCCCAAACCTTTGCTCTGAATGGCCGATTTCTGTTTTCTCTAACTGCCTGTCAGCCGCTGCTGGTTCTCTGCCTCCCTGCCCGTGCCCCTTCGCTCGCTGCAGGCTGTGCTTCAGGGAGTCCTTAAAGCAATTCCTCTGCACTCTCAGCAGGCAACAGTCCCTTTTAACTTCTCTCTGCAACTATTTGGGTACCTGCTGCCAGCTGTTCTCTGCACATAACCAACTGAGATGAATCACGTTGCAATGAGCTGCAAATCCACATATAGCCAAGCTTCTCCCCCTAACCAGCCATTCATAAAGGGGCCCACTTTTCCCTTGAAGCCCCGCTTGTACCACTGCACCAGGAAGAGTGCAGAGAAAGGGTACATCGATAGAAAATAGTAAATGAAGTGGGATCTATTTTGGCTAGATAAAAATAACTGTCATCATTACCGTTTATCGTTATCTAAGTCTGCCCACAGAAACTTTTCACAGTTCCCCTCTCTTCCCTGTATTCCCTTGAGCATCCAAGAGGCATCTGTGAGGATGCTGAGAAGTTGGTTCAGAGAAAGACTTCGCAATCCCCCATTCATCTCAGGTCAGGGTGAGTTGAGTTTGGGTAGCAAGTTTGTGTATCTCAGCACTGGGGTTAATTTCATAGCAGAAGGTATATAGTAATCCTTCCCGAAGAATAAGACGCAATTCTCATAAGACTTCATGAGTTACCTGGGGCAGGTGACAATGAAACCAGCAAAGGAATGCTCTATCGTGAAATCTCCCGAAGTGAAATCTTGTGAATTCTTCATTTCCCATATCTGGGAATTAAGCTTTAAAAGAAAACAAGTGTCCTCTCTACAGTGGGCTCCTGGAGGGCTGAGACAGTGAGCCACATTTCACCTTGAATTCCTATTGGACAGAGCTCGCTGGGTTGAATTGTAACATTTGTTTTAATTTCCCAGGCAGTAGATTTCACATATAAATAGAAAGGTTTAAAACAAGCAGAGGGGCCCTGCTAAAGGGATGATAAGCCAAGATAATTGTCATGGAATTAATCTATTTGCCATTCTTTAGCTGCAGGGAATTGTGTACTATCTGCTGAAGGAATCACTTTATTTTAAAATTACACTTTATTATTAATACTGATAAACCAAGAAGTGACAAAGCCCAGGATAGACTCACTTATTTTACTTTATTGCTAGTTTCCATTTACTCTACTATCAGTACATAAATTAGCATATCTTATTTTTAAATCAGCTATACTATTCAATGCCATTTAATGACCTTTATGAAGAGTTAACTAATCTACAGGATGTCTTCTTAACTTTTTTTAGTACCCAAAATAAAAACTTTTCAAAAAATTTTCATATTAACAACCTGAAAGTTTATCGTTCTTATAGTCCTGCTATTTGATTTATAAGTCACAGCATGTTTAATTTTCTTTAAGGATTGCCACCTGTATCTGAATGCACATTGAGCATATGACAAATAAGAAACCATTCAAAACAACCCTGATCCTCTAAATAAAAATGACATATCCCTGTGAGACTGAATTTTTTATATGTATGTTTAAGAAACACCACAACTTTTTTCATCCATTTTGATCTAATGTTTTATAACTCTCACTTTTCAAAAATACATCCTGTAATAATTTGGCTTCATATACAAACTTTTTTATTTTGAGACAAGGTCTAGCTCTGTTGCTCAGGCTGGAGTGCAGTGGCGCGATCTCGGCTCACTGCAACTTCCACCTCCCAGGCTCAAGTGATCTTCTCACCTCAGCCTCTTGAGTAGCTGGGACTACAGGCACAAGCCACCACACCTAGCAAATTGTTGTATTTTTTTATAGAGACAGGGTTTCGTCATGTTGCCTAGGCTGGCCTTGAACTTCTGAGCTCAAGTGATCCACCCCCCTCGGCTTCCCAAAGTACTAGGATTACCGGTGTGAGCCACAGCACCCAACCCATATATAAACTTATGAAGGTGATAAAACATTCATGAAGTGGAGTTCACTTTTTTTGTTAAGTTTTCATTTCCTTGTCAGCTTTTCAACAGAGAAATTAAGATGTTTTTGGGACATGTAGGGGCAGTGAGAGTATAGTCAACGCTATTAGAAAGATAAATAGTTTTTTGAGGGCCGCTGTCACCTATAGGGTTATAAATTCCAAAGACCAGCAAAACATTGTTATTACTCATTACCACTGAATTGAATCTGGATCTTCACCCTAAAGATGGCTCTAGATACAGTATCAATTGCCTGTTTTCCTCTGGGTGCCTTAGAAGGTCACTCATATTGGCTCTACCAGAGGACAGCCTCTTTCTCAAAGAATATCTTATGGAACCTCATCTCCTGACGCTTTTGCTGCATGCAGCAGACTTGGAAATTGATTACCAGGCAACCTGAGGGGGGATCACATGGCCAACCTCCCTTCCCTTCCTTTCTGATTCTGACATCATCTATAATTCTTCCATTTCACTTATTTCCTCTATGTTTAGCTACATCCACCTCCCTGTCCAAGAGTTCTGTATTAAAATGCAAATCTCTTGTGATAAATATCACACGAATATGAATTTCCTGACAAAGGAAAATGGGACTTGCCTTTACCAATTATAGCCAGAAGAAGTAGAGAGAGCTTACTGTTTTGATGCTGGACATCACCTTAGTGTTTTGACATTTTCGTAATACTGAGGCAGCATGGTAGAAATGAGTAAAGAGTTTGAATCCTTCAGCCCTGGGTTCAACTCCTGGTCCTCTCACTAAGTTTGGGGATGTACTTCTGGGTTTCAATCTCACATCTAAAAGATGGAAGCAATAATACATATGCAAATGGATTAAATAAAAAGTAACATCTTTTGAACATCTAGCATGGGGTGTGGTACAATAAGAGGCACTTCTTTTTCTTCTTAGAGTGAATAGCAAAATCTTAAGGGTTATTATCTCTAGGTAAAATTGAGGTAATTTTTCCCCCAGTTTGTAAGAGAAGTGACCCATTAAGGATGTTGACACTGGGTGCTGTGGGCTCTTAGTGTCTTATCACGCATCCAGCTGATAGGATATGACTTCCATCGATTCGTGCTGTGGGCTCTTAGTGTCTTATCACGCATCCAGCTCTTGGGATATGACTTCCATCGATTCCCAAGGGCACAGAGATCCTCCTTTCAGCTAATTAGATGATTTCGTTGCTGCCACTGTGGCCACATCCCCTTGTTCATCTGTCCTGTCTTCCTTCCAAGCAAAGGAGTTGGAGAAACCCCTGACTGTGCTTATGATCATTTCCGCACCCCACCCCTGTCCCCGCCTCACCTTAGCAGGTGGGATCCCCCAGTATTTGTTGATGTAAGTGGGACTATGGAAAGAAATTTCAGGTAGCTCCTTTACTAGGACCGTAATTCCCCAGGAACTTATCTGGGTGTAGGGAGTGTGTCATCCAAGAGTTCCCTTCTCCTGTCCCCTGAGGACCAGCAGCACAGCCTTTCCCCAGTGGAGTGTCTTGGCCAACTCAACCAGCTTGGGGCCAGTTTTAATCAAAGCTCCCTAGAAGTCTTTTCTCTGTTGTGGGACCCAGAGCACAAGGCCTTCTCCATCATATCCATAGGTGATTATCCTATGGCTTTGCCTCTGGAATCCAAAGAGCCTCTCTAACTCCTGAACCCATCTCTGCTGCCTGGGTGAGGTCTTCCCTTTGCCCACAGTCCCTCATTTATCCTCTTGGTTCCAGGAAAGCAGTGACTTCTTGGCTGGGGTTGGGCCAAGGGAAAATCCTATGACATGTTCACAATGTCCTTAGAGTCATTTTCTCTTATTTATATAAAGATAGCTCTACGTGCTCAAAATGTGGCTCTTTCAGGACAAAGCATAGAACAGTAGGTTCTTCCTACTGGAAGAGAATATTAAAGTACTTACAAGACCATGTTTGCCCACATTGGACACCCTAGTGACAGGAAACTCCCTACTTCCCAAAGTAGCCCATAGCAACATCGTGGTGAAGTCGAGAAGCTTAGCAGATAGCTGAGTTCTAATCCAGGCTACTGCGCTAACCAGCTATGTGGCCTTGGACAAGTTACTCAAGCTCTTTCAGCTGTCATTGCTCTATATTTAAATCAGTATGGTAATGTACCTAACACGGTTGCTGGAAGGATGAAATGAGATGACAATTTTAAGGTCCTTAACACAGAAATTGGCACAAAATAAGGACTCAATAAAAATGTTAGATAAAATTGTATTTAGCTGTCATTCACTTTGAATGTCTCTCATTTTTAGAATTACTTCTCTGTGTTTCTCTCCAGCCTGTCTCCCACTAATTCTATCCATGAGTGCTAGATCTGCCTCCTAAGGCCATGTAGAACAATTGAATCTCTCTTTCCCTGACAACTTGTCTCACCCAGGGAAAACTCCCATATTCCCCCTGCCCCCAAAACATTTCTTCTTTGGGCTAGATAACCACTGTTTTTCCTGCTCTTGCGTTATAAGACATGGTTCAAGTCCCTGCACCATTCTGATCCATCTCCCTGAATGACCTCATTTCTCCATATGCCTTATGAGTGTGGCATCTGGCCAAACACAACTCAAGTTCCCATCTGAGCAGTGAAGAGCAGAGCAAACTCTCATTCCTCTGTCCCCTCTACACATGCTGCACAACTCTTAAAGCAGACCAAGTGTGCGGTCACACTTCACCCAGCCCCAGGAGGCTACGTACTCATGTCTGCAGTTTCTGAACTCTCATTGGTAAGGTCTTTTTACCCGCCTTGTTCTTACACAGTAGTTTCTGATTTGATCACAGGGCAGCATGTTGACTTCAGTTAAGTTTTACCTGGTTGGGTGGATTCCATTGTCATCGGTGTCTTCTGGCTCTCAGGGCCTTTCTGGAACCTGAAGCTGTTGGCAACATCTGTGCTGTCCACCCTGCTCTGAGTCTGCTGCAGATGTGTTGAAAAGGTGACTCTCTCCACTGGGAAAATGAAAAACTTTATGACTGGCAACATCATTTTTACAGCCAAGTGAACTCCTTTGATAAAATATTCCTCTTTTCTGAGCTTATTTCCTTCCTGTGTGTAAAGAGGGGTTTGGGCAGATTGTAAGCTTTCTCTCAGCTCTTTGCATCTATGTTATCACACTTCCTCACTATACAGAAATAAATATCCTTATTGCCAACTGGTGATTTACTAGCCTTGCAGCTAACATTGGCACATTTTTACATTTAATGTATATTCTTCTTTTGACAAGGTATGTTAAAATGGACTATATTCAAATTGATATGCAATCAAAGAGGATATTTTACATGTGACTTTTAATGAAGTTTCTGTCATAATCTAATCTTAGTTGTTAAAATATGAGAGATTCTTACTTCATTAGTGGTTAAGCCTTGAATGGAAAGATAGGGAGAAATGTCATTGTTTACCAACAGAGAAAACCCATTTGGGTATGTCCAGAGGAAGACAGTAAGATGTTGTGCTTTAACATTGTAAAACTCAGTTCAGACCCTGGTAGGTTCAGACCCTACTTGATTTTAAAGTCCCAGAACCTCTTACTTGAATGAAGTGGATTGGAATTATCAAATAATCACAAAATGACAAGGCATTGTACTTGGAGATCATCAGATTCCTGAATTATTCTATCATTTTAATGACTTCCTGCAGACTAACCAGGTTTTAGCAAACTGTTTAGTTGCTCTTCCTAAGAGTTACTCCCGTTGGCAGACAGAGACCACTTAGTTGCATTGTGTTAGGCAGAGATAAAAAGGCACCTAGGAATTTGTGGTATACTTGATTACTTTGGCCTGATGAACTTTGCTAATCAATGCAGCAGGAGAACATTTGAGCCTGAATTTTGCTTGATGTAGCGGAATACCTGAGTGGTCATGTCATCTGTTGGAAATTAAGGTTGATTGGATTCCATAATGAATTATTTTAATCAAGGTTTTGCCCAAATTACTTTAACTCTGTTGTTTCCCATCCACCTTTAAAGAACATCATTATCTTTGTGTCCAGAATTTTCAGGTCTAAATTATATCTGCATCTCAGAAAACGTGGGCTCATGTTTTTAATCAGAGACATAAAATATATATTACAGTTTACACCAAATAAAAATTACAGCAAAATGCAAAACTTAAAAACAAAGTCTAAATCAGTGATTCTTGAACTGTGGTCGCTAGACCAGTAGTGTCGACATCACCTGGGAACTTGTCAGAAATGCAGAGTCTCAGGCCCAACCTCAGCCCCACAGAATCAGAGACCTGGAGAGAGAGTGAGCAGTGGCCAGCAATAAATTTTTTTAACAAGTTTTCCAGGTGATTCTGATGCATACTAAAGTTTCAGAATCACTTATCTAAATTATGTATAATTACCACTAATAAAAATGTTTTCATGTTTAATGTTTATTGAAAAGTCTAAATCCAGATTGGATATAGATGGCAAGTTAAGAAACCTCCTTTTCTGCTCTGTCAATTAAGATATGTTTATCAAAACTTATTTTTAAGCATCATACATATTCAGATTGTCAAATGTGAATGAACATATATAAAGTTATTTGTTGACTTACCAAAATTAGTTAGGAACTATAACACACCCATTTGAGACAAAACAAATAGTTGTAATTGCTTCATTTCATATTTGCCCCTTTATTTAGCATCTTGTAAGATGCTAAAATATTTTTGCCCGAGGGAAGAATATGACATAGATCACAACAGTGATGAATGAACACAGGCAATTGTGACTACATGATATAGAACTACAATGGTTTCTTTCATCAATAATTATTTTTTTAACCAGAAAATGTTTGTATACACTTTGCTGGGAAATGGCAGAAATATGAGTCAGGAGTATTTTGATCGCAAGTAATAAAAATTACCTCAAATTGCCTTAAAAGGAGATAACGGAATTTGTCGACTCATGAAAATGTAACATCCAGTGTTATCAAGTCTCAGGAATTGCTAGACCCAGGTTTCAGGCCATGAGACCAGGAATCATCTTACCTTATTCTTAGCTGTGCTTCTCCCTGGTTTATCTTATTCTCAGGCAGGATCTCTCCAGATAGTAAAAAGGGTCACCTAGGAACACCAGATTTCTGTGTTGCCAGTTCAGCACCCCCAGTGGAAAGAATGTCATTCCAGCCAACATCCCAGGGCTCACTCTCATTGGATAAGCTTGAAACTGGTTGGACTACACTGATTGTCCAGCATGGGCCATTGCATAACCATGGCCTTGGGACATAGGGTAGGCACTGCCTAAAACTGTATGAATGGACCATGAATGTGGGAAGAGTGGTCCACCAAAGGAAGTCACAGGGAGATGCTGATAGTGCTGGAATGGATAGGTACAAACAGCAGAGGTCCAGTACAATAACAGAAGATTTTTCTTTCCCTGAATACATTCTCTAGTAGATGTTATTGTTTTTCTGCCAGAAATAGCCTTTTGATTTGGGGGCTAAAGAGCTCTAGACTGGGTATTAACAACCCTGTCTTTGAGGATTTGCTCTGTTTCTGACAGTGGTGGGGACTTGGCCAACTTTCACTCACTGTCTCTAGTTTCCAAATCTAGCAACTTGACTTTTAGTTTTCTTACTTTTCCTTTATGTAGCAAATGAATTAAAGTAGGAGAAAATATTTTAAAATTTTAATTAATATGTGAATGTAATATTAATGTTTCTTTTAACTATAAATATATGTATCAGTATAAAAGTAAGACAAGTGTAATATAATTGATAATATAATTATCAAATAAATGAAAAAGAAGAAGAAAAGTATCACTTCTTAACACCTCTCTTCCATGGCAAAATGTTAACTTTTTTTTTTCTTTATGGGATATTTTTCTTTTTTTCTTAATTATAATCTTGTGGCATGATTAGAGACCCAGATCTTTGAAAAAGAATAAATAAGTTTTTACTACTTTTTAAAATTTAACATTTCATCATAAGTACCTACCACAATGATACCTACAATGATTCCTACCATCATTTCAATGGCTGCATAATATCCTGTCAATCATAAGTCATTTTGCTACCCTATTATTGAACATTTAGCTTGTTGCTAGTTATTTTTTTTTACTGTTATTCAGTTTCTATATTACTTTTTGCTCTTAGAATAGATTTAACCAACTACAAGGATTTACAGGTCATAACCCCATGTCTTTCTATTTGGTATGTTTTAAGTGTAAATACCCCATGAAAGTCTTAGAGTGCAGCAGTGATGACCAAATTTGATCACAGCTAGGGCCCAGTGTTCCCTGAGCCCTGAAGGGTGACCAGAAATGGACTCTGTCTTGAGGACCGTCTCTAGTCTCAAGCCCATTATGAGCTCTTAAGTAATCCTGTGGGATTATGCCTGGTACATTAGTTGCATAGTGAATAAAAATAGGCCCTTATGTACAAAATAATGTCTTTTGCTGCAACTTGCATGGAACTGGAGGCCATTATTCTAACTGAAGTAACTCAACAATAGAAAACCAAATATCATATATTCTCACTTGTAAGTGGGAGCTAAGCTATGATGATGCAAAGGCATAAGAATGATATAATGGACTTTGGGAACTCAGAGGGTAAGGTTGGGATGCGGGTGAGGGATAAAAGACTACTATGTATATATACATATTTTTAGACAGCATCTCACTCCACCCAGGCTGGAGTGCAGTGGTGCAATCTCAGCTCACTGCAACCTCTGCTTCCCAGGTTCAAGTGATTCTCCTGCCTCAGCCTCCTGAGTAGCTAGAGTTACAGGCACCCACCACCACACCCAGCTAATTTTTGTATTTTTAGTAGAGACAGGATTTCACCATGTTGACCAGGCTGGTCTTGAACTCCTGGCCTCAAGTGATCCACCCACCTTAATCTCCCAAATAACTTTATATATGTTCATTCACATTTGACAATCTGAATATGTATGATGCTTAAAAATAAGTTTTGATAAACATATCTTAGTTGACAGAGCAGAGTTCAGTGTACCTGGGATTACAGGTGTGAGCCACCATGCTCAGCCAAAAACTACAATATTGAGTACAATGTACACTGCTTGGGTGATGGGTACACTGAACTCTCAGAAATCGCCACTAAAGAACTTATCCATGTAACCAAAAACCACCTGTACCCCAAAATCTATTGAAATAAAAAAACTGAGAAAAAATAAAATACAAATAAAAATTTAACTAATGTAAAAAAAAAATAGGTCTTACAGCACTTGAACAAACAGAATCCCTTTCATGTTTATAAGCAGTGTTGGTGGTGAGTCTCAAGCCTGGAGGCTAGAATGCAGAGAGGGGCCAGAAAGATTTTCCCTCTTCTACCCACCCTACCCATCGTATTATCAGCCCCTCCATGAGTGGTGGTTCTTCATTCATTACTTGTGCATGAATGACATCCAATAAAATTTTCAGTAAGCTGGCTTGTAATAGTTGTAGTTATCTGTTCTGTAGAATGCCTGGCCCAGGCTTCTAATTATAGTGTACTGCCCTCTCAACTTTCCTAATTTATAATGTCAAGATGTGTTTAGTTTTAATAAATTAAGCTGTGGGGAGAAGACTTGAGATCAAAAGTTAACCATTTAAGTGTTTTTAAAAGGTCATTTTTTTTCATATCATCACTATTAAACAAATGAGGAAGCCAGTAAAAAATTATTCCCTTGTACTTTCTTATTGGAAGACACGATGGTTTCATAATTTAAAAAGTAAAATCTAAACATGAATATACACGCATAAGTAATTCCTCTCCTCCTGCCCTTGTTCAATTGAAAACCTCTAAAAAATGAATTTTCAAACATTTGAATGTTGCAGCTATACTTGGAAGTGAGAGGGAATGAATGGGCGGGGGCTGGGGCAAGGGCCTGATCCTAAGACCACCTCTGTCAATGGTGTTTTGACTTTGCCTCACAGACACCCCTATATCAGTGAGAGGCATTTCTCTCTCCCTCTTTCTCACCTCTCTCCCCCTTCTTTCTCTAACATTCTCTGTTATTCCCCTTTCCTCTACCTTTCTCCAGTAATGCTGTCTTAAAGTATTACTATTCCCTGAGCTGAGGGGGATCCATAGGAAGCAGGTACAAAAGAAGCATTTGGCCATTTTCCTCAGCAGTCTTGGAAAGGGGGCCCTTTACACACAGAGACATGGTGGAGCACCAAGACTTTAACCAGGCAGTCTTCAAAAATGCAGGAATCTGAAGCAAGTGCAGGGAGAGTCTCGGTCTGAGATGACATGGCCAGCTAGTAGCCAGACAGGCATAGAGAACCAGATCTCCTGACTCAGTCCTGAGATCCTTAACCATTCATGGGTCATGGATTACTCTGAAAATACCATGAAAGCCCTGGATTCTCTAACCTGGAAATGCACTCATGTGTATACACATGGTATTTCTCAAATAATTTTTGGGAAACCAGGACTCCTGAAATCTGTTCATAAATTCCACCAGGGTCAGAACCTTTGTTCTCTACTGTATCCTCTGATTCCTGAAATGCCCTATCTTGATTGATTCCTCATGATTGACAGGCCAATAGAGGGGAGATATTTGGGGACAAACAGGACTTTCCCAGCACACCTCAAATCATACCACCTTGACAGCCATCTGTGTAGACCTATGACTGGACTCTCAGGGACAGGAGAAAGAGATGACTTTCAAAATGTTTAGTTTGTGATTTATTTATTGAAAAGGGAGCTTAAAAGCTCAGAGGATAGAATAGCTTTGTTTAGTCCACATTGAAACATGGCAAGAAGCTGAGGATCTTCTCAACATGTAATGTATCAGTGGGTCCACCCTTTATATTAGCAAATATGGCAGTGCATCGGCATTTATGCTGGGTGAACTTGGTTGGCTAATTTTCTGAAACCTGGCATTTCCTGCTCCTCTCGCTGTTTTCCTCCCTAGAGAGTAGTTACTTTGTGTATTTATAGTGGATGCCAGCCACAAATCTTTGGTGGAAGCCCAATAGTTTACATTCCACTATATCCTGTTGCACACCAGTTGAATAATTCAGACCAATATTGATTTTTGCAAAAGTTCTTAATGGTCTGGCATGTTGCTGTCAGGAAGGGAGATTTTTCTCCCCAAACTTCAGTTGTCTTGCCTCTGTAACAACAAGCAGCAATCAACATTTGGTGTCCCCAGGGGTCATCAAGTTTTTATATCCACTGGTCCTAATTCCTAATGTATGAGTTTTAGAATGTGAACTCTGAGAACATAAAGCAATATAAGGTGTGACATTTAAGGTGCAGGTAGCACTTAGGAAAGCGTTTACAAAAGTAAGACTCTTCAAATCTCCTTTCCCAGTAAGAAGTGCTGGCCAACAATGTATTACTATTTAGTCCTCTTTCTTTTAAGTAAATGTTTTTAATATGAATGAACACAGTTAGTAAACAGAGGTTTCCATATTTATTAATTACAGCAGTAAGATTTTGTAAGCATCTCCAGCAAATGCGGTCGTTGTTCCGTGCATATTCCCTCAGATCCCTTTACCATGCCCATGCCTACTCCTAGCAGCCAGCACCTGTGTCTCTTTGGGCAGCCTCTCTGTCCCCACATTTTCCTACCTGCAAGAAGAACCAGAAGTTCCTGGGCATTGACGTATTTATGGGGGCAGCTCTCTAATAGTGACTGACTAGAGGAGGGCCAGTAAATTCCCCAGCTTCTATAGGTCAGCAGAAGTTGATCTCAAGTTACCCTCAGTGGGACTTTGCTTAATAGGACACCTTTGCTGGGGCTCTTCCCTTGATGATTCTCACTTCCCTACTCACTCACTGGTTTCTTTTTCACATCATCACTATTAAACAAATGAGGAAGCTGGTAAAAATTATTCCCTGCCTCATAAATCATTTTCACACAAACCCTCATTTCATTATCTGCTTCTGAAGAACCCAATATAATTGATGTCCTTGTAAAATTATAAAGTTGATACATATGCATTTTAGAAAGTAAATAGAAACTATAAAAAAGTAAAAGAAAAAAATACTCTAGATCCTACCACTCAGAAGTAATTACTGTAAGCACATTTGTGTGTATCTTTTTTTTCCATGTGTATGTAGTCTTCTAAATTTTCAATACTCAGATAACAGTTTCTTTTGGTTATATTTTTCTCCAAGTCTAAAGAATTTTTCTTGACATCCTCCCAAACAATAGTTTTCAACTGTATAGTGCCAAGGAACCTATTTGTGGTGGAGAAAGAAAGAGATGGTGTTGAAAAATAAACGTGTAACCCACCCCCTTGTGCAGCCACATGGAGCGAGGAACCTTTATTATGGGGGTGTGTCTGGCATGGAAATATTATCAGACAAGTGAGTCACACATGGGAAAATGTTAATGTCTCACTACAGAGTATTTCACTCATTCAGGAAATGTACCATAATTTATCCAGTCATTCAGCTCCTTGTTAGTTTGGATTTAGGTTGTTTCTATGACTTTTAAAAGAAATTATATAGAAAATATTCCAGTCTGGGTGCAGTGGCTCATGCCTGTAATCTCAGCACTTTGGGAAGCCAAGGCGGGCAGATCACTTCAGGTCAGGAGTTCCTGACCAGCTTGGCCAACATGGTGAAACCCCATCTCTGCTAAAAACACAAAAATTAGCCGGGCATGGTGGCGAGCACCTGTAATCCCAGTTACTTGGGAGGCTGAGGCAGGAGAGCCATTTGCATCTGCGAGGCAGACGTTACAGTGAGCTGAGATCACACCACTGCACTCCAGCCTGGGCGACAGAGCGGGACTCTGTCTCAAGGAAAAAAAAAAAAAGAAAAAAAATATTATTTAAGGTAGTTTAACTCTTTTGCCTGAATTATCATTCCTGATTAATGGCACCAGCCTTTACCAGATGTCCCCAGACTTAAACTTCATAGTCCATTTCTTACTCTCTTTGCTTCTCATGAAGTGCGACACCACATCATGTGTAGCTTGTCATTGGCATGGCCTTTGAACTCATCCTCTCTACTCTATCTTCACTGCCAAGGTGTGAGCAAGGGTCCTTGTGAGCACTGGCCCAGATGATGGTAACAACCACCTGTATCTGCTTCTCCTCCTCTGCTCCAACTCCCATTCCACCACTAGTTAGTTTTCCAGAAGGGTCAGTAAAGTCCCCCACCACCCCCAACCTACTGTCAGCTTCACCTTCCACCTCTCATCCGGTGTGATAGGCTCGCCCCTGAACATACCGTGTGTTTTCCTACCCCTTTGCTTTTGCTCCCGTAATTTCCTGTTGCAGAAAGGGCTCTCTCAATTCCCATACCTACCATTCACCTGTCTAAATCCTATTTTTCTTTCAGAAATCAGCTCTGATGCCACAGTTCCTGTTACAGTTATAATAATTAAGATGCCCTGGCTGCAGGTAACAAAAACTCGGCTTAAGCTGCCGTATGTTCAGAGAAGTCTAGACATAGGTTGAGCTTGTGCTGCAATTTGGTGAAGGCTCAGGCTCCATCTTTCTGTGTCATTTTCTTGGCTTTTCTCTTTCCATGAGTTAACATCATTCTTAAGATGGCTTGTTTCAAGGTGGATAAATGGCTGTCATCAATCCAATCTACAAATCTACTTAACATATCACCCAAGAAATTTCTCACAGGAGTTCCTGAGAAATGCAGAACTATCCTTTACAAAAGCTCCCAGGGAGCCTTCACTTCCCAGATACCTTCATGGACCTAAAATCAATTAAATACTCTTCCCTGAACCAATCTCTTGTAGCTGGGAAAAAAAGCCATGTACTAATTGGTTTATCCCTGGGATATATTTCCCAATCACTTTGACAAAGGGGATAACATAACCTTAATTAGATAAGACAAATAAGGGCAGCTAGCTGTGAAGAGGGAATCAGTAGTGACCAATCCTATGACTTTTATATATTCATATACAAGAGGTGAAATGGATGTTGTGTAGACAGCCACAGAGTTCTCCACACTCAAATGGGTTCCAGAGGGCATTAGAGATGGCACATCACATTAGGTAACATTTACAACTTCTTGTTTATGAGTCTTAGAGATGATCACCCTTGTCTGGCACCAAATAGGTCTTTCATAAATGTCTAACAAATGTACATGTTTTAATAAATTAAGGTAAAATAAATTGATTTAAAAGGTTTTTTTTCTTTAACTTTGATTTTCATAGTTTTAGTGTGGGGTCATCGTTTACTTTTTTACAAAATTTTCTTTGTTCGAGACAGAGTCTCACTCTGTCACCCAAGCTGGAGTGCAATGACGTGATCTCTACTCACTGCAACCTCCACCTCCAGGTTCAAGCAATTCTCATGCCTCAGCCTCTCCAGTAGCTGGGATTACAGGTACCCGCCACTAAGTCAGGCTAGTTTTTGTATTTTTAGTAGAGATGGGGTTTCACCCTGCTGGCCAGGCTGGTCTCAAACTCCTGACCTCAAGTGATCCACCTGCCTGGATCTCCAAAATTGCTGGGATTACAGGCATGAGCCAGGAACATTTTTCCATATAGTGATTGTTATCATGTTGAATTATCCATGACTTCACGTAGTTTCTAGTTGCCATCACCAGAGGTATCTAATAATTGGCTGCACACGTATCTATTTTCTCTTATTATGTAGATGTTGGTCCTCAGGGCAAGATTTCTGACTTGGCCATACACCAACAACTTATGCATAAAGTTATAATGACTTTTCTAATGCCATAGTTAAGATTAGAGCAAATCTCAGTGTGCTGTATTTGAAATACTTGTTTCAAAGATCTCAAAAGCAAGATCCTGTAGAGAAGAGGTTGGGCTCCATTGGGCAAAAAGCCCCCTTTCATGCTAATATGCCAAATGAATAGACAGTCTGCTGATGCTCTCGACAATTTATCCTGCTCTTCGGGGATTGTGTAGTGAACATCTCCAGTTAAATTAGAGCTATTGTTGTAGCTCTTTTTTTTCCCCCTCTGAAAATACAATTCTTTTCTGAAAATACATTTATGATTCAAAACTTCCTGGCTTCTCAGTACAATCATCATAATGAGGTTGGCCTCCACATGTATATGTAAATCCTAAATACCATTTTTCTGTCTTTAAATTATGGTGACAAAAAAAGAAACTCATACATTTTGATCAGATCAAAGCTATTTCTTTTGGGTTGAAGAATTTTAATTGGGATCACAGCCAAATTGAAGGCTTTTTGCCATTGCCTTTTCTGACATTTCAAAAGAATACTACCTATCTTTAAATACAATTAAAGGCAGTTATCAACAATCCCTGTGAAACACAAAGTTTGATAATTGTTATGCATACTTGGAAAAATTTCCCTTGGATTCCTACCTGAAATTTGGATCTCTAGAGCAAACTAATAGATATATTTAATTCCATTTCCCATTCACTGAGCAGTTCCCATATGTTAGACACCATGCTAGGAACTAGGAACAGATCAATGAATGAGACCCAGTTCCTCTACCCTCACTCATGGTCTAATGGGAGAGACAGAGAGGTACCATATATTTATAGTGCAAACCATGGTTGTATATAACTGAAGTGTGGCAAAATATAGAAAAAGTGAGGGTGTTTCAGCTCATGGTTGAGAGTTAGAAGTAGAGGATAATCCCAGCACTTTGGGAGGCCGCAGCGGGCAGATCATGAGGTCAGAAGATCTAGACCGTCCTGGCTAACACGGTGAAACCCCGTCTCTACTAAAAATACAAAAATATTAGCCACGCGTGGTGGCAGGTGCCTGTAGTCCCAGCTACTCGGGAGGCTGAGGCAGGAGAATGGCGTGAACCCGGGAGGCGGAGCTTGCAGTGAGCCGAGATCGTTCCACTGCACTCCAGCCTGGGCAACAAAGCGAGATTCTGTCTCAAAAAAAAAAAAAAAAGTAGAGGATAATCAGGAAAGATTTGCCTAAAGTGTTGATATTGAACTATGCCTGTTTACCTTTAATCTTCTTTTCTTCCCTTGCAGTATCTCATCAGGGTTGCCCCCAGATGGGAACTAAGAATGAATTTTGGTAACTTCCTAGGGATGGTTGCATGACCTTGTTTTTTTCTATGTGTTCTTTAAGCAGTGAGTTCTAGGATGTATATTCAGGGGTATCATAGTATGTTTCCCCTTTTGTGGAAAAAGTAAACCCCTTCTAGGCATAGACTCAGACACAAGAAAACAGCTAGTACCACTGTTTACATGATGTCTGCCTTCTACTGAGCAGTTGTCACCTTTCCCATTGCAGTGTTGCCTTAACCCATCTGGTGAGTGCCATTGGTGTTACCAAATTCTTAAAGACCTTGTTTGGACTTTGGCCTTTAAAAGTGGCCAGTTCTACTCTTCTTAGACTGATTATGCAATTTTTAAAATTGCTTTTCACTCTGTACTTTTTCCCTGTCTCTAACTTGATGCTTCCTCTTGGCTTTTTAACAATTAGGGGAACTTTCGCTAAATGACAATGAAGATACACACACCCACACACAAAAAAAGAAAAGAAAAGAAAAACAAAGAGGAGTGATACTTCTCCAGATCAGAAACTTTTATAATACTTACCAAAAATCTGTCAATTTAAAAACCATGAAAGAAACAAACAAAACAACACAAAAATAGGCAGTAAAGTCTAAAGAAAATAAAGCTGTGGCATATAAAACAGTCCTCCTTTTGGCTTTCAGCATATATTGATTTTTAGCATAGTTACATTTAACAAGTTGCATACAATTGTAATAGGTGATTACCAGTGAGGAGCGCCCTGAGTGGGAACTGAGAACCAAGAGGTAACTGTTAAGAATCCTGTAGGCCAGTAACTCCATAAAGTTTTTCCTGTATGGTGAATATGCACTCTTTTTCAAATGTCTCTAGATGTTGTTATAATTAGTGAAATTTAACTTTACTTAAAAGCATTATCAAGTGTAACATGTCTTTCTATCGTATTTTTTCTCAACTTACAATTTTATATTTTTCTTCTATGGAATTTCACAACTCTTTTTGCATGTGTGTGATTAACAGGGTCCTCACAATTGGAAAGGGTAAAAAATCACTATTATAATTACCTAGGGAGCTACAGAATAATTTTTGAGGTAGGAAGAGGCTGAAAAATAAATGCAAGGAAGTCAAATATACAGTTGTAGGTTTTATTACCTAATTTTATTGTACAGAGCAGCTTTTTTCCAAGGATCTTTTAACATTATAATCAGAACTTTAACACCATAGAATTGTGAACTTTTATAGCTGGAAGAGGGCACTGAGATCATTTTACAAATAAGGAAGTTAGCCTGACCTGCCCAATGCTACACAGTGATAAAAGAAAAGCTTCACCCAGGTTAAATTTAAAGGTGTTTAATTGAACAATGAATGATTCACGAATTGGGCAGCCCCCAGTATCACAGCAGATTCACAGAGACTCCAGCGCAGCCACGTGGTAGAAGGGAAAAAAAAAGGGAAGTGACGTACAGAAATTGGAAGTGAGGAACAGATGGCTGGATTGGTTAGAGCTTGGCCTATTAGTCTATTCACCTATTATTAGGCCTATTAGTCTGCCTGTTAAGCTAGGTTACAGTTCATCCACAATCACTCAGATACAGAAGTATGCAGTCCTTCTCAGGCCATACTTAATTTGCTTTAACAACAGCCAGTCAGTGGTGAAATCAGGACCAGAACAGAAGTTTCCTGGCTGCACTGTCACAGGCTAGCACACTATTTTTCTGTTGTGAAAAATTTCTAAAAGTCAGGGTAGCCAGAGGATGGAAAGCATTATATTTAGGTTGATTTGGAATGGTGCAATAGTATTGAAGAGCACAGATTCTGGAGACAGAGTACCTGAGTTTAATTTTGGCTTTCTACTTACTGGCGAGTTATTTCAGCTATGTGTGCCTCAGAGTATAAAGGGAGATAAAATAACAGTACCTATTTTCTAGGGTGGTTGCTGAGAAAAAAATGAGTCTGTAGTACTGGGACCCTACATTTAGTACATGCTGTGTACCTGTCATGTTTGTATCTGCAGCATCATTGTTATTACCTGTTACTTCCAAGTTTCCAAGTTGTTGGTATAGTCAGGATTCTTCAGAAAAACAGAAACTATAGGATATATAGAGAGGCAGGAGAGGAGGTTTAGTATGGGAATTGGCTCACATGGGAATAAGTCCCATAATCTGCCATCTGCAGCTGGAAAACCAGGAAAGCCAGTGGTGTAATTCAGATCAAGTCCAAAGTCCTGAGAACTGGGAGGCCACTGGTAAAAGTTCCAGAGTCTGAAGGCTTGAGAGCCGGGAGCTCCTATGCCTTTCTGCAGAAGGTGGATGTCTCAGCTGAAAAAGAGAGAGAATTTGCCCTTCTTCTACCTTTTTACCTTTTCTGCACCATCAAGTGATGGAATGATGCCTACCCACACTGGGGAGGGCAGATCTTCTTTACTCTGTCTACAGATTTTGATGCTAATTTCTTCTTGAAACACCTTCATAGATACCCTCCCAAATAATGTTTTACCACCTTTCTGGGTATCCTTCAGCCCACTCAAGTTGACACATAAAATTAATTATCACATCATCGCTATAGCCTCTTGGGGGCCCTTTAGTCCTTCCCCATAGATTTGGAGGAATCTACCAGCCAGGTGACTGCAGACAACCATGTACTGCAACAGGGTCGTCCTGGTCAATAGAGTGACTGTATTCAAATTTCAACCAGGGAAGCAGAACCAGTATGAGATTTGTTACGGGGACCTGGCTTATACTATTGTGGAGGTTGGAAGTAGTCTCTGCAAGGCTGTTATCACTGGATCTCATGCTGGAGCTTGAAGTCCACAAGGCATGCTCTCAGACACGTCAGATCACGAGTTTAAAAACCAGCAGATTAGCAAGAACTTGTGTGAGCTACACAACAGCTGCTGTTTTACGCCCACGACTCGTATCTCCGAAGAATTTTCTTGTGGCTCACCCTAATCTGAAATATACAACAAAGGGAATTCAGAGAAAATGTAGTTTACTGTAGCCAAGTTGACATGTCACAAAGTCAGCATAGTGACCAATAATAGGAAAAGGACATGGGGCAGAAGAGAAGACAAAACTGAGAGAAGTAAAGAAATGAGGCAAATCATACTGAGTTTGGTTTACCCCTGTACTGTAGAGAGCACATCTATTGATGACCATGAGGCAGAGTTCCACAGAGCTTCGCTATGCTTGCTCCGAGACCCTAAAGAACTGTTCTCACCTAGATGAAGAAGGCAGCTGTGGCTTTATTCAACTCTGTACATAGCTTCTCCTGAGAATCATAATATTTTATATTTAATTTTCTTAAATTGTACTCCCAAAATACTTTTCAGATTCTGAAGTATGAACAATTTTAACAGTATATTTTTAGGTTTTTTTAACCTTTTATTTGTTAACTCAGATAACACAAATCAAGCAAAGCCAATCACATCTACATAAAGAGCCAGAAATTATCTAGTTTAATTGTAAATTTTGAGAATATTCTGTATCAAACAGTCATAGTGTTAGAGCAAGAAAAGTGTTTTGTGTGATTTTTTTTTTCATTGCCTCTGTCTTATTTTGGGCTTACATAATAAAATACCATAGACTATGTGGTGTAAACAATAAACATTTTTTTCTCATAGTTGTGGAGGCTGCGAAATCCAAAATCAACGTGCTGGCAGATTCTGTGTTGGGGGAGAGCTTGCTTCTGGTCTGCAGAGTTCTGCCTTCTTGCTTGCTGTGTCCTCACATGGTAGAAAGGGAGAGTGCTCTGCATAGGGGCTCCACTGTTTGCCTCCAGATACCATCAAATTGGGTTTACAGGTGCACACCACTATGTGCAGCTAATTTTGTTTTGTTTTGTTTTGTTTTGGTAGAGAAGGGGGTCTCACTGTATTTCCCAGGCTGATCTTGAACTCCTGGCCTCCAGCTGTTCTCCTGCCTTGGTCTCTCAAAGTGTTGGGATTACAGGCATGAGCCACCTCATAGGAGTCTTGAAGTTAGACTAGGTCTAACTTCATCTTAGACATCGAAATTCATACCCAAACTTGATAGTTTGCTTCTGTCTGCTCCCTTGGCTCCCACCACAGTGTTATTTGGCCATTTACTAAATCCCATTTAATTTACTTTAATAGTTATGTTCAAATTCGTGTATAAGCCTTACAGAGGAAAGAAAATTCCTCTGGTAGCTCATTTGTCTTCCTGGACTTTAAAAGAAGATGAAACTTTAATGAGGTTTAGATGTTAACATGACTGCCTTGTTCTTCCCCTTGCCCACTTGAGTTTTTCAGCAAGTAGTAAATAATTACAAAGCACCTTACAAGATAGGTATATGTGTCATAGCTATTATTTATCTTTCTGCTTATCTCAAAGAAGAGAGAGAGTTTTTCACAGTTTAGCAAAGACACAAACCATGTCTTTGTTAAGGAAACCTCATCAATTAATGAGTAATATTAATTATTGTAGGTGCAAAGAAACATTTGGTCATTCAGCAAGCATTTTATCTTAATTTATCATACGTAGTGCTTACCACATGCCAGATGTTGTTTTAAGAGCTTCAGGAATAATTCATTTAATTCTCCCTGTAACCTTATAAGATCATTGTATTATTGTAACCATTTTACAGGTGGAGATACTGAGGCACAGAGGAGTTAACTAACTTATTCAAGGCCAGTCAGTTAATAAGTGGTAAAGCTGACATTGGATTCCCAAGTAGTCTGACCTCTTAAACACTATCCTGTTCTATTTCCTACTATATTCAAAAGCCATGCACAAAGCACTATAGAAAGGGTTCAGAGAAGCATATGGGAAGGATAAGAAATTTTGCTTTTACTTAAGAAACAGATATATTTTATACATGTGAAAGTGGAAAACAATTATGAGTCAACATGCAAGAAAGTTCATGAAAATATGGCTCTGTCTCTTCTCCATAAGAAAGAGTAGAAGGTATAGAAGGAGAACTTATCTTGGTGAACCCCTTTGCCCAACTTCTTAATATTAAAGCCCATTACCTCTGTTCACTGATGATATGATCTTATGCCTAGAAAACCCTAACGATGTCTCCAAAAACTCTTAGATTTAATAAATAAATTTAGTAAAGTTTCAGGATACAAAATCAAAATACAAAAATCAGTGGCATTTTTATACACCAATAACAAGCTGAGAACCAAATCCACAAGTCAATCCCATTTAAATGAACTGCAAAAAAACAAAACAAACAAAAGAACCCTGGGAATATGTTTAACCAAAGAGATGAAAGATCTCTATGAGGAAAATTACAAAACAGTGATTAAGGAAATTGTAGATGACACAAACAAATGGAAAAATATTCCATGCACATGGATCAGAAGACTTAATATTGTTAAAATGACTATACTGCCTAAAGCAATCTGTATATTCAGTGTAATCCCTATCAAAATACCAATGTCATTTTTCACAGAATTGGGAAAAAAAATCCTAAAAGTAATATGGAACCAAAAGAGCCTGAATAGCCAAAGCAATTCTAAGCAAAAAGAACAAAGTTAGACATCACATTACCTGACCTCAAATTATACTTTGAGGCAATAGTAACCAATACAGCATGGTACTTCTATAAAAATAGACACTTAGGTCAAAGAAACAGAATAGAGAACCCAGAAATGAAGCCACACACCTACAGCCAACTGATTTTTGACAAAGTTGACAGAAACATACACTAAGAATACCATTTTCAATAAATGGTGCTGGGAAAATTGGATTGCCATATGCAGAAGAATGAAATTGGACCCCTGTCTCTCACCACATATAAAAATTAATAATGATGAATCAAAGCCTTAAATGTAATATCTGAAACTATTAAAATAACTAGAATAAAACCTAGGGAAACCTCTTTTGAACATTGGTCTAGTCAAATAATTCTCGATTAAGACCTCAAAATCACAAGCAACAAAAACAAAAATTGACAGATGGGACTTAATAAAACTAAACAGCTTCTCTACAGCAAAGGAAATAAACGAGTGAAGAGACAACCTGCAGAATGGGAGAAAATATTTGCAAATTGTGACTACGACATGGAATGAATATCCAGAATTTACAAGGAACTCAACAACAGCAACAAAAATCCACAAATAACCCCATTAAAAAGTGGGCAAAGGACAGGAATAGATATTTTTCAAAAGAAGACATACAAATGGCCAAAAGCAATGAAAAAAATGCTAAACATTAATTGTTGGAGAAATGCAAATTATAACCACAATGAGATATTATCTTATATTCATCAGATGACTATTATTAAAAAGACAAAAACCAAAAACAAAAACAAATGTTGGTGAGATGCAGAGAAAAGAGAGCATTTTTATACTATTTGTGGGAAAGTAGGTCACTACAGACTCTATGGAAAATGGTATGGACAGTTCTCAAAGAACTAAAAGTAGAACTACCATTTGACCCAGCAATTCCACTACTGGGTATCTACCTTAAAGAAAATAAATCATCATATAAAAAGATACCTGCACTTATATGTTTATATCAGCACTATTCACAACCCTAAGTGTCCATCAGTGGATGAGTGGATAAAGAAAACGTGGTATATACACACAATGGAATACTAGTGGCTATTAAAAGGAATGAAATCATATCTTTTGCAGAAACATGGATGGAACTGGAGGCCATTATCCTAAGAGAAATAACTCAGAAACAGAAACAGAACGTCGAATACCACAATTTCTCACTTATAAGTGGGAACTAAATAATGTGTACACGTGGACATAGAGTGTGTGATAATAATCATTGAAGACCCAAAATGGTGGGAGAGTGAGAGAGGGGTGAAGGATGAGAAATTACATAATGGATACAATGTACACTCTTCAGGTAATGGCTACACTGAAAGTTCAGACTTCCACTACACAATTTATCCATGTAACACAACTGCACTTGTACCCCCTAAATTCGTAAAATTTTTTAGAAAAGATTAGTAAAAAACATAACACCTGGTGGTCAGGAAATCTTGATTTTAGAACTTTGTATCCCCTACCTTACTTTGTCACATTGGCAAAGTTACTTCCTCAACTATTGAAGATGAATTTTAGACTAGAATTAACTATCCCCCAAAACAGGGGTCCCCAACCCCCAGGCCACAGACCTGTTATCTGTCTGTGGCCTGTTAGGAACCAGGCTGCACAGCAGGAGGTGAGCAGTGGGCCAGTGGGTGAGAGAGCATTACTGCCTGAGCTCCTCTGCCTCCTGTCAGATAAGTGGCAGCATTAGATTTTTTTTTTTTTTTTTTTTTTTTTTTTTGAGACGGAGTCTCGCTCTATCACCCAGGCTGGAGTGCAGTGGCACAATCTTGGATTACTGCAAACTCCGCCTCCCAGGTTCACGCCATTCTCCTGCCTCAGCCTCCAGAGTAGCTGGGACTACAGGTGCCTGCCACCATGCCCGGCTAATTTTTTTTTTGTTGTTGTACTTTTAGTAGAGATGATGTTTCACCGTGTTAACCAGGATGGTCTTGATCTGCTGACCTTCTGATCTGCCCACCTCGGCCTCCCAAAATGCTGGGATTACAGGCGTGAGCCACCGCGCCTGGCCAGCATTAGATTCTTATAGGAGTGCAAACTTTATTGTGACCTTCACATGTGAGGGATCTAGGTTGTGCACTCCTTATAAGAATCTAATGCCTGATGATCTGAGGTGGAACAGTTTCATCCTGAAACCATTCCCCACCCCCCAACCAAGTCCATGGAAAAATTATCTTCCACGAAACTGGTCCTTGGTGCCAAAAATGTTGAAGACCACTGCTCCCAAAAGAAGCAAATCATTACTGTGTCTAAGACACAGCCAGCCTCTGTAGGGGTATGAGATGCAAAACATACAATTCTAAATCACAAGGTGCCATTTTGCCCTAACTTATTTTCACTAAATCTCTATTTTTTCACCCTTAGCTTAAAAAAAAAATCTGTCCCAATCTACTTCACATTCATAAATCTATAATGAAAATATTCGTTAGTATTTTTTTCACGTCAATTCTGCAGTTCCAGTTAGACCTCCCTAGGTCTCATGTTATTGAACGTGATTTGGCATGGGTTTTATAGCCTCTCAAGTTACTCTGGTTAACACTCAAATAATCACTAAGCTTAGTCAAATGAAATCCCTGATGTATATGTAAGACTTTGAAATTAGTTATTTAAACCTTTCATAATCTAATCCATGCCAGTGGATTAACCTGGACTAGCTGTTAAGGGTTGTCTTGCACCAATTATGCCTGTTTGTATTTTATTGGCCTATGTTGATAAGAGAATATGTCATGTAATTTTAAAAGAACTAAGAATAATATTTTAGGATTTGACATGCTGCATTTAAAGTGGGACTCATTGAATAAACATGATTAACTCACACAACACAAAAGGAGTGACCTATCTGTAATATTTTATATTTTCTTAATCTTTGGGTTTAGAGCATTTTAAAAATTCAGTCTTTAAAGTCATTCTCACTTCTGGCTGGCTCATTGCAACAAAACTTCCATCTACGACATCGTCTTTTTGAGATCCTGAAACTATTTTATGGGCCTAGAGTACAGCACAAGAAAAATGAATCCATTTTTTGATGGCCACTGCGGTTATGGGAAAAAAAATCATCTTTTTCCTGGGTGGAATAATGGCTTTTTTCACTCGCAGAATGTCTCTTCTGTAGCATAGCATTTTCAGGACTGTAAAAGCCTCTGCCCAGGAGTAGAAGCTGAGGTTTGTAGGGGTTGCCTGCCCAAGGGGGCTTCTCTGGGCACTGTGACCACTTGGCTCTGCAGACCCTGCTGGACAGCAAGCATCTTTTACCCACTGGTTGTGGGGCCAGCCATTTGGTTTATGTCTGGTGTCTCCTGAATCACTTCTCACTCAGGCTAACTGGGCTAACGTCCAGCTTTTAATGTGTCAGATCCTATCCAAATATGGTTAGGGGAGGACAGACTGATAGATTTTTATGTTCATAAAAGGTGCTTTTTCAACATTGGAAATCTCCCTTTTAATTTTTCACTTCTCGACAATCCTTTCTCATTTTTATTAAAATTTTTAATAATAATTAGCTTTTTCTACCAAATAAGAGTTATAAAACAATTATTAGATTTTTCTAACAGTACCTTTAAAGATCTGAGGTAAAAATGAAACAAAACTGTCCTTTTATTTTCATTTAATCCTTAGCGTCCAATTCGTGCTGAGCATTTTTTTTAGTTTAGTTTCTTTTATTCTCTGTAAAGAGCCCATTAGGTGATGATCAGTTTTGTCCCAATTAGAAGGAAAGAAAACATTTCTAGTTTGTTCTTCTGCAGAACTGTACCATTAAGAAATGTTGTTCACTTTAGTGAGAAATTGGTTATAAATAAGACAATGAAAATTTCACATGTTGTTAAGCTGGTGATTTGCCCTACTTGTGACCCCTTGCAAGCAGGCTGTTTGGCAATCTGGTGCCTCTCTGAGTGAGCTGTAACACAATTGATCCCAGGTATAGAAGACACAGCACACTTTTTCCTTCATCGATTTATTCCTTGTGTATTCTCTGCATTTTCTCATTTAGCTGATCAATTAATCTCTGATATAACTCATAGGCAGCAGTTGAAAATAATGTAGCCATTGATATTTTCTCAGCAACAGCAGTGATGGAGTTCCATGTGTCTGTATAACCAAAGTGGAGTTCATTCTCAAGTGTATCCAGGAAGCCTTCTCAGGAGAATTAAGTGTGAGGAGTAGATTACTTTGCTGAAAGCCCATGAAGGCAAGGACTGTAGCTGGATTAGTTTACCTCTGTAGCACCATCTCTCCACACAGTGCCTGGCATGAAGGAGATGCTAAAAAAAATGTGGACTGAAAGAAGATGCAGTTGTGTTGATTTTAGTAGCAAAGTAGCTTTAAATTGAACATTATGCATCCCTCCAGCCCCCACTCCTGAAATTCTGAAATTTTATTGATTCCATTAAAAGACCAGGCTGTGCAACATAAAGGTCCATGACCAGAAGTTAAAAGAACTGGAATGAGTGGTAGTAGAAAAGAAAGAAGGAGAGCTTTGGTGTCAGACATATGTGTTCAAATCCTAGATCTCTGTCTTGCTGGCTGTATGATTTTTGAGGCTCCTCAACTTCTCTATACTTCTGGGAACATCAGGATAATAATATGCACTTCATGGGGGCCCTTGTGAGGATTAAATTATATAATGCATTGCAATATGAAGGCACAAAGGCATGAAACAGCATGCCCTGTTTGGAAAACTACAAGTAGTTTAATTTAGCTGGAGCACAGGTTGCCCATGGGAGAGATGTGGGAGATGAGTCCAGAGAGAGAAGGAACAGCCAGGTCATCAAAAGCCTTGGGTGCCAAGCTAATGGGTTTGAACTCCATCCTAAAACCTTTGGGGTCGCATTAAAGTATTTTAAGCAGGGGAGAGGAATTGCATGATCACATTTGCATTTTATGACATTGACTCTGGCAGAGCAACATTCTACTGGAAAAGGCTGGCTCTTAACTTTTCTAGCTTCTTCTCCAAGTGACTCTTCTCTCCTACTCTCTGGTCTCATAGAACTTTGTACATAGAATGGGTCAAAGTTTCTTTGTCTCTGAGCTTTTACATGTATGATTCCCTCCTCCTAGAATACTCTTTTCCTCCTTAATGCATTAGTAAGAACTTTGTTAGTTACAAATGGCAGAAAACCTAACTCACACTGGTTCTGGCAGTGTATTTACTCAGAAGTAGCTCCCTGCATAGCTGCGTTCATGAACCCAGGTGGTGTCATCAGAATCAGGTGTCTTTTTCTGTCCATCTCTCTGCTCTGTTCTCAGGCAGACTCTCAGTACAGGGTAGCAAAATAGTGGCCAACATTTCTAGACCTACATCTTGGGCTCACAGTCATGTCCGTGGAAACTAAGCACCTCCCAGCAAAAGTCCTGATATTGACTCTGATAGAGTCATGGGCTCATCTCTGAAACAGTCACTGAGGCCATGGGGTTGGAATGCACCGAATGGCCAAACCTGCATTACATTCCCACCTGGAAAGCAGGAGGAGTGGAGGTGCTGTATTGGAGTCAGCTCCAACCAAATCACAGGAACAGTGACTTGTAGGGTAGGGGAAGAGGTTCCTAGTAAGTCAAGATACTCTTTCCCAAAGACAGGTAATTGATGTTGGCCCAGGAAACATCAACTGATGCTATACCTGGCTAACACACCTGCACTCAGCCTTCAAAGGCGGGATGATTGCCACTTCCTCCAGGAGGCCTTCTCTGAGCTATCAAAGACTAGGTTAGATATCCCTCCTGTGCATGCCCAATAGCATCATATACTCACTGTCCTAGCAGCATTGCAATGGCTCTTTACTTATCCACCTGCATATTTCTGGTACCTAGTGGACAACTCGATAAATATTTGTTATGGGGATGTTATATTGAGCTATCCTAGAATCTGAGAAGCCAGCTTACAATAAAGAAAAAAGTTATAATTAGTTGCAGTGGGACACATGTTTGAGGAATGTTAAAAAGGGAGAATCTACAGGATTGAGGGCCTGCTTCAGGTGGGAGTGTTGGGTAAGAAGGAGATCTCCATGTCTTAGAGAAGGAGGATTATACCCTAGTCTCTGGATCCTCCACAACAGAGAAGATTGGAGAGAGAGATAAAGGGTTCAGTTTGGTACATGAGGTTCCTGTGGGGCTTACTTTGAGGATTCATCAACCTAGGAATGGCAGATAAAGCTTCGTGAGAGGATGAGAAAAACCAAGGAAGGGTTTAAGGATGAGAAGATCCTCTCTGGGAATATGTACAGTTCAGTCAATGTCTTTCCTGCTGATGATGGACTTTGATTCTTGGATTTCACACTAGTGGGCTGGGAGTTGATGATACTTAACTGTAGTGCCATACATTAAGGCCTAAATGCCACAAGGGAGATCAGGATCTCAATCAAGTAGAATTGTCAGTTTAATACAGTTTTTTTTTAATACAGTTTTAAATAAGGAGAATAGAGAGGTGCATTCTGAGCTAATGAGGAGCAGAAGGACCCAGCCCTCAAAGGACAACCTAGTTCTTCCATATATATATATATGTACACACACACACATATATATACACATATATATATATAAACTAACATATATATATATAAGTTCTTCCATATATATATAAGCTCTCAATGGAACATGACATACAGGTCCCTTGAACCAGGCCTCATGCTATGGAAAGTCAACACACAGCACCCCCAGGCAAGTGTTGAATTTTCTTACAGGAACTTTCTTAATTCTTGGCCATCGGCTTTCCCTTTGTCTCCCACTTTTTTTTTGGTAGAGTCCATCAACAAAAGGGGGTCCTTTTTTCTCTGCCTAACTTTTTACATGATGCTGTAACCCACTGATAGTACTCAACACATGGTGTAGGATGGAGAATAATTGTGAACATTTCTAGTATGTGAAAGCAAAATGAGCAAACAGCTCCTCCTCTGTGGTATGTGTTGTTATTCCTACCTAGGACCTCAGAGAGGACCAGTAACCTGCCCTTGGTCACATAACTATCTGATTGAAATGGTGAAACTGAGTTGTGAACAGTCTGACTTCAGAGCTGGCATAGATACATCACACAAAACTTCCTGCCATGAAATAGCATAGGAACTTAATTTAAAAGAAAAAAAAAATTCATGAAAAGGCCAGATGGCAAGGGGGAGAGGGGAATACGGTGGGTCCTGGTGGTCCACTCAGTTGGGCAATGTAGGTATGCAGGCAGTAGCCAAGGAACCATGAACTTGCTACTTGGATTTTAAAATTGGCTCCAGCAATGCACATTTCAACCAGCAACAGCATCCAGGCCACAGAGGTCCCTTTTCTGCCCTTTGATAACTAAGGTAGACACAAGCAAGACTTGGCCTCTCTTCATAACTTTGCAGATACTTACTGCTCATTCTGGAGCTGTGTGAAAAATAGACTCAGCATCTTCCAGTCACTTTGAGTCAAATTTCTATATTTCATATAAGCCCTAAATTTCCCTAGAGTTGATGCATCGTCTTGTAGAGGTATAGATGTCATCTTCTAGAGATCATATTTTCTTTATTCCTTCTCATTTTTTTCTTTTTTTGCTTTATCTTTTTCTTTCCTTCTGTTTCTTCTGCCCTTTGTCTCTTCTGTTCTTCTTGTCTGTCATTGCTGATCTGATTTCTTTAAGGTCAACTCCACCTGTTTTCAGAAGCTATACCATCATCCCGCTGTTGATTTTGCATCAAATGTTGTGTATTTAATCTTGTGATTGGTGTTAACATTAATTTCTTTTAGCTAGTTTGCGTGTTCAGTGAATGACTCTCTGTCAGCGGTGGTTCCCACCCACCCTTCTCTCCAGGTGCCCAGACTCCAGCAAGCTACATGTGCTGCTGTGTAGAACACACATTCAAAGCAAGATAGACAGACACAGTCTCTGCCAGGGCCTCTGCGCCTCCACCTTCTTTAATTATATGCTGTACTATAATCTTGGTATTCTCTGTGGCAGGGTAATTGATGAATTTTTAGCTGAAGTGAAGACATCCTGGGAGTGCTCTACCTGAAAGTGCATTTTTCTTTCCCTTCTCCATCCCCCAGACCAAGAAGGCTGTATCACCACTCCCATTCCACCCATACATGTAAATTGGCTTCCTCTCTTGTCACTGCAAATCCACTTTGCTATGTGAATTGCCATGTTAGTTAGGTTGATGGAAAAGAAGCTGGACAATTTCTGTTTCTCCCTTTGACTATGGCTTGTAGGTCCATGAAATGAAACAATAAATTCATCATTTGTTTAAGAAGTTAAACCAGATCATTTGTGACTTACCATGGTGCCAACTCCAGATGAATTGGGAATATCCTTGTTTTGTTTGATACTGGGTATTTGAAAACATGAAGCTTTAATCCCAATATTTGGCAATGTGTAGACCTTTCACTGTCAAAAGCCTTTAGGCATCAGATTGTGATTTACTATGTAATTCAGGAAGCAATTTCTTTTCATGGCTATTTCTAAACTTGGAATTTCTTTTCATGGCTTTTTCTAAACTTGGAATCTTCAGAAAGCATTGTTATTTACATTATACTGTCCTTTGAATCACTTGTGTTTTATTGTCTTTTTTGTTCTTATTTTAGAAATCTAGAGAAATGCAAAGCTTTGGAGAAGGACCAAGTTAACGTTATTTTATAATAGCATTGTCATCATCATTATGGATGTTGTAATGTCATCATCATTATAATCATTAGTGTTATATTTTAGTTGGAGGAGAAATGATCCAATAAATGCATTCTACTGTTAATATTTAACTACTGGCTATAAAAAAATTACAAAATATATGCTGAATGTACCATGACAAACCCTACGATCTATGTCTTTTAATTTCTTTTCTAGCAAGAGAGAAACCAAGGAAATCCTCAAGGAACAGGTCATTCTGAAATACCTAAGGGTAGATCTTTTATGGGAGTGCTTAATTAAATATCTGATATCTTCTGTAGAGGGAAATAAAATGAAATTGCTTTGAGTACTACCTTTCAGAAAAAAACCAGCCTTTCCTTGTGGCTGAGACATCAGGAAGAAAATGGTACCAGATCCTTCTGAGCTCATTGCAATGTCGATGCATAGTATATTAAAGGAATCTGATTTTTAGTGATGAGTTATTAAGGAGAAATTGAAAGTTTCCCAACCCATGGGTTTTTACATGCAAAATTTAAGGAGCCCATTATAGTCCATTAGTTTAAAAGGTAAACTCATTAAATCCTTCCTGATCAAATAGCTATCTCTGATTTTATGGTAAAATTAAAAAGGCATGGACAGCATTTTAAGACTTGGTATAATATACTTCTTGGTTCCCTTGCAGCCAGTGATAGCTAGTGTTTAATGTGATGATTTAAGGATGATTTAAATTGGTCCTCCTGCAGAGGAGGAGGAGGATCCTCAGAGAAACTAAATTTATGAAATGGTATAAGTGGGATTTAGAGTTAAGTGACAGAGTGATTGGAGAGAAGTCTTATGGTTTGGAGCCCAAAGACACATTAAAAGGAATCATAGTCACAGGCCTGTGTTTCTGATGGCCTCAATAAAGAGCTCATGGGAGCTGGATGTTTAAGCCCCACAGGTGGACAAAGGTGCACCTGTAGGGCTGTTTTCCCATCTCTGCAGCCAATAAAGTCAAAGAATGTGAAATAATATTTTCCCTGTATTTGCCTAGTTTATGTTTGTTCTTTAAGTTAGCAACTGTAAATACTAATCATAATAATCAACTATTATAAATTTTAAAGCAGAAAAAGGTATTTACTAAAATGTTATCAAGTTTTTATAACAAATGAGCCAACCAACCCAATAGATTAAAGGACAAAATGAAAATTACCAATCCTGGCGGTTAAATAAGGGCTATGAACTATCATTTTAATGCCCTCTTCTGTATAACATCAGAACACAGTGTAAATTATGATGAGCAGCCAAACGTATGGATCTTATAAATGAGTTATCAAAAGTATATATTAAAGTTTTTTAAAAGTCATTTTCTAAAACCATAATGAAGCACTGAAAATTATTTTAAGTCATTTTTCTGCCAAACTCAAGAGTGGCTTGCTAGTTTCATCAAAGCCATGGCAGATCAAGAGTAGATTACATATTTTCAGTTACCTTGGACAAGTCACTGCATATCTTTCTGCTTAGCTTTCTTATCTGTAAACAAGGGATGTTAAGAGTTCCTATGTCATATGATTATTGCGAGAATTAAATAAAGCACACAAAGAGCCTACAACAGTGCCTGGCACACAGGTACATGGAAACCATTCCATAAACATTAGTTGTCATCATTATTGGGTCTACTCCACTCTGGCACTTCCATCAATTTTGCATTAGAGAATCAAGACTCAAAGTAGAATATTTCAATTTGATTTACCCAGGAAGGCAGCCACATGCTAACCTACATCACAGCTACAAACTGGGTTATTCTAACCCCTCCAAAAAAGTAAAGAGATGAAATAAGATACAGATCATGCCCTTGAGAAAATCATCATTTGAGTCCATAGTAAAATTGTAGTGATGATTCCAAAGGTGGTCTAGAAATTGAATTTCAAAATTAAGCAGCTAGTGCCACATATAAACTGTACTTTTGGTCCTAAGTCAACTAACTTTCTTTCACATTTTAATAGAAACTTTAATTTTATAAGCAATAAATGTCCATTAATAGAAAGATGGAAAACCACAGAATTCAAATAACCTTTTATACAGTTAATACAGAAATAATCATTCTTTTTGGCATCTACACACCAGTCATTCTTCTCTATGCCTCTTCCTATTTTAATGGGATCCTACAGTACAAGCCTTTTTGTAACGTGATTGTTAGTAATGTCACAGTGGAACCTTTCCACTTTATGATGTGTGTTTTTATGCTGTCACTTTAATGGTTACATAATGATCCCTTTGTAACAGTGGCCTAGGATCAACCAGCCCCATGCAAAGTAAGGTTCTCTGAGTCCCAGTTACTCATCCAGCTAATGCCCTCTGTCACGTTCGATCATAAATTCTGTGGTCAGTCTATGCCTAGGGAAGTTCTTAACCCAAGGCACAATATAGCGGGTCCCCTGCCTATCCCAATTTGCCTTCACCATAGTATTTCTCATCTTTGCTTGCTGTTAAAAAAAAGGAGGGCAGCCTCTGCAAACATGAATATTTCTGTCTTTACTTTGGCAGTCAATTTCTCTGAGCACTTCCTCTGCTCACTGAGGTCTAGCAGTTCCCTTGGGGTAACAGTGAGAATGAATGTAGTGAGGCTGTGAAATACAGAGAAAGTATACACATTTATTGAGTCATAGCCCCACATCACATTGTATGGATGTGTGATAATTCACTTAACCAATGCTCTAGTGTTGGGTATTTTATCTGTTTCCAAATTTACCGTATTATAAATATTATCCCCAAGTCTCCCTAAGCCATCTGCCTCTGGGGTCAGATTAGGTCACATTAAGAAACTGAGTGTGGCTGGCTCTTTTCCATCTTTCCCCACTCCCAACAGACACAGAGGCTCTGCTCACTCTTCCCCACAAGAAACTTCCCCCTAGTTATTTCAGAAGTTCCCAGGACATTCGTATGTACAGTCATAAAAACATCTTCTTCCATTTGTGACTGACACGTCCTCACACACAAACCTGGATTGAAAGCAGCTTAGCGAAGGCCCCTCTCTGTGACCGCTACTCGGGGCACCCCCACAGGAATTCTGATGCCCCAACCAGTGGGCTATATTCTGTGTTTACAGTGTTCCAGAACTGCTTATCCTGAGAGTTCTGCAGTGCCTTGTTCCCAGGATGTAGCCCCTATTGGTTTGCAATCACCTTGCTTCCTGTTCAAGAAAATGATGGGAACATGCCTTTCCCTCCTGGGCCCCAAAGTGGGATTTTGGTGACTAGAGCAGCAGTTCCCAAATCATGTTTGGAAATAGCCTCATCCCCTTTAGCCTCCTGCTCCTTTCTCTGTAGGAATCACACCAGGTCAGGCTGTGCAGCACACAGGACGGCCTCTCGTCTTCTCATCTGATACAGCTCTGCACAGTATGCCACTGTTCACCATTCAGACTTCCTTCCCCATGATGTAAACTCAGGAAGGAGACACTGGATGCCCTTAGGCACAAGTCTAGCAGATCCATCAAATGGTCCATCCGGTCTTAGGTTCATCACATGTCTGGTGCAGCAGCGAGCACCCTTCTATTTGTGCACATTTTAAATAAACATTTAGAGTATTTCCTTAGATGAATACTTAGAGGCCTAATTGCTGAAATAGAAGGTATGCAATAGGCTTTTTTTTTTTTTTTGGCCATAGCTTTACTTGATGGCTGGCTGAGTTCTGGCAATATCTTAGATTGCCTCTTGAGACACTTAGGATAAGAGCTATGATCTTTCTGGGATGTCATCATACAGCAGTGTTGCTCTAAGGATGAAGCCACAAAACACACATATCCAGGGCTATCACACTTCCTCCTGATAGGCTTTTTATCTGATGGCCTTGAGCAGCATTCACGTCTCAGTGACCCATCAGATTTACAAAACTATCTCATTTGTATTGAAATAAAATTATCGGGTGGTGAAATGCACAGGTCTTAAAGTGCTGAGTACCTTCAGTGGTCATAGAATTCAGAAGTCCTTTAACGTTACTGGGGTACAAGATCCCATTGTGTTCTCAGTTCTCTCCTGGCCCTACCCCCAGCATTTAGGTTTCAGAGAGTCTATGTTGCAGTTGTATTTTAAAGGTAGTATTAGTCCATGAGACTATTTGTGAAAGGGGGCCAAAGAGAAAACAGGGCTATCTCAGGAATTGTCCATTTCTACTTAAAAAATAGATCAGTTAAAATTTCCCCAAATTTCCTCTCCTATCTTGCTTATATTTTACACTTCATTATTTTTTTTCTAAAATTTTTATCATAAAAGACTATACAATGAATTATTTTAACATCAAATTGTTACTGTTTTGGAGCATGTGGGAAGGTTTTGTATTAATTTAAAAAGAAACATTTCTATGCCTTTTTTCTTTGCACACGAATTAGGCTTTTTAAATTTTATTATAAAGTTTGTTTTCACAAATATGATTTAGCCTCCTAGATTTTAAGAAATATAATGGACAGCTACTATTCACATAGATGTGCTATTTGAAAGAAATTTGGCTTACTGCTGTTATTCAGTACTGCATTTTTATGTGTAGAAATTGATGTATGCCAAGAAAAAGGCAATTAAGGCTCTTATGCTTATTTTTCAAGGTGATGCGAGTTTTAACTATATGTTTACTTTAAGAATCTTAAAAGGACCCCTTGGGAAATATTACCAACTGAGCCCATTGGGCTAAACGAAAAAGCAGATTCATTTTCATAAATAAATCTGAATTCCATTATTTTTCAAATTTACTTATACATTGAAGAAGAGGATAAGTATGCTAATAGAGGATAGAGGGAATGGAAAATTATGACAAGAGTTTTCTCCATGCACTTCAATATGAGCCCTGTTCTTTGTGGGTATTTCCAAACATAGATATCTTAAAAATTGAAGTCTTGTTTATTCAAATATTCAAATGTTTATTATGCAAGGTACTGTCTTGCATAATTTGCAAGAGGCATTTTGGTGGGAAGCAAAGCCACAGAACCCAGTCAATACTCTTTATCAGCGTCCACCTCCCAAAGTGATCATTTACATCTATAATGCTAAGAACCAGCCTTATGGAAAAAATTGATTTATAAGTGTAAATAAAAATTCAGAAGACAGCTAACATTTATTGAGAGCTAACTAGGTAGCAGGCATATTCTATCAGTTTTCACCTCTTATTTATCCTTCGTAAAACCACATTATTGTTCTTCTTGTCTCTAGTCAACATATGAGGGCACCAAGTCACTGAGAGGTTAAGCATCACACCCGAGATCACACAGCTAATAAATAGTATAGTGACCCAGGTTCCATCTGGCTGTAGAATCTCTCTTATCCATGACATGGCATAAAGATAGTCAGATCTGTGTTTATGTTATTTATTAAAGTCTCTTTATCTTATTTGCAAGCTAGATGTGCATGATTAACATATAACATTTCTGTGTGGACTGACTGTGTTATGTAGGAACTTGGCACATGGTGGATAATCAATAAATAAGAGCTGTCTCAATAAATGATTCAGCTACGATCACCAGGGCATATCATAGCTGAAAGGCCCTGGTGATGGCAGCTGAATAATTTATTGAGACAAATCTTAGGTCCAAGTCTTAAGTATAGGGAAGAGACCGTAGTAGTTTGAGGGCAGCATATTAAATTATTAGGTTATTAAACACTGAGTGCTTTCTAATGTTCTGTAGGGATAACATTCTAATTGAAAGCAAACTGGAAATTTGTGAAGTTGTTGATATAGAAAAAAATTCTATATCATTTCAAAGCACAAATGAGGAGGGATGTGAAATAACACTAGAACAAGACTATACAAGAGGAGGATGATTAATCTCACCTGATTTAAACGGAAGCCTCAATAGAAGAAGTGTCATGGGATTTCGGCTATCGTGTTCCCGCTGAAAGTTTCAGGCTGCTGAAAGCAGGGCATCTGATAAATTCTTGACTTGTCCTGGAAGTATTTTCCCCTCTTTGAAAGCAGAGGAAACAGTGAGGGAGTCGCCTTAATTGTGAACTTAATTCTTAGCCTCTGGAAGGACCTGATTCATGGTTTGGAAGGAAGGAAGGCTTAAAGAAGCAAATCAGCATCAAAGGAACCATAGGAAGCAGGGCAGTTTGTAGATATGTACACACTACTTAATGTTTAGGAAAGATATCAGAATGTTCATTGAATGAGCAACTATGATGTCATGGACAGGCTCTGAAAAGAAACATAGTCCACAGAGGGTTGAAGGCTCTGCAGATGAAATCTATCTATATATTCTGAAAAACCCTGATTGACTGTCCAAAGTTTTATTATGGGTTATTTGAATGCATTTTCATACTCATGTACTTGAATAAAATGGTATTATGTACCAAGTCTAGGATAGGATGCATTTCTTCCTCTGGACCATATGATGACTTTTCCCAAAGGGCACTGTGCCACAGAGAGCGAGAGCTTGGCTCACTTCAGGCACAACAGTCCCTGTATGGTCCTGTTGGAGGTGCCCAAGCCTGCCTCTTTCTCTCATTGCCACATAGTCACCACAGGCCAGCATCTGACTTTGCACAGAAGAGTTTGAGAGCTAGTCCTCTGCTAAGTAGAAAACTATGAGTACTCTTTTCTAACACCACTCTTTCACCAGTTTTCTTTAATGGCTCAGATTGGTAGTTTCTGCAGATATCCCCAGCTCACAGGCTCCTCCTCCAGGCAGACACTGTGGGCGTGCCTCCAACCACCAGCAAGAAGCAGCGACTGGCCAGCTCTCAGGCAGCTTGGAAGGCCTGGGAGGGCCCGCTAATCAACAGTCCTGCAGTTTACAGGAGCCATAGGGGAGTTCAGCAGATGTATGTAATAGGATCCAGGGAATAATAAATCTTTTTCCTTTTTGTGCTGCAGAGAGAATTCTCCATTACCTCTTTAGGATGGGAACCAGGGCCCTTTCTCTGCTTATGGAGTTCACATAGGAGGGCAAAGGAAAATATGTCCTTCTGTGTGGGAAATGCTTAGAAAACAGTGCCAGCATTTGCATGTATATACACACATACAAACACAAAAGAAGACTTTTGAACTGTAGTAGGAAAAAGGGGAGGTCACAGTGAGATATTTAACTAAAATATCACATAGGGAGTTCACCAACAAAATTTGATTGTTAAAGGACTTGGAATTTTGCAGGAAGGAAAGACTATTACCTGATACAAGAGAGGCATAAACTTAAAAGAATAGTATCATAAAATATAAAAGTCAGTGATGAACTAAAATTTGCCAAAAAGTCAGAATGTCAACCAAATTTACATTTTTTAAGTGAATTGTAGTGCACTGGAATTGATTTCCTAGCTGGACACTGGCTGAGCTAGAGCATCAGGAAGAGTCTAAAGATTAGATTTTAAGAAAAGAAAATAGAAGCCATGTTTGAAGACCTGCGTTACAAGTGCTTTATCAGTTTGTAAGACGTGAGTCTGAAATGACCAGCAATTTGTTTCTTGAAAGATCCATGAATCATGTGCAGTTGCTTGGCTGAGTGAGTCAGGCCCCTGTCATGAGACAGGTGGAAGGAAAAACATCCAGTCACAGTATTCTCTAGCAACAAATGAGATGTGGGAATCAGGCAGTGAAGTCTCTCTACCGAATGGGTGGTGTCAGTCAGAAGACAACATGGCACAGAATATCAGTATTCCAGCCAGGCCCAAGAGATGTGGCATATCCGTTTGCAGAAAACGGCCATGTTGTAAGTAACTAACTGGGCCTATGAGTACTGATGCTTATGAGACAGAATTATACTTCTGAGTTACCAGGCAAAAGAGAAGGCCTAGAATGGATGAGTCTTCTTTGGCCATTGTTTGGTACAGTCTCATTTCCAAATCCAATCCAATCCAAAGCTTATACATATAAGCTTTATAGTTTCTAAAACAGGAATTAAAATATTCTTTTGTATTTAAAGAAAAAAATGAATTGCAATGTAGCATAGTAGTCAATAGCTAAGATTTGGGAGCAAACTAAGTGTTCATCAACACATGAATGGATAAAGAAAATGTGGTACATATATACAATGGAGTACTATTCAGCCATGAAAAAGAATGTGATCCAGTCATTTGCAAAGGCATGCATGGAACTGGAGGTGATTATGTTAAGTGAAATAAGCCAGGAACAGAAAGACAAACATTCCATGTTCTCACTTATTTGTGGGATCTAAAAATTAAAATAATTGAACTCATGAATATAGAGAGTAGAAGGATGGTTACTAGAAGCTGGGAAAGGTAGTTGGGGGCGTGCTCGGGGGAGATGGGGATGGTTAATGGGTGGGTACAGAAAAATAGGAAGAATGTGTAAGACCTACTATATGATAGCACAAATATTATTGACTATAGTCAATAATAATTGTACATTTTAAAATATTAGATAACTAAAAGAGTATAATTGGATTCTTTGTAACACAAAGGATAAATGCTTGAGGGGATGGGTACCCCATTCTCCATGATGTGATTATTACACATTGCATGCCTGTATCAAAGCATCTCATGTACCCCATAAATACATACACCTACTATATACCCATAAAAATTAGAAATGAAAAAAAGGTTAAAATATTATGGTTGCTGGTATCAGAAAACCCTGAGTCTGAATACTGACTCCACGTTTTCACTAGCCGTGCCTCAGGCAATTTCCTTAACTGCTCTAATTGTAAGCATTGTTGCCTGTAAAATGGGCATAATGACTGCACTTCCATCATAGGTTTACTGTGAATATTAAATAAGATTCTTTAAGCATTTAGCAAGTCCTATCACATAGAGTAAGGACTTTTTAAGAGCTTGCTACTCATATCCCTCCAAGAAGAAAAATCATATGATTTCTCAACCACTTGGAGATTTTGGTAACATGGTGAAAACAGCAGCATTTGCAGCAGCAGGAGCCATAAATGACAAAGCTAGTCACCTCCTGTTTTCCGTCTGTAGTTTCTGTAAAGCGAAGTGTTCCTCACATTGGGAAGGATGGAGTAATTATCCCAATGGATGAATCAATGCCCAAGATTGGTGAGGAGTTAGAACACAAGCAGTTAGCTCCTCTGGATGAGTCATCTCCCAGTCAGGAAAATTACATTCCAAGTACTGGATATTATCTCAGAACCATTGTCGATAATCTCTGAGGAAATGGAATATAGAAGATAATACCGTCTTCATTTTGATAAAGGGGAAAATTTGAATACCCTAGCATAAGAAATTTGAGATTGCTGCCTGGGAAATTTCTAAAAAGGAGCAAATGAGAAAGAAAGGCATGATCATTGGATATAGCCTGAGCATACTAAAAATAAGATAGATAGATATAATTTTTTTTTTTGAGATGGAGTCTTGCTCTGTCACCCAGGCTGGAGTACAGTGGTGCCATCTCGGTTCACAGCAACCTCCACCTCCCAGGTTCAAGCAATACTCCTGCCTCAGCCTCCTGAGTAGCTGGGATCACAGGCGTGCGCCACCACTCGTAGCTAATTTGTGCATTTTTGTAGAGATGAGGTTTCACCATGTTGACCATGCTGGTCTTGAACTCCTGACCTTAAGTGGTCCTCCTGCTTTGGCCTCCCAATGTGCTGGGATTACAGGCATGAGCCACCACACCTGGCCAGTATTTTCTTTTTTAATCGATTTTTTAAAAACTGCTCACCGTGAGATTGCCATAAGTTGATCACACCAAGATTTCAACAAAACATCTGATTACTTAACTTATGACACTGTTCAGTGAGGATGAAGAAATGTGTGTTGGCTGATCTTTCAGTTGGAAAGATTCGTAATTGTAATCAGCTGCCACAATAAAGACTACGATATTTCAGAATTATGCCATAGGGATCCATGTTTTAGAACTGCATTATTCAGCATAATTTATCAATAACATGAAGATTATACAGCAGGTTTTTAACATAAAGGTAATCCAAACTGGGAAGGTAGCATAACTGATTTTGTCAAAGTCAGAATTCCAGATATTCTTTCATTTCTTAATATCCTGCAACAGTGGACTATAGTAAACAAGATAAAAATTTAACAGTAATAAATGTCACCTCCTGCATTTTTGGCTTAAAAATCAACTTATTAAATCAAGAGGCTTAAAAGCAATTAGCATTAAAAGAAAAATCATGGGAGAGTAGTTGAAGATAAGCTTAGTATTAGTCAAGATTATGCTAAAAGCTAAGACAGTCGGAGGATATTCGATAGAAGAATAATATCCTTCTGGAAGACCACAATTAGTCCTGCCACACTCTACCCCATTCAGACCACATCCTAAAGGATTTGATTCTGGATACTTGCATTTCAAGAGAGAAATTGACTGACCAGAGTGCCTTAGGAAAGAAAGAAAAGAAGAGAAAGAGAAAAGACAACCAAGATGGTGAAGCACCTAAAAACCATGTTGTATGAAAAGATAGAAATCAGGCCACAGCTACTTAATTTAGGGAAAGAAAAATCAAGATGATGTAATTTAGATGTGTAAATATTAAAAAAAATGTTTTGTGTAACCCCATAGAGATATATTTAATATAGCTCTTAAAAGCAAAAAGGAGTTAATAAATAAAGGTTACAGAAATGAAAATCTAATCTAAAGAAAGAATTTGTAACTGTTAAAAGTGTCTAGGTATAGGAGGAGTTGCTTATTGTGACTAATAAGCTTTTATAAACAAAAGCATTGACCAAATAAATCTCTGTTGGGTACGAGGCTTTATAAAGAATGATTACATTGTGGGCCGGGCATGGTGGCTCACGCCTGTAATCCCAGCACTTTGGGAGGATGAGGCAGGAGGATCACGAGGTCAGGAGATCGAGACCATCCTGGCTAACATGGTGAAACCCCCTCTCTACTAAAACTACAAAAAATTAGCCGGGCATGGTGGTGGGCGCCTGTAGTCCCAGCTACTCGGGAGGCTGAGGCAGGAGAATGGTGTGAACCCGGGAGACTGAGCTTGCAGTGAGCCAAGATCGTGCCACTGAACTCCAGCCTGGGCAACACAGCGAGACTCCTTCTCAAAAAAAAAAAAAAAAAGAATGATTACATTAACTGAGATGTTTATCTAAACACCTCTAAAACGTGTCTTTGAGTGGTAAGAGCCTTGATTATGAGGCAATCATACTGCCTCTTAGTGCACATACAGGTGATGGCTTCAGGCAGGTGACATAGGAAGTATCTTTTCCCACCTACAAAGAGGAAAATGTGGACAGAGTCTCTAAGAGCTAAACTGAGTATCTTAAGATGGGAGTTTATAGCCCTCTGGGCTAAACTTAAAGTGGACTCTAAATTTTTGAGAAGCAGCAGCCCTGAAGACTTTGCTACCCGCGTGATCTTAATCTCTGAAATGCCCAAGTTAGAGCCAGGTGTGTCCTCAAGGTATTTTACCTTTTAGGTAAAGAATCAAACTGGGTTGGAAAAGTCTATATTCAACCTCAAAAATGGCTAACCTTGGTTAGGTGATCATTGTTATGAGTTGAGGATGGACTAAAAGGTTTTCAGTTTCTAGGTATTTGTATTTCTTTATGTTGTCCTAAATATTTTGTCACTATTCATAAGTTAAAAGTAATGTTTAGTAATATAAATAATGTTAGGAAAAGGCTAAGCTCCCTATGTTTCTGCTCTTGCATATTTAAAATATTCTTTTGGAATTTCAACAACAATGATTTTGATTATGGTACAAAAGTCACAATCCTTGGATACAGTGTAAGTTCAGTAAATTTTCTGCAAAACAGTAAATCATTCAAGTAAAACGTGTCAAGAAAGAAAATTCTATTGTAGTCTGAATCCTTTATTCATCATGCAATTTTAAATATTTGGAGAATTGCTGTTTTGACCCCCAAACTCCTGAGGTCCACGGCCATCAATTTTCATGTCTTCTTTCTCCATCATCAAATCAGTGCTCCTCTGATCTTTCTTCAACCTCAACTGTAATAAAGAGTTTGACTCCATGTTTTATGTTTGTTGGCGGCTTTGAAGCCTCACCACTATCCCTTTCCATTCTGCTCCACATCTGCTCTGGTTGTCAAGAAAGCCCAGGTACTTTCTTCTTTGGCTCAGGTGGGAAGTTCAAACTAAGCAAGGTTGGGCTCTCTCAAGCTACTTCAGATCTGCTTGGGGGTCTCCCCTAATCTCCCCAGAAGACCTCATTATGGGAGTTATAAGTATTTTCATGCCTTCTTCATGTGCATGTGGTATTATCAGTCTCAATATCCAAAACAAAATTTTGGTTGGGGTGCAAGGTCCATATCACCTCTGCATGGCGATGACAACTCCAAAAATGCCTCTCTCTTTACAGTATAATCTCTCATCTAGAAAATAGCCATCTGCTTCTATAATTTTGTTGGCACTTTCATTAACAGCTAATTTGTCCCACATCTAGTTAAATTGGAATTCATTCCCTCTAGTCAAGTAGTCTGTGGACAAATTCTTGTAAAATTTCAAGTCTTAGAGAATTCTCTTGCTCTGTTAGCTACTCCAGTAACTATAGTTGGATGGAAAGATACCCAAATCTGGCAAAGAAATCCAAACACCATCTTAGAAAAATAATAGATCAATAGTCTTTCAGTCAATTCCAAACCAGTTTTTCTTTCAAACTCTTGGAAAATTTGAACTAAATGTATAATTTTTAACAGGATAAAGAATAGCTTTATTTGGTAACCAATAGCAATCTCAACAGAAAAATATGCTGGAGCTATTTACTGCAGTCAGGAACAATCACATCAATGATCTGCACACTTAGTTAACATTGTTTTTGGAGTTCTGCTGCGTTCCTTCGTATGTGAATCAGAAATAAAACTGTGGCTATTGAGAAGAAGGAAAAAATATTTGCAAGTGGCATAGTATATACTATGAACCTGAGACAATCAATTGGAAGAGCATTAGAACGGATAAAGAGTGCAGTAAGGTGGTCAGGTATGAGTATACAAAAATCAGTAATTTTCTGTAAATGAGGAATGGTGGCTCAAAAATTATCGGGAAAATTCAGTGTATAAATATAATGAAGGTTATAAAATACTATTTTTAAAATGTGCAAAACCAATTTAAAGAAAACTATAACACTCGTTGTAAGAAATAAGGCAGAATTTAGTAAAGAGACATACCATGTTCCAAGATAGGCAGGCCAAATATTACAAAGCTGATACTTTTTCCCAAAATTTAAGGTTGGATTAAATCTTGACAAGTAGAAAAAATCAGTAGAATTAGAGGAGAGCTATGGGAAGGGTTTAAAATGGTTCTATAGTTCATGTAGAACAATAAACAAGCCAAGAAATGTTTCGAAAAGAGAGGACTCACAAATGCTGGCTCGCCATATCATATATTGAAACGATGTGAACTTACAGTAATTAAAACTGTGTGATTACAGTTTTAGATAAGGTGGATCCATAAAACAGAATAAGCCATGCTGCCATAAGTCTTGCAAAATTTAACAGTTTAATAGTTGTAAAGGAGATATTGTATATCAACACAGAAGCAAAACTGATTCTGGAAATGTTCTGGGACAATAATATCACTATTTGGAAAGAAAGAAGATACTTATGTGACAGCATAACATAAATCCTATGTGGATTAAAGAGATAAACGTACCAAAAAAAAAGATAATTGAAACATTATTAAGCTTGAGGAAAACAAAAGTGGCTATTTCAGTTTGCTCGGGTGGGAAAAGGACTTTTTGATTACAAAATCAATGAAGGAAATCACAAAGGAAAAAGAAGATTGATTTGACTTTATAAACATTTAAATGCTATGAACATAAAAATATCAGAAATATCAGAAACAACATTAAAGGACAAACAGAAAACATCAGAACTAGATTTTTGCTATCCTCATTATGAAGATTTAGTATAAACTCATAACAGGAACATTGTGACAGGAAGCTTGGCAAAGGGTATGAAGAGACAATCCACAGATTAGAAAATACCATTAGCTAATTAACACAAGGGAAAATTTTAGCCTCACATGAGACCAAGGCAATAAAAAGTGAAATAAGAAAAGAGGATATTTTGTGTACAAAATTGGCAAAATGTTTAGATGGTACTAATCAGTGGGCGGTGATTCTCACGTATGCTCCTGGGGAAGTGAAATTTGATATAGCCTTTCCAGAAAGCAAAGTAATCCTATGTACTAGAAGTCCCTGAGAAAGTTCTAGAGCTTTCATCCAGTAGTTGTAATTGCAGGGCTCTATCTTCCAAAATACTCCATGATGTAAAATGAGATTTATGTTTAAGCATAATCCTTGCAGCATTCTTTTAAATAGCAAACATGAGAAATGGTTAAATAACGTATAGTATGGTCCCATAATACAATCTTGTGCATGCATTATGTTATCGAATATATTTTTTAATTTTATTTAATTTTTATTTATTTATTTTTATTTATTTAATTATTTTTATTTATTATTTATTTAATTTTTATTTATTTATTTTTGAGACAGTCTCACTCTGTTGCCCAGGCTGAAGTGCAGTGGCGCCATCTCAGCTCACTGCAAGCTCCACCTCCCATGTTCATGCCATTCTCTTGCCTCAGCCTCCCAAGTAGCTGGGACTACAAGCACCCGCCACCATGCCTGGCTAATTTTTTGTATTTTTAGTAGAGATGGGGTTTCACTGCGTTAGCCAAGATGGTCTCGATCTCCTGACCTCAGGATCCGCCTGCCTCAGCCTCCCAAAGTGCTGGGATTACAGGCGTGAGCCACCGCGCCGGGCCATTATCAAATATTTTTAATGGTGTGGGGAAATATTTACTCTATGTCACAAGAAAAAGAATTATCACCCAATACATAAATTGTAATATACAATGTATATTTTATACCCCTGAAAAGCTACATTATAACATTAATGGTAATTACGTGTGGGTTGCATAAGTTTGAACAATGTTTGCTTTCATCATAGTTTGTGTATTTTTCAAGTTTCTCCTAATAAACTCTTACTAGTTTTGAACCAGAAAAAATAAGAACTTCCTCCCAAGTAGTCTACCTTGCCTAATCTGTTTCTTACTCTCAAAACCCTCCAAAAGATAGACATTATTTGCTCATCTGAATGTACATATACCACACATTCTGTTTCCCCTGTGACATGAAAATAATAGATGTCTGATGTATTTACCTGACAAGGATATTGTGAGGATAAATTGAGATAAACATGAAAGCATGATTTAGAAGGAAAGGAAGTGATACAAATATGAGTTGAGGTCTGTCAACATACATTTGTCACATCAACACATTAAATAATTTTCAGTGACTATCAGACACGGGCCTGTGCCTCAGATTAAATGATAATGCTTATTAAAAACTAGTTAATAAAGTTAAAACTATGTAAGTCACCCTCTAGAATAGTGCTATCCAATAGAACTTTCTGCAGTGTTGGAAATGTTCTCTATCTGTGCTGTCCAGCATGGTAGCCATTTAACCAAAATGGTAGCCATTTAGCCAAACAAGGCTATTGATCATTTGAAATGTGTCTGGTGGGACTGAGGAACTGCATTTTTGGTTTAAATTAATGTTAGTTAATTTATGAGTAGCCCATGTGGCAAGGGGGGCGGGAGCTGCAGCTCTACAAGGTGGCATCACTTTAGACTAGGCATCCTCTTCAGTGCTCTCCATGCATTATCCCATGTGACCCTCACAACAACCTGTGATCCAGGTACTGTTTCTACTCTCATTTTATAGATTGGGAAACTGAATGGTAAAGAGGCAAGTGACCCAGGGTGAGGGTGTCGATAAGCTGTGGAATCAGAATTCACACCTACATAAGTGGATGCCAAAGCCACCTCTCCTATCAGTTACTCTGCACTGCCTCCTACATGACACAGGACTGGGCATGTGGCAGTCACATCTGGTGGAAGTGACAAACTACATAGGAAGTCAGTAATATTATGGGGATGAGCAAGAGGAAAACTGTGTTGTTCATCCTTTGTGAATCCCTGTGCATCTAATGTGTTAAGTCCCCTTCACATGATGAATTCCCATCAATGTCCACCAGCCATGAGAGCAGCTTCTTGGTAAGACATCACAAAGAGGCCTCACGGCGATTCTTTTGTTAAGTTGCTGACTTTCTCTTCAATCAAGCCTTTTATGCTGAAAACTATCTTACAGCCAAGATTCCAGACTGCACACAAGTGAGAAGGCAAATTTGCTAAGTACATTTGAAATACCTGGGCAGCTTTTAATGTACTCTACAGGATGTGACAAACGAGTATCTGTGTAAATCAATAAACCCTTCTGTGAAAGGACTAATGGTTTTATGTGAATAGCAAGGCAACACACGTGGAAACCAGTACTCTTGTTTCCTGTCAGTATTTTTAAAGTTCACTGTCATAACTCTGTTCCCCTTGACCTTTATCAGTGATACCTACCAGAGATTTGTGTTGCTAGTTGAGTTTTAACTGGACACCTCAGCTATCAACCGTCTTTCCCTTTTCCCTTGGTGTCTGATAAATGCCTTCTTTACACCTTCTGCTGTCCTGGATTTCTCATTTTTTAACTATGCTGTGATTGTTCTTTGAATAATAATTGACTTTCTCAGATTTAAGAATACTTCATTCCAGTACAGACAAATGGAGATTAAATACAGATTTCTCTTTACTTTGGTGCTGTAAAATCGGGTTTATTATCATGGTGATTCACAGTAATAGTTGCTTCTGTATATGAATATTGATAAGTGGAAAAACCAATATGCACAGAAATTCAGGAATCTTCAAATGCTGTGAAACTAGTAGCACAAAAGCTAATAGAAAATGAGAACCTTTGGTTTTCAAAAGCAAAATGCATGTCAACTAGAAGTTTGAATAAGTCTTATCTGTGCCCTCAAACACACAAAGATGATGTAATATGATTAGGGATGAAAACATGTACTGTACTAGCATTTGCAAATTGGAACCAGACCCTTCTAAGTTCCTGGTGTATCTTTACATGCAATTAATGCACAGTGCAACACTGCCTTTTGCTCTTTTAAATAAATTCTTTCTATAGTCCTATCTTGATAATCCCCCAAAATCTTCATCTTTAAAAGATAGCAATTCTAGGACATTAAAATATGAAGAGCTATTTTTAAGGGATTTTAAGTATTTTTTCATACTGACACAAATATATTCTGTTGACACAATCTTATTTTATTTACAGCATTGTTTACTTAATGCATTTCCACCCATGTGTGAAACGTTTAATCAGGTTGCATTGTGGGTATTATTTTGCTAATTAGCATCCAAATGTGGGACCAACTTCTATAAAGTTCAACCTTAAAGTGAGCAGTGTCTCCTCGGGTTTAAAAAGACAATTCCAATTCTATGGAGTGGTAACCACGATCACACTAGAGCAGTTGTCTGATTAATTACAGTGGTGTGAATTTGGTCATGTTTTCAAGATGATGTTCCCTCCAGAGCAATTGACTAGATAATTGTGTTCTTGCTACCACAAAACCTAAGTGGAACTCAGCAGATGTGAGTTCTGAGCCTGGAGCTGACTCAACCTGTCGCCACTTACCTGAACAAAGGGAATATGCTCTGCAAAGGTTGTCTCTCCCAATAATTGGGCACAGATTCTACCACTTTGAAGAATAAAATTGATTCACTTAATACCAAATCTGTCAGAACAAGTGATCGAAACAATCAGTGTAATGGGTAGAAGGGCAGAAAAGCAAAAAGTAGAGATGTAACTTTCTTGTTTGTAAAATAGACTCTGGGTTGAGTGAAGTTGAGATCTCTTCCAGTTCTGGTGTTCTTTTTTTTTTTTTTTTTTTTTTTTTTTTTTTTTTTTTTTTTTTTTTTTTTGAGACAGAGTCTTGCTCTGTCACCCGGTCTGGAGTGCAGTGACGTGATCTCCGCTCGCTGCAGCCTCCACCTCCTGGGTTCATGCGATTCTCCTGACTCAGCCTCCCAAGTAGCTGGGATTACAGGTGCCTGCCACCATGCCTGGCTAATTTTTGTATTTTTAGTAGAGAGGAGGTTTCACATGTTGGCCAGGCTGGTCTCGATCTGGTGTTCTTGTGTCTAATAACAAAAGATAAATTACAGTCACTGGGTAAGAGTCATTATTTACATTTCTGGGCTACAGTCTGTTAATAACTGTAGTTTTCATAACAGTTTTCATACTCTATAAAATTATGTGGTTGGACTTGATACCTCAAACCCTTCTAATTCTAAAAATGTAGAAAATTTATTCATGAAGTTGAAAGTGCCATGCCAGTATAGATCTGATGTCATTGATGTATGTGTGTGTATATGAATATGTACAATAATTCATATGTGTATGTGTGTGTTTGTGTGTGTGTGGTTGTATGTGTATCTCTCACACGGGACATTTAGCCATGTCTAGAGACATCTTTATTATCAAAACTAGGTGAAGGGGATGCTACTAGTACAGGCATAACCTCAGTTTACTGTGCTTTGTGAATATTGCATTTTTTTCACAGGTTGAGGGTTTGTGGCAACCCTGCATAGAGCAAGTCTGTTGGTACCATTTTTCCAATAGCATGTGCTCACTTTGTGTCTCCTTTTCACATTTTTATAATCTCACAAGATTTTAAACATTTTCATTATTATTACAGCTGTTATGGTAATCTGTGATCAGTGTTCTTTGATGTGACATACTTAATTGTTTTGGGGCACCATGAAGCACACCTATATAAGGTGCACATGGTACCTGTTGCATGTGTTCTGAGTGCACCAGCAACTGGCCTTTCTGCTGTCTCCTTTGCTCTCCTTGGGCCACGTATTTCCTGAGACACAACAGTAATGAAATTGGGCCAATTATTCACCCTACACTGCTTGTAAGTATTCAAGTAAAGGGAAGAGGAACATGTCTCTCACTTAATTTTTTTTTCATTGTTTGTTTGTTTTTGTTTGTTTGTTTGAGATGGAGTCTCACTTTTTCACCCAGGCTGGAATGCAGTGGCTCAATCCCAGCTCACTGCAGCCTCCATCTCCTGGGTTCAAGCGATTCTCATGCCTCAGCCTCCCGAGTAGCTGGGATTACAGGTGTGTGACACCACTATGCCTAATTTTTTGTATTTTTAGTAGAGATGGTGTTTTACCATGTTGGTCAGGCTGGTCTCGAATTCATGACCTCCAGTGATCTGCCCGCTTCGGCCTTCCAAAGTGCTGAGATTATAGGCATGAGCCACTGTGCTCGGCCCATGTCTTTCACTTTAAATCAAAAGCTAGAAATGATTAAGCTTAGTGAGGAAGACATGTCAAAAGCCAAGACAGGCTGAAAGCCGGGCCTCATGCCCCAAACAGCCAAGTTGTGAGTACAAAGGAATAGTTGTTGAAGGAATTTAACAGTGGTACTCCAGTGAATGCATGAATGATAAGAAAGCAAAACAGCCTATGGCTATTATGGAGAAAGTTTCAGTGGCCTGGATAGAAGACTAAACCAGCCACGACATTCCCCTAAGCCAAAACCTAATCCAGAGCAAGGTACTAACTCTTCAATTCTATGAAGGCTGAGAGAGGTTAGGAAGTTGCAGAAGAAAAGTCTGAAGCTAGTAGAGGGTAGTTCATGAGGTTTAGGGAAAGAAGGTGTCACCATAACATGAAAGTGCAAGGTGAAACAACCACTGCTTCATGTAAAGATGTAAAGCTGCAACAAGTTATTTAGAAGATCTAGTTCAAATAATGGATGAAAGCTACTACACTAAACAACAGATTTTTGATGTAGGGGTCAATCTTATATTGGAAGAAGAGGCCATCTAGGATTTTCATAGCTAGAGAGGAGAAGTCAATGCCCGCCATCAAAGCTTTAAAGGATAGGCTGACTCTCTTGTTAGGCACTAATGCAGCTGGTGACTTTAAGTTGAAGCCAATGCTCATATACCATTTGAAAAATCCTATGGCCCTTAACAATTATGCTAAACATACTCTGCCTCTCCTCTGTAAATGGTACAACCAAGTCTGGGTGACAACATATGTGTTTACAGCATGGTTCACAGAATATTTTATTAATAAGTCTACTTTTGAGAGTCTACTCCTCAGAAAAAAATATCCCTTTCCAAATATTACTACTCATAAACTATGTACCTTGCAATCCAAGAGCTCTGAAGTATCTGGGGTAGATGTGCAAAAAGATTAATGTTGTTTTCATGCCTGCTAACACAACATTCATTCTGCAGCTCATGGATCAACAAGGAATTTTGATTTTCAAGTCTTATATTTAAGAAGTAGTGACATTTTATAAGGCTATTTCTGGCAGAGAGAGTGATTCCTCTGATGGATCTGGGGAAAATAAATTGAAACCCTTGTGGAAAGGATCACAATTCTAGATGCCATTAAGAACATTTGTGATTCATGGGAAAAGGTCAAAATATAAACATTAACGGGAGTTTGGAAGAATTTGATTCCAACCCCAATGGATAACTTTTAAGGGGTCAAGCCTTTAGTGGAGGAAGTAATTACAGATGTGGCAGAAATGGCAAGAGAGTTAGAATTAGAAGCAGAGCTTGAGGATGTGACTGAACTGCTCCAACCTGGTAAAACTTGAACAGATGAGTTGCTTCTTATGGATGAGCAAAGAAAGTCATTTCTTGAGATGAAATCTGCTCCTGGTGAAGAGTCTGTGAACACTGTTGAAATGACAACGAAGATTTCAGCATATTACATAAACTTAGTTGATAAAGCATTGGCAGGGTTTGAGAAGACTGACTCCAATTCTGGAAGAAGTTCCACTGTAGGTAAAATGCTATCAAACAGCATTGCTTGCTATAGAAAAATGTTCTGTGAAAGGAAGAGTCAATTGATGCTGCAAACTTTATTGTTGTCTTGTTTTAAGGAATTACCATAGCCACCCCAGCCGTAAGTAGCTACCACCCTAGTCAGTCAGCAGCCATCAACATGGAGACAAAACCCTCCACTAGCAAAAAGATTCCAGCATGCTGAAGGCTCAGATAATCGTTAGCATTTTTTAGCAATGCACTATTTTTGAATTATGGTGTGTACATTATTTTCTGGACATAAGGCTGTTGCATACTTAATATACTATAGTGTAGTAGTGTAATATAAACATAACTTTTACATGCACTGGGAAACTAAAAAATTCGTGTGACTTGCTTGATTCTGACATTTGCTTTATTGCGGTGATCTGGAATCCATGATCAAACTCATGATGTCTCTCTCCAAGGTATGTCTGTAGATAGTGGGTAGAGGCCAGGGATGCTGCCAGACATTCTACAGTTTACAGTACAACCCCACAAAATAAAGAACTATCTGACCTAAAATGCCAATAGTGCTGTGGTTGAGAAACTCTGATTCGTATGTATATGTAGGTATGTTAAATACACTCAAGTACTGCATACACACTCTAGCATTATATAGAGAGCTTCTTTGTATATAATTTGTTCTAACAAGATCAACAAGACACTGTTTTCCCAGCCATCTGTTGAGACATAGAAATAAGCTTTGCTGTTCCCAGCCTGACATTTCATCCATGTTTGTCTTAATGAGACTTCATTCTGGCTTTGTTATGCTTCTCTCTGCTCAACAGATTGCATCAAAGTCTGGTTTAGAGAATAAGGCCAGCCATGCTCTGAGGGTTTTAGTGGAGGTTTGCTGACCCTCTCATGGAATCAAGGAAAGGAAGAAGTGAGCACCATATATTTCACAATTTTATAAAATGGATTATTCTACTATGAAGACAGTTAAAATTTCATCCTCTGTCACTTCAAACTATGATTCCATGATTATTTATCTCTGGATAATTACTATATAAATTCATACTGTCTGAGATTTTATGGCTGCAAAAGACTTTGGAGATGATGTGGTCTAGTAAGATTATGAAGGGGAAAAAATAAAGCTAAGAGGAGTTCAGTGTCTCGATCAATGTCACATAGTAATTAAATGCAAGAGCTTGAAACCGTGTGTTCCTAGCCATTCTCTCTGCCACATCATGCTGCTGGACAATGTTTCTAAAATGCCAGACTACAACTAAAAAGCCAGGTCTCTGGATAACACATTCTTTTTATACTTAAAAGATTCTCTATGAGACATCATCTAGGTATAAAATACCTCCTTGGTAGCATCACTGGAGAAGTACACAGTATGCACAATGATTCAATATTATCTTGGTAAAATCATATGTAATTCAAACAGAAAAATCTTTTAATAAAATTGGTGGCTGCCAGCTTCTCAGTCTACATGTCTATTATTGCACCTGAGCTGAGCTGTAAACTGAGGTGTTTATTCTTCCTTTATCCAGCCCTCAATAAGAAATTACATTTCAGTTCCCCTCAACCCTTATCACCTCAGGGTCCTAACTGCTTAGAAATATCTACCAACTCCTACCCACTCACTTACACAAAGAAACGGAGGAAATTTTAAAAGCTAGAAGGAGAGGAACAAGGGTGGTGTATGAATGTGTTAGCGCTCTTCGTTTTCCACGATTTTCAAAGCAAACGTTGCTGCTTGCCAGTTCTCTACAGAGAAACCAAACATCATCCACCCACTTTTAGTTCTTGAACTTGCAAACAGGAAATGTGGTTTCTAGAATGGGATTCATTTTCACGTAATTTCATTATGACAAAACAATTGAAAGTTCAGAACGCTGAGAAGTTTACTGTGTTTTGTTTTTGTTTTTTTGTTTTTGTTTGTTTGCTTGTTTTTGAGACAGAGTCTCACTCTTGTCACCCAGGCTGGAGGGCAGTGGCGTGATCTCGGCTCACTGCAACCTCCACCTCCTGGGTTCAAGCGATACTCCTGCCTCAGCCTCCTGAGTAGCTGGGGTTACAGGTGCTTCCCACCACGCCCGGCTAATTTTTGTACTTTTAGTAGAGGCGGAGTTTTGCCATGTTGGCCAGGCTGGTCTCAAACTCCTGACCTCAGGTGATCTGCCCACCTCGGCCTCACGAAGTGCTGGGATTACAGGCATGAGCCACTGCGCCTGGCCTACTGTGTTTTTTTTTTTTTTTTTTTTTTTTTTTTTTTTTTTTTTTTGAGTCCTTCTCATTCAGTTAGCTCTGTGTGGCCTGAAGAAAGCCACTCAACCACTCTGAGCCTCAGACTGCACATCTGTAAAATGGGGCTAGCAACAGATGTCTCTTTTGTAGTGTTGCTAGAAGAATTACTTGTGATAAAGTTTGTTGAGGGCTAAGCACAGAGTGTAGCACATAGTAATCATCAGCACCTGTTGACTGTCATTGTCATCATCATCATCATTTTCTGTAGCTTCCATGTTCTTCTCTGTCACAGCCACAGCAATGACTCCAGCCCTGGCTTCTTAAACTAGACCTACATTTCCAGCTTCTGGCTAGATGTCTTCCAGATGTTGCTCTCATGCTGCATATATACAAAACTGAACTAATAATTGTTTCTGCAAAGAATGATGATTTTGAGAACTGCTACAAATCAAGGGTAACTTCTTTCTCATGGCCAGATCTTATTTTGATTTTTTTTTTTTTTTTTTTTTTTTTTTTGAGACAGAGTCTCAGACAAAGTCTCAAAGACTCCAGTCTCCAGGCTGGAGTGCAGTGGCGCGATCTCGGCTCACCGCAAGCTCCGCCTCCCGGGTTCACGCTATTCTCCTGCCTCAGCCTCCAGAGTAGCTGGGACTACAGGCACCCGCCACCATGCCTGGCTAATTTTTTGTATTTTTAGTAGAGACGGGGTTTCACCGTGTTAGCGAGGAAGGTCTCCATCTCCTGACCTTGTGATCCACCCGCCTTGGCCTCCCAAAGTGCTGGGATTACAGATGTGAGCCACTGCGCCCGGCCCTTATTTCAATTTTTTAGGCAAAGTAAGGACACTCCAGATGACAAAAACAAGTCAAAGGGTTTCCCAAGTCCTTATGTTCCCTCTCAGATGCTGGCAATGCCCAAGCTAAATTCCACTTAGACACTGCTTTACCCCTACTGCACTCTGTCCTCCTGTCCTCGCAGAACGGCAGGAGGCTGCGAGCCTCCTGGTGCTCCTGAGCCATTGCTGCTCACCCACTCATGCTGGAGGCAGAAGAAATTGGGGAGCAGGGCGGAGGGCGGCCCTCTGTCACCCTGCTACTGTCCATCTGCACCACTAGCTGCAAGGCCAGGGGTCCTGAGTGGGAAGGCCAGAGCTCATGCCTGATAATCAAATTAAATGATTAATATATAATCTCCTTAAAGTTTAATCCTGTGGTTTCTGAAGCAAAGGGACAATATTCATCCTTGAGAGAACAAGGGGAGTTAGAGTGAGCAGTCAGCATCCCTGAACAAAATAATTTCATACAAACATGCAAACAATGGAAAGAAAGGGGAGAGAGGTCACTGTGACTGCTGGCATACTTTAAGAACTAGAGTCATACATTCACTGCAATTTTTTCTTCCCTGTAGGAAAAGAAAAAAAGTCATTACATGGCAAGGCAATAGGTTTTTTCCTAAAAATCTCCCACAGCACTTTATCTCACTTTGTTAGCCATTTCTATTAAAGACCTTATCGCCCTGGTGGAGACCCAGAATATAAAACTCAGTGTCGTCTTTGGCTCTCCTTCTCATCTAGGTACTGGTTAGGAGCTGATGAATCTGTACTGAATTCTTTCTCAAACGTAGGTCTTCCTCGCCTCAGTGCCGCTGTTTTATTTCAGGGGTAGGTCATCCTTGAAAGGAATGCTACAATAGCATGCTTTGGATCTCCCCATCTTCCCCTTCCATCGCTCTTTGTTGCTGGTGCCAGGATTCCTTCCTTAAAATATACATTTGGTCCCGTCCCTTTGCCTCAGCAACTGGCTCCATCCGCCTCAGTGTCTTCCCTCTCTCATCTCATGGGCTGTCCACCTGCTGGGCCCATTACAGTGGCAGCGGGATGCCCAGGTACACCAGGGCCCTTCCACAATTTTCCTTCAGGCCCTCTCCTAGGGCTCTGTTACTTATTAGAGTGTGTACATTTGTGTGTGTGTGTGTGTGTGTGTGAAATATGTTTACAGAAGACTGCACATTTGTATGCCCAAAAATGTATATTTATAATTAAAAAATAATGAAGCAAAACATTGAGTACCTGCCACCAGGTCCACAAATGAAACATTGCTAGTAGCCTAGGGCACCCCATGGGCTCCTGTCTTATCACAGTTTCCTTTCTCCCCACTAGTGGTAATGATGAATCTGACTGCTGTAATAATAATTTGCTTGCTTTTTGAAAGAATATGGTTTAGCTCCTATGTATGCATCCTTAACAATATAATTTAATTTTTCCAGTTTTTGAACTTTGTATGTAGAATCATGTTGGAAGATTTTGTGTGCGTGTTTAAATATATGTTGTGCCTCTTTCATTCAATGTTATCATTGCCAGATTCAATATGTAGTTCTCATTCACTGGCTTTTGTTTCTATATAGTATCCCATTACATAAATTGATTAATAAAAATTATTCATTGTACTGTCAATCTTAGTTTAGATGATTTCTGTCTGAGGGCTGGAAAACAAGACTGCTGTGAACTCATGTGTACACCCATCCTGGTATATGTGTTTGCGGGTACCTACAGGGGTTATACCTAGCAATGGCGTTGCTGGGTCAGAAGCTATGAGCATCTTCTCTATCAGCAAGTTGAACCAAAGTATCCTAAAATGGGTGTAGTAATTTACACACCCACCAGTGGCACATGAGTGTGCCTGTTCTTCCACATTCTTACCAACGCTTGCCATGTAAGATGTTTTCATTTGCACCAGTTGGGTTGGTGTGTAATGGTATTGTTGTTGTTTAAACTTGCTTTATAAGTGGCTTCCTCTTTTGGATGAAATGATTCCTAGAATGACTATGTCTGTGCTTTTTTCCTTTCTGGTTTTTTTTTTTTTTCAGCTTTTTTATAGATCAGAGGTCAAGAATTCCTAATTCTGGAGAAATTCTCAGTCTTTTTCCTGACCTGAATTACCTGCTTCTTGGTAGAGAGGGTTCAAACACACTGGTATTTAGGCATTTATCAGGCTATTGTCATTTATATTTTTTTCTTCAAAGTACTGTATTAAGTCCTTAGTAAGGAATAAAGACTGTGTATATAAATAAACTATCTCTGCAACACAAAGGATTTATATTGATAGTCTCTTATTTTCTTCATCTGTAAAATGGAGCTGATCCTATCTACCTCAGAGTTTGGGGGCCTTCAATTAAATGAGGTAATAAAGTCAATATATTAATTGATATTCTTTTCTGCAAATCAGTCAATGAGTTTTGCATAGTTTAACTTCTAAAATACCTGGTGGTTAATGCCACAAATATTCTCTACTCAACAGAGTGATCAGATAGTTTTACATTTTTTAGCTCTATGAAATTTCTCTGTGAGGCTTCTAAAACCAAAAAATCCACTCTAGTCCACCCTAGCTTGAAAGTCATAGATTTGTATCTCTGAAAGCACATCTGGTGGTGGGGGATGGAATATGTTTTAAGGTTTAAAGGTTGTTTTTACAAAGAAATTTTGGAGTCCCTAAATTTTCAGCTTCTCTCATAATTGGAAAATACGTATTGTATCTTGAGCTCAAATATGTAATATTGAGTTGATAAATGTAATAATGAGTTGATAAATGGGCATCTGGAAGCAGAAGTAAGAAGGTGAGAAAGAGAAGAAGAAAGGGTGAGAGAGGAAGACTGTGGGTTAAAAGAATCAGGGCCTGACGCTAATCTGTATGTGAGCCTGTTTAAACTGTCCAATCCAGAGGACCCATGGTACATTTCTGTTGGCCAAAATCTCTCCCTCAGCAGGGACAATTTCTGCCCTGGCTGACACCACCACCCTCTGCATTAAAGCCTGTGAGTGGCCGAGGTTACAAATGGGAGCTGTTTTACAAAAGACTGAAGGAAACTACCATTCACCAAACCATACAGAGGGCCAGGCTCCATGTTTGTTACATTCTGCCTTCATCATCTCATTCAACCCAAAACAGTGACAGACATTTATTTTTACATCCATTTCAAATAAAAGGAAATTTAAAAAGCACGCCGTCACTTCCAATCAGATTATCTTACTCTCCTCCTAGGAAGATAGATCTGCTTTACCACTCCTCTTGCCTTCGCACTCCAGGCATGGATTTCTTTTCTGTATATCCCCCTGGGCAAGGAAATTATCGAGCTGACTTCTTGTATCATGAAAGCATTACCGTTTATTATTTTCCAGATGTAATGCAGCATCAAATAATGGTTTTCCAAATCACACACAGTTTTTTTCTGTTCTACTCACCCATATGCATATGCACACACAGAGACACACTGATCTATGCCCTTAGGCTGTTTTCTCCCAATGAGAGTCACTGATGTAGGAGAGAGAGGCAGACTCATAAACAAAACAAGAGAAGGAAAAGTATAAAATTGTGTGGTTACCACCCCCCAGTTCCAGAGAAGCAGTAAGAGACTTCTGAACGCTTCCAAGGCAATGGCAGCATGGGGGAAGAAGGAGGTGACACCCACCTTCACCCTGAAGTTGATCCATCTTGAGCACTAGCTCTCAAAGTGCTGTTCCCAGGCCAGCAGCAGCACCTGAGAACTTGTTAGAGATGTCAATTATTGGACCCTACTGTAGGTGCCCTGAATCCAAACGTGAGGGTGGCTCCCCCACAGTCTGTGATCCCATAACCCCCCAAGTGATTCCAATGCACACTCAAGTTTCCAACCACTGGCCTGAAGCCCCATCCAAACGTTTAAATTCTAGAAGTACACAGAGGTTTCATTATGAAGTGTTTTCTATTCAACTCTTCAAAAATGAACCTGTGGACAGGTCCTACATCACATGTTCTCACGGCGTAGCTCCTCAACTTTTTTAAACAAAGACTTCATTTTAATGTAGTTTATATCCTTAGTGTCTCGCGCTGGTCCTAAACCTAATGGGTTGAGTCCAAGAATAAGGACATTGTGAGGATGCCTTCACACATGTATGGGTACACGTATTTGTTTCTCTGTAGGTGGTCAGAGCTTAATGTCTTTATTGACATTTTCTAGGATGATAACATTTGCCTCCAAGATGCCCAGCAGCCCTAGACATTGTCTGGGTCTGGATACTGTACAAGCTCTCAAATACAATCAGTGGGGAACACCCTTTAGCCAACTACGCTACACATATGGCCACTATGGCAGCCAGGTGTGATAAGATGAGTTAAACCCCGTAAGTTTGAATTATAATCATAGAGGGAAGGGGATTCAATATTCCAGCTCCAGTTCTTGGTGTTCCTTGTATTCAGACTTTATATCACTCTAGCAGATGAAAATGCACTCACCTGGCTGGCACGCTTAGCCACTCCCCTGGGACTTTTTCCTCAGGATGTTTTTAAACAGCTTTCAAAACAGAACAGACTGCAGGGGAATTAGGAACATTTTGGGGACCTGTGTATTTTGCTTGGAAGCCTGTAGTTTTCACTGTGAGAAACTAACTTGTTTCTTCTATTAGACTATTTTTTTCTTTATGGTGGCCTCTCTCTATTTTATCCATCTTTGTATACCCCCTAGCATAGCTCCTGCAGGTACAGCCCTTTGGCCTCCCCAAATGAAATTGTTGGGATGGCCTAGAGTTGGGAAGTGTGTTATTTAAGTAGAGTGGCACAGGACTCTGACACAGGCTGGCCATCATAAAGCAGCACATTTTTGGCTGGAAAAAATTCCAAAGAGAAAATAAAGTACAGAAGCACCTTTTCTTACCTATGGGGCCAAACCATGAGTTGAATTGGTATTTTAGAGAAATACCTTTTCTGATCTTATTCTGACCTGTCTGCCTTTCCTGAATTGAAGGAGTTTCAGCAAGCTTGAAAGATGTCACTCTGGAAAAGACCAGCTTTTGCCGTGGGAAAGCCACAGGGAGGCAGCCTTTTTTAACTACTGCGAATTGGTCATTTTCTTCTCTTTCTCTCTCTTTTTGTCTTCAGAGGACATCTTCTTTCCACCTTCTTTCCTCCACACCACTCAACCCTGTTCATTTCTACCTGTTTCATTTGCATATGATCAGTTTGTTATTTATTTATTTATTTATTTTTTTGCCATTGTTGAACCCAAGGTTTTCTCTGCAGTGGGTATTAGATAGTGTCTGACATTATTTGCTTTCATAATAATTTGACAATATTTACATCCAGGATTCTAGCCTGGTTGAATAATGTGCTTTTTGAATACAAGTCAGGTGTCATTTTCTTGGCATTTTGTTCAAAACTGTGTTATTTTTATTTAGTCCAATGTGCACCTTTGTCATTGTTTTGATTGCCTGTTGAGTAGACTGATTCAAGGGTCGGTCACCTCTTTCCTACCTCATCTGAAGTTTGTTGATTTTTTTTTTGTTCTGATCCTATTGCATTGTAGTTTTCAATGTGAGAAATTAACTTGTTTCTTCTATTAGACTATTGTTTTCTTTATGGTGGCCCCTGTATATTTTATCCATCTTTATTTACCCCCAGCATAGCTCCTGTAGGTACAGCAAAGGACCAGTAATTGAATGCACACATAAAAGAATTGATGTTCCACCTTGTTTCCTGAATATGACTGTTCCACTTATTTATTGCTATGTAACCAACTATCTCAACACTTTGAGGCTTAAAATAACAATTTAATTTTTCTCACAATTTTATGGGTCAGAAATTTGGGGAGGACACAGCTGGATAGTTCATCTCCAATCTATGTGATGTTGGGAGGTGAAAGGATCCATTTCCAAGATGGCTCCTTCACTCCCATGGCTGGCCTCTCAGTGTCCCCTGGCCTATCTCTCTCTGCAAGGCATCTCATCCTCCAAGGCCTGTCTGCATAGCTGGGGCTTTATACCACCTCAAAACATTCAGACTGCCTACATGGTAGCTCATATAAGAAGTGTTCTAAGAGGCCAGGTAGAAGCTTAAAAGCTCATGGTGTAGTCTTGGAAGACCAAAGATGGCACTTCAGCCTCCTTCCATTGGTCAATCAAGTCAGTAAGGCCAGTCTAGATTCAAGAAGGTAAGTCACAGAGCATTTGCAACCATCTTTAATCTACTACTACAACAATACTAGTAATAAATGCAGTTAACATTTATAAGTGAGGGGCAAAACCTCAGTCTCCTCTACTATTCAATATAACGAAGTACAAGCTTTAAATATTTTGTCAGTTGTCAGAATGTGTCAGATGGTGTATATTCATCTTTCATTTTGAAAATATACACACTGGGCAGGGTGCAGTGGCTCACGCCTGTAATCCCAGCACTTCGGGAGGCTGAGGTGGGTGGATCACTTGAGGTCAGGAGTTCAAGACCAGGCTGACCAACATGGTGAAGTCCCATCTCTACTAAAAAATACAAAAATGAGCTGGGCATGGTGGCACATGCCTGTAGTCCCAGCTGCTCAGGAGGCTGAGGTGGGAGAAATTGCTTGAACCCAGTAGGTGGAGGTTGCAGGGAGCTGAGATCATACCATTGCACTCCAGCCTGAGTGGCAAGAGACCCTGTCTCAAAAAAAAGAAAGAAGAAAAAATATAGACATCCTAATAATAAATCAAATTTATATTGATGTTTGCAAAGGGGAAAAGTTGGTTATCACTGGTTTAATTTCTCATTTGTCTATAATATTTTTAAAAGATACATCAGTATATATCCACATGTGTGCAGACCACCACTGAGGTGACATAGGTAAAAGTACGCATTGATGCTAAGTGAATCTAAATATCAAACTGAATTTTCATTTCCACCCATAGCTATAGTTAAAATACACTAATTTACATCTCACTCCTTTGAAAAGAGGCGTATAAAGCATGATCCTTGTCTCAAAGGGCTTAGAGTCTAACTGGAGAAGACTAATAATACTCATGAAACTACTCGTCTCAATTGAAGGCATTATAATAAAGTGCTAAAATGTGTGGCCCCTACTTGTGATAAGGTTCAAACTAGTAAATGCAGGAAGACTAGTAGAATTTAAATCACTATTTATGCTTTGGGAGGCTGAGGTGGTAGGATCACCTGAGACCAGGAGCTCAAGACCAGCCTGGACAACATAGCAATATCTTATCTCTACAAAAATGTTTTTTAAAATTAGTGGAGTATGTTGGCACATGCCTGCAGTCTCAGCTACTCAAGAGGCTGAGGCGGGAGGATCACTTGAACCCAGGAGTTTGAGTATGCAGTGAGCTATGATCACACCACTACACTCCAGCCTGGGTGACAGAGCCAATAGTCACTATTTGGCCAATGGGAGTGTAAAGCATATTCCATGCTAGAGCAGCAAAACCAAAGGCACAGCCCTGGAAGGAACACAGGAGCTTTAGGAGATGAGCCTGACTCTTGAGATGGTGTGCGCTGTGGAGAAGCAGATATATAAGGTCATAGAAGTGAGTGGAGACAAAGTATAAGAGGTAACAAGATAGATATTATATTGGTGCAAACATAATTGCAGTTTTTGCCCTTAAAAGTAATGGCAAAAGCCACAATTACATTTGCACCAACATGGATGGATGGATGGATGGATGGATAGAAAGATGGATGGATAGATAGATAGATAGATAGATAGATAGATAGATAAAATAAAAGTTGCTATGGGTGGATGGATAGATAGATGATAGATAAAATAAAAATAAAAGTCGCTATTTGGCAACCACCACAGTCATAATTGTTTTAGTCAAAAAAAAAATTACCAATAGATACTAAGAGGAGTGAACCAAAGTTTAGATATTTGCATATTTGCAATCTCAAAGACTCTGGATATTTACATATCTTGAAGTACCTTGCCGCAAGATACTTACTGTTGATAAAAGGAAATAAATAATTTTATAGTGGAGAAATGTCACAGATACCACCTTCACCAGGTGATCAAATTTAACATACAAATTGAGTATCTTTATCCAAAATGCTTAGGACCAGAAGTGTTTCAACTTTCTGATTTTTTCAGATTTTGAAATATTTGCATTATGTATTTACCCAGTTCAGCATTCCTAATCTGAAAATCCAAAATCTAAAAGACTCTATTGCACATTTCTTTATTCATGTTGGCTCTCAAAAAGTTTTGGATTTTGGAGCATTTCAGATTTTCAGATTAGAGATACTCCACCTGTAGTAATGGGATAAATTGGTATCATGTGCCTCCTGATACAATGCACTAAGAAGGACACAATATCATTGCCATGATATTCTCGCCATAAATATTAAAATCTATGAAGAAACATCAGGCGAATTCAAATTGAAGGACATTCTACAAAATAACTGGCCTATACTTTTGAAAAGTATCAAGATCATGAAAGACAACACCTCAGGAACTGTTCCATATGAGAGGATGCTAAAGAGAAATGATAACTAAATGCAGCTCTGTGAACCTGGATTGGATCCTGGACTAGACAGGGACACCTGAGAGACAACTGGAAAAATTTGAACAAGGCCTGTAGAGTAGATTAGGCTATTGCATCAATGTTAATTTCCTGAATGTGATAACTACACAGTGGTTATATAGAAAATGTATTTTTAGGAAGTACATGCCGAAGTATTAAGAGGTAAAAGGACATTGCATTGTGTCTTCATCTTACTCTCAAGTGTTTTTAAAAAGTTGTCTCCAGGTATAGATAGTATTGAATGATAAGCAAATGTGGTAAAATAGTTAACCTTTGGGGAGTCTCTTGAATGGTGTGGGGGAATTCTTTGCAATATTTTGCTACATTTTTATACATCCAATTTTTTTTTAATTTAAAGGTGTCCCCATTTAAGTATTTCAAGTCCAGATCTGAGCCAGACCACCAAAACTGAGTGAGATTTAGAAAGGCCAATGGGAGAGTAAAGCTTATTCCATGCTAGAGCAGCAAAACCAAAGGTACAGCCCAGGAAGGAGCATGGGAGCTTTAGGAGCTGAGCCTGACTCTTGAGATGGTGTGTGCTGTGGAGAATCAGATATATAAGGTCATGGAAGTGAGTGGAGACAAAGTATAAGAGGTGAAAAGCCTGCAGCAGAGCTGTTATGTTATGCAGAGGACAGATTTTTGTGTAGAGCTAGTAGTCTACCTTTAGTCTGTGGAAAAGGATCTATTAAACAAATTTATAGTATACAAAGATTTTAAACATAATACATACTTACAGAATTAATGTAGGACAGTGGCTTTAGAAGCATCAGATTTTTCAATCATTCGTAAGTTCCAGCCAGCCTATCTATTCACTGAGCAGGACCTCTAAGAAACACAGTTCCTTTTACGTATCAAGTCAAACCCCTTTTCCACAGTAAACCAAACCAATACGGATTTCCTCTGTGATGCTCTTTGATTTTATAAGGACATTTAAGGATTTTTAGAGATGAAACCATGAACATATTTAGACCACTATAATTTGGAGCCATGGGGAAACCACGCTGAGCAGGAAATCTTCTAAGTCCCGGGCTAAGTCTAGCAAAAGTTTTTGATTGTTGTGGAAGACAAAGCTGAATGCAAAGATTCACTGTTACATTTACTTGAATGCTCTAATTGCATCCTCTGGGCATATTGACTTTAATAACATACTTATTTAAAGTAGAAAAAGACCTGTATTGTGATGTCTGTAATTCTTAATAGTGACACTTGCATTTTCTCTTTCCTTTCCCTCTCTGCTTATCCTTTCCCATTCCTGCTATATAAATATTCACTGTTTCTTTAAATCACATTTAGTTAAGAGGGTTTTTTTTCCTGTTTTTTTTTCTCTGTTGCCTTAAGTTGGTAGCAGGTTAATCCTGAATCTCTAATAAATGCAAATGGATTAAAGAAAATCATCAGTTCAAGATTATTTTAACTTCACCAGCATGATTGTTAATATCTTTTTTGTCCCATGGGATATGTAGGATTACATCAATTAAATTGGTCTCTGTAACTGAACACAGTAACCATAAATGTGACTATTGTGCTTTCACCAGCACCCTTTAGGTATTTAATTTGCTTGGCAGTAATAGATTGTCAGAGCAGTAAACGTGAGGCAAGTAATGTAAACGGTATAATGACGGTAATTATCTGAATGGATCGATTGCAGTGTTTTTGCAACGTGATATTGTGGGTAGGAGCGAGGTGTAGATATCCCATATAAATTCCCATTTTCAGCTTTATTTCCATACACGTTTTTTCCAAGACATTTAAAGTAAACAGTGTGAAGTGGCATTTGCAGTTCTCTCCTTTATCTCTCTTCCCATTATCCTTTGTACTGCTGGCTTACTAAAATCAGCAGACTCCACAAAAGGTAAATTTCTCCAAAGAAATCATGACTTTGTAGAATTGGAATTCTAGCATTTTCCTCCGTGATTCATGGTATCCAAATATCTGAACTGGAAATCGCTTTTAGATTGGCAAGTTGGATATCTTTGTTTATTAACTAAGAAATTATAAACCCAGCAATGGTAAGTGACTTGCTAAAAGTAACTCAAGATGGCATTGCCTAATAAGACTGCAACAGAATGGAACTGGAACCGGAGCCTGCTCTTCCTTTTGGTCTGGAGGAGGAACTGAGGGGTTCCATCTCAGCTGCAGAGACGGAAAAGCTTCCATGGGACTGGCCAAAAGCAATCCCTGAAGGGAACAGCAAAGTCAGTTTAGTTTGGTGAAGAATGAAGAGAAGAAACAGTCTGGGAATAACCAATAACTGTGCTTAAAAAGGGCAAACGGATGATCAGCCTGAGCACAGAAGGATCGTGCTGTGTGGCAGATGTCTGTCCATTATGAGACCTGAAAGAATGTGGCAGGATCCCACCTGAGGGACTGGGGTGTTCACAGGTTTGTTAAAACGGATTCAGCCCCAGAGCAACAAGGTCAAAGCCAAGGATCAAAACTGTAACCTGAAGAAGAAACAGTGTTTGAGGAGTTCTGGAATGTGAACTGTGACTGAGTTGAAATGACCTGACCTTGATCAAAATGGCGAGTCACTCTCAAACAGACTTTTCCCGGGAGTTTTCCTCATTTTTGTGCCCTATTCTGGTTCAATCATTTCTCCTAAGTTTCACTGTTGATTAAAGTAACAAACTAGCCTACATTTGAAACTTTTCAAGCACCTGCCAAAGAAGACATTCATATCACCAGGAAACACAAATAAAACCACATATAACCCATGCCTTCTGCATTTTATCAATAACAGAGAACACTTGAATTTCAAATTACTGTAAGTAGAAAAATAAATACCAGATACCCATGTAACTCCTGCTGCCAGCGTGTGTGCCCAGGGAGATGGAAAGCAGAGGGCACCGAGGAAATGAGAAAGCCCAAGGCCAGCACTGCACACAGGTGGACACGTGGCAGATCCAGTGGGCTGTTGGGCAAGGCTGGAAAGTGAGCAGACCCAGGTGGCTGTCTCAGAGAGGCAGCCTGCCGGGAAAGAAGGAGATAAAGGGGAAAGAGGAGGTGCAGTGTGGAGACGTGGTTGTGAAGGGGAAAAGGAAAAGAGGGAATTTCAAAGCAATTTCTTTTGCTACAGAAGCAAAAGAACATAAGACCAACCAGCCATTATCCATTAAGGAGACCAAACCAAAGGTGGGGGCAAAGGTGGAAGAAGCCTGTGTGAAAATGATATACGCTGGCAAAGTAGGAAGTATGCAACTAATAAAATAGCAGGAAAAAAGGAGAGAAAGGAAGAAAGGTGATTGTTGGATATGTAATAGGAGGGAGTCAGAGGACATGGTGGGTGTCGTGTGTGTGTGTGTGTGCGTGTGTGTGTGTGTGTGTGTGTGTGTGTGTGTGTATTTGAGTCAGGGTCTGGTTTTGTCGCCCAGGCTGGAGTACAGTGGCACAATCATAGTTCATGCAGCCTTGACCTCCTGGGGCTCAAGCAATCCTCCCAACTCAACCTCCTTAGTAGCTGGGACTCTATGCATGCACCACCACACCTGGCTAATTTTTATTTTATTTTATTTTTAGTAGAGATGGAGATCTCACTATGTCACCCAGGCCGGTCTCGAACTCCTGGGCTCAAGGGATCCTCCCACCTTGTCCTTCCAAAGTGCTGAGATTATAGGTGTGAGCCTGTAATCACCACACCCGGCCAAAGGACATGATTTTAAAAGTAACAGAGGAAGACAAAAAAGGGATAATGACACTATTAAAGAATCTTCGAGAGGTAGAAAGGAACGAGGCAGGAGAGGGAGGGACACTGCACTCAATATATACCCTTTAATATAGTTTTAACTTTTGGATTCTTGTTAATGTTTTATGTATTCTAAAAAACAAAATGTAATTAAGAAGAGAGGAAATTAAATTTGAATACTATCAGAAACAAATAAACTGAACCGAATTTCAAATGAATAATATAAACACACTAAAAGGGGAGGAGGGGAAAAACCAACTTAGTAACTTTGGAACACAGTATTTTTACTTTATACTTTTGTTCTAAAGAAAAACACAAAACTGAACTTTTCCTAGCACTGGTTTGGGTAGCATACCAATTTTGTACACATGGTAAGATTGAACAAAGGAGTTAAAATAATGCTGAGAGCCTGAGTGCTAACCATACAAAAAGGAAGATACTAATATGAAAAGGAGAAGATACGAAAGAATCCTGTAGGGCTTGGGGTGGGGTGGGGGTGTTGAGCCTGTGCATGTAGGAGTGTGGAAAAATCCTTCCACTGAAAGCGACTAGAAGCAGTGACTCCTTGGTAGCAACTGATACAGGCTAACACCCAGATCTTAGTTCCCAATTATCATTCCCCGAGTAAGAGGAAGTAGAATTCCTTAGAGAAATGCCTGATTTCAGGGATTGAAGCAAGGAAAAAGCAAGATGGTCCTAGAACATCTCTTTTTGCTGAAAAAGAAAGTATTTAAGAAATGATGGGTACATGTCAAAAGGATACAGACACCAGCTTAAAGGGGCTCACCTGCCCAAAGCTGGAGTGATTTGAACATCAAAATTATCAGAATTGATGTTTTCATACTAACAAAAAGGAAAATCACTTACCTATGGAAGAATGTCAACTCATAAATGTAGATAGAAAAATGGAGTTAGAAGTCAGCATATGCAACCAAGGTAATCAATGATTTGGTTAAAAATCATTGATGGTTGCTTAAATAGGTAGGTGAAAGTTTGATGAGCAATAGGATATTTTCATAGCCTCAAAGTATCTCCCCACAAATTACTTATTAATTGCAAGAGGAAAATCAGTAACTTTACAGTGGGGAGATTTGGCAGACCCTACCTTAACCAAGTGATGAAAGTTAACATGTCCAGCAGCAGGTCCCATGGATGTCACGTGGCTGCTATGATGCACTGAGAAGGGCCCAGCATTGCCTGTGCACTGTTTCCACCAAATATGTATGAGGGAGCTCCAGAGAAGCCCAAATTAAGGGATGTTCAACAACATAACTGGCCTCTACTCAGAAAGGAAAAAAAAAAAAAAAAAGAAAGGTAAGGAAGAAGAGGAAGTAAGGGGGAAAAGAAGGGAAGAAGAAAATAAAAAACATAAAAAGACAAACTATTCCAGGCCGGGTGCAATGGCTCATGTCTGTAATCCCAGCACTTTGGGAGGCCGAGGCAGGCAGATCACCTGAGATCAGGAGTTCAAGACCAGCCTGGCCAACGTGGTGAAACCCCATCTCTACTAAAAATACAAAAATTAGCCAGGTGTGGTGGTGGTCACCTGTAATCCCAGCTACTTGGGAGGCTGAGGCAGGAGAATCACTTGAGCCCGAGAGGTGGAGGTCACAGTAAGCCAAGATCGTGCCATTGCTCTCCAGCCTGGGCAACAACAGCAATACTCCATCTCAAAAAAAAATAAATAAATAAAAGGCAAGGTATTCCGGATTAGAGGTTACCTGATGAATGGCAATGACAGTCGAATGCAGTACATGATCACAGGTAGGATTGTATACTGGAAAAAAATTGCTATCAATGACATTATTGGGACAATTGGTGAAACTGGAAGAACTGTAGATCACATTGTGGTACTGTATTTATATTTCCTATATTTCCTGAAATTAACAACTATACTGTGATTGTACAAGACAATGACTTTGTTATGAGGAAACACATATGGAAGTATTTAGGAATAAAATGCATCATGTCTACAAGGTACTTTTCAGGTGCAGAAAAGAAATGGAAAGGAATTGATATGGCAGATGTGGCAAAACGTTAACAATTTGTGAATCTTAGGAAAGGATTTGTGAGGTTCTTAATGCTATTCTTTTTGTTTTTTGATACATAATATTTTCTGTATTTATGGGTCATGTGATATTTTGTTACAGGTATAGAATGTATAATGATTGTGTCAGAGTATTTGAGGCATCCATCAGCTTGAGTATTTATCATTTCTTTTTTCTCTTTTTTTTTTCTGAGATGGAGTCTCACTATCTTCCAGGCTGGAGTGCAGTGGCATAATCTCCACTCACTGCATCCTGCACCTCCCAGATTCAAGTTATTCTCTCACCTCATTCTCCCGAATAGCTGGGATTACAGGGGTGCACCACCAAGCCCGGTTAATTTTTATATTTTTAGTAGAGATGGGGTTTCACCCTGTTGGCCAGGCTGGTCTCAAACTCCTAACCTCTAGTGATGCACCTGCCTCTGCCTCCCAAAGTGCTGGGATTACAGAAGTGAGCCACCAAGCCCAGCCTATCATTTCTATGTGTTAGTAACACTTCATGTTCTCTCTTCTAGCTACTTTGAAATATTCAATACGTTGTTGTTAGCTATAGTCACCCTACTCTGCTGTCAAAAAATAGAACTTACACCTTTTATTTAACTATATATTTTATCTAACTTATATCTGTAACCATTGACCAATGTCTCTTCATCCCCTCTCGCACCTACCCCAAATCCCAGCCTCTAGTATCTATCATTTTATTCTCTACCGTTATGACATCCACATTTTTAGCTCCTGTATATGAGTGAGAACATGCAATATTTGTCTTTGTGTGCATAGATTATTTCACTTAACATGACTTCTAGATCTCTCCATGTTGCTGCAAATGATATTATTTCATTCCTTTTTATGGCCAAATAGTATTTCATTGTGTATACGTACCATAATCCATTCATCCATTGATATAAGTTTGAAATTATTTCCAAATAAAAGGTTTAGAAAAACGGATGGGAAAAAACTATGAAGTTAAAATGTTGATCTGTGTACCACCTAAAAATCATACCATAATTTTGAAAATACTGATTTAGATTACTATACCCCTACTTCCAAATGTCAAGGAGGATTTTAGAGAAGGGGCAGGTAGAGCCAAGATTGCTTGGGGGCTTAGAGCGGGTGGTCATTGTCATAGCCCTGGGAAGGGTTCACTGGCACAGTTGAAGATTCAGACAGGAACCTGCAGTGGAACCAGGTCACCTGAGGTGGAGGGCAGCTTCATATCAGCATTTCACGCTCCTTCTAAAACCTAATAAGCTTCCAGTGATTACTTTTCTTTCCCCTTACTATTCTACATGTCAACCTAGTAACCATATTCAACCACATATCCACATGGCTCTAAGGAGCGAGAAAGCAGTAATATTACAAGAGTGTGGGGAAGGGGATGCTTAAGTATAGTTCAAGTCTTACATTTCTCATTATCTTATGTACATAAGTCATTGACTAACAATGAAAGTAACATATTTAGTTTGCATTTGGAATTATGCTTTCATGACTTTATGTGAGATTCTTTTCTGTGGCCTAAACAAATATAAGTCTGTGAGTCTGTGATGGGCCTTAATGAAGTGGATTAAGGCATTTCTCCCATTTACATTTTCATAGAATAAAATAAACATTGTAATCTTTTTACGGAACACTCTCACATCAAACCATGATTTGATTTTCTACCTGTTCAGAATATCAAGTTTTGCATTTCTTTAAGTTCTCATGTATTTTAGTGAGCAAGTTGGTAAGACAGAAGTCATCCCTGCGATATTTATAATAGTACTTAGAGTGAACTTGTCATAGGTACTTCTAAAAGATTGTTTTGGATCACGAGGAGATATATTTAGTAACTGTATGGAATAAGTTGTCACATAACACAACATTTCATTGATTTATTTGTGTTATTTTTGTATCTTACTGCAGGCAGAGAATTCAGCGTTGGCTTTGGAGAATGAAAATCAAAGGGAACAATATGAGCGATGTCTTGATGAGGTAAGGGGGATGGAGAGGCTCCTGATCCAAGGCTGGACTAGTTAGGATTCCCTTAATCTGATCTCAAAATGTGTGTGTGCTACCAGTATCCACAAAACATCAGCATTTTCTCCTCCAAAGAAATGTAGTAAACATGTAGCCATTGAAAAGGAAGTGTGTGTGTGGGCGGTGTGTGTGTGTGTATGTGTGTGTGTGTGTGTGTGTGTGTGTGTGTGTATCTGCCCCCCTCCCTCCCTAATTCCTTATCCAGGCATCTGTATATTCCTTTTGGTTGTTGTTTCATATTCTTGGGCCACAGTTTACTGTATGATAAATTATTTCAGTCCAATAAGTGTGATCCCTTCCAATGAATGAGAAGAACCATGTCGGGGCATGCTGCATCTCCAGTTGGATACCATTTCTGAAAAAGCAAATCCTTAATAGAGTGGGTGGGGATGATGTTCACAGTTGGCAACCAGAGGGAAAAAAATCAGTAGATTCAGAACAAGACAAGAAGAGAAAGAGAAATGAGGAAGAAAATTGGAGCAGAATGGAAGAAGACAGGGCTATACGCATGAGTAAACTGGATAAATATTACGTGATGATAATGAAGAGATGATGGCAAAGATAATGGGCATTTGAGAGTTTCTGGGAGGTGAGGAGAAAACAGACATGCGCTCAGAGCCCTCGTCCTCCCCTGCTGTCACCTCATACCATCAGGGCTCACACCAATCACCGACGCATCCTGTCTCTCCCTGCCACGATTGGCCATTCGCTCCCTGACAAGTTCTCACCTAGGACCTGTCAGTGATTGCAGTTGTTATTTAAATGAAATCACTTCTTTAGTCATCTGTCCAGCACCTTAAAACTTTATTGTGTTCTGAGTAATTCAGTTTGAGATTTGTTACAATGTACCTGATGCAGATTTTAGAAAGAAAAGAAGAACTGCATTTCGTCTGGTTCCAGTACCTTTCCAGTGGGAACTGCCAATATATCGTCAGTCTTTTTCTCCCTACTATCCATGAGGGAAATCTCTTCTAACAAACTCCTCTTGATATTTCTTACCCTCTCCATTCCCCTGTCCTCCAATGCACTGTCTCAGAAGTCAATGGGATGATCTATAAGGAACACATGCTCAGCTCCCAGCAGTAACGCCGTATATAACTCTTGTTCCCTTCAAACTGGAAGCAGTCTCTCTCCTCTGAGGTCCAGTAGTCCTTGGAGTCTCCCTGCACCAATGGTTTTAAAAATGTGATCCCTGGACCAGCAGCGTCAGCCTCCCCTGGGGCCTCATTAGGAATGCAGATTCTCAGGACCCACGACAGACCTACAGAATCAGAGACTCTGGGGTAGGGCTCAGCGACCTATGTGTCAACAAGCCCTCCCGATGATGCTGGTGCACTTGATAGTTTGAGACACTGTCATCATCATACCACTTTGTATTGGTTACTTGTATGTGGTTGAAGAACTCTCAAAATGTCCTCAGAAAATTATTTGTTTAATATTAGATATGTTAATTGTTTAATATTCCCAACCACATACACTGGTTACTCAAGCAAAATGGTATTTGCGATTCTCTGCCCTGTCAGGACCTTAAAAAACCAGAATAATCTTGACAATGTCCAAAGTTAAACACTAAAATTAGTTGACTCTGACATGGCTCAGAGTCTAGTGAGGCCAGTTCAGCAGCCCTCACTGCTCCCCGGGCTCGTGGTCCAGTCAAAGTTTAGGGCAAGAAAGACCAAATAGATCCAAGGATATTTAAAGGAACATACAGTGCCTTTGGGTCATATGTATTGATTAGCAAAGTTTCACTTTAACCTCCTGCACAGAAATTTCTGCTGAGATTTTATCTGTATTTAGAAGTCAGATTTATGTGACTCACACCACAGAAACTTTGTCCCAGTTCTCCCATAGGTCAACCCTCCCTGTCAATCAAAACACTCACATTTCTTTATGGAAACTCATAGTCTGTATTTTGTGTGTTTCCCATGCCTGCATTCCGTACGTTTCATCAGAATGTGGGGGACAAAAATATAAGTTATCCACAAAATCATTTCATATAAAGTTTCCACTGAAGACAGACTTTTTAGAGGGCGTGTTCCTCTGTTATTAGTTGCAAAAATTAACTGTTGCCAAAGAGGTGATTCACGACAAAGAACTGCCTCTAAGCAATACGCATATTTTGTATTCATGAATACTGACCCCTGATTACACATGCAGGTTGTTTTATAACTAATTACATGAGGGTAGATAATCCATTTCCACACATTGTAAGAGAACACTCTCAATGGGGTAGTTGAATGTAGTAATAATGCCAACTGGAAATTCTTTTCAAGGTTTTTTATGCTAATTAAACAAACTAACAAGGTAAGGCCTCATGTAAGTTTTTTCCTTGCTAGTGGGTGTCATCAAACATACACAGGTGGATAAATGTAAATTTAAAATGTTTTTCAGACAGGCACAGTGGCTTATATCTACAATCCTACCACTTTGGGAGGCTGAGGCAGGAGGATTACTTGAGCCCAGAAGTTTAAGACCAGTCTGGGCAACACAGGGAGACTGTCTCTACAAAATTAAAAAAAAAAAATCATAAAACCTAGGCGAATGTAGTGGCACGTACCTGTAGACACAGCTATTTGGGAGGCTGAGGTAGTAGGATCTCTTGGGCCCAGGAGGTCGAGGCTGCAGTGAGCCATAATCCTGCCACTGCATTCCAGCCTGGGTGAAAGAGTGAAACCCCATCTCAAATAAATAAACAAAATGTTCTTCAATCCTTTTTGCACTGATGGTTATTTTCTGGGAAATGAGGAACATATTGAGGATTTGGGGAAAACACTTGAGAATCTGTGTTCCAATAGAAGAGCACATTTATTCAGAAGGTAACAGACTCACATTCCTAGATACACACACACACATACACCCTGGCTTGCTAGGCATGCACATCCACAAGTGCACACACCTACAAATGCATGCGCACACACCTGTATACAAACAGGTGTGCATGCATACACTTCATCCTCACCGCTACTGCTCCCTATCTCATCTCTCAGCCTTGCAGTACAAAGGAAAAAACAAGAATTAATCTTAGAGTTTGGAGGTTTGCATGTTAGAATCAAGTTTCTTAGTCTAGCTATTTGACAGACACTTAGTGGTGAGCAATGACTTGCTATTTATTCACAGTATTGCCTTGGCCACAGTTTCTTTCATACCTACTATTCCCATGTAAAGAAGTAAAATAAGTAAAATAACATCCAAAACCACTGCATTGCACTTCAATGGATTCCGTTGTATCCTGCAAACCTTTACTGGATGTCAGCCTCACCCAGGCCCTGAGAGTTCACGGCACTCCCAGCATGGCAGGAGAAGTGCAAGGGATGGACAGTCATAGAGTAGGGAGGTGAGAGAAAGTCACAGAGCAAATGAGCTGCACTGAGGACTTTGGAAACACAGGATGCAGTCACCAGAGGGCAGGAGGAGCAGCAGGTAGGTGAGCAGAGGAGGGGGCAGAATTGGAAAGGGTATCTTCAGCAGAAGAAGCTGCAGCAGGTGAGGTCTCAGATCCAGAACAGCAAGTGCTTCTCCTCCGTACCTGCTTGGTGGACTTACCTGGGGACCTTTAAAAATACTGCTGGCTGTGTCACACCTCAGAGATTCCCATCTGACTCTGCTCTTGGGTGGAGCCTGGGCTTTCTGTTTTTTTAAAGCACCACAGGAGATTATAATATTCACCTGGGGTTAAGAACACCACAATTAGATTATCTGAATGCTGTGCTGTAGAGAGCATTTTCAGAAATTTTCAGTAGAAGGATGAAAGCTCCCTCCACCAAGTTTAGATACAGTAACAGAAGAGCACAGACCCATGTGGAAGTTTTAAAGTACTTCTGATTCCACAACAATGTCTGAGATAATATAAAGCTACAGGCAGTAAAATAAAATACAATAAACCATATCCCAGTGTTTCTCAAGGTGTGTTTCTGGGAGCCCTTTGCATCACAAAGATGTGTGGTGGTTGCTAAAATTGCATATCCTTAGACCTCATTCAGACCTTCCCAATCAGTATGCAGGGACAGGAAATTGGCAATTTTCACAAACATTCCAGGAGGAGCTTCTGCACGAAAAGTTGGAGAAACTGCTTCTTCCTCTCCAATCAGAGCTGGGCCCTTACAGTCAGTGACGACGGTGGAGTTGAGTTATTTTCCAACCTCTACACTTCAGAGTGCAAGGACATTGAAAACTAGGCCTTTGGATGTAGTTCAGAAATAGACAAAAACAGAATTTTAAGTAAGGGTGGAAGTAGGTTGCTGAGACTATTTCTCACCTGTCTCTCTGATCCACATGCTACATGCCTAGCCTAGACTGTAGAATCATTCCCAGGACACTCTCAGGCATATCCTATGGCTGGGCCCTACGTCATCTTTAAAATCAAGGTTTTGGCCGGGCATGGTGGCTCACGCCTGTAATCCCAACACTTTGGGAGGCCAAGGCGGGTGGATCACAAGGTCAGGAGTGCGAGACCAGCCTAGCCAACATAGTGAAACCTCATCTCTACTAAAAATACAGAAAATTAGCCAGGCATGGTGGTGGGAGCCTGTAGGCCTAGCTACTTGGGAGGCTGAAGCAGGAGAATCACTTGAACTCGGGAGGTGAAGGTCGCAGTGAGCTGAGATTGCGCCACTGCACTCCAGCCTGGGTGACAGAGCAAGACTCCATCTCAAAAAAAAAAAAAAAAAAACAAGGTCTTGATAGAAATGGAAGACGATCGTACTTGTCACTTTCATATGTTCAAAATACTCATTTCTTGGAAATTACAGATGATCTACTCCTTGTTTGCTCCAGATTCTATCGCCCTGGAGGCAGTCCCTGTATTTGTTTCCTCATTATTTCTGCAGGACCCAGCAGATTCCCGGCCCACACTAGGTGCCTAATGCATATTTGTTGAATGACTAAATGAATGAATGGACAGTATCAGCAGGAAATTAATTTTCAAATTAGTGTTTCCCCAAATCCCACATATATATTTAGACTAATTTCTTCAGTTATCTCTTCAGAGATGAGCACTCATTTATTATGCACTAACCCAAGTAATAATCCCAAGATTAATCAGCTGAAAAAAATAGTGGACCCACTTCAAATAGTCTGATTTGAATTAGAAGAGAACTTTATGGGCTTTGGATTAGGCAGACTAGGGTTCACTGTTCACCCTTTTCCAATGTTGTATGGGGCTGTGTATTTACCTCTTCGAGTTTCTTTCTTGTTTCTGTCTTACAGGATTGTTTCACAAAGTAAATGAATAATACAGATGCTTAGTGACTTACATTTATACATGTATATTATGTGGACACACACACAAACACACGCACACATATACATACCCCTCATGCCTTTCCAAGTAGAATCCCTTATTCTTAAAACATTTTTTCGGCTGGGCGCCGTGGCTCACGCCTGTAATCCCAGCTCTTTGGGAGGCCGAGGCAGGCGGATCATGAGGTCAGGAGATCGAGACCATCCTGGCTGATATGGTGAAACCCCGTCTCCACTAAAAATACAAAAAAATAAATAAAATGAGCCGGGCATGGTGATGGGCGCCTGTAGTCCCAGCTACTCCAGAGGCTGAGGCAGGAGAATGGCGTGAACCCGGGAGGCAGAGCTTGCAGTGAGGCGAGATTGTGCTACTGCACTCCAGCCTGTGTGACAAAGTGAGACTCTGTCTCAAAATAATAAAATAAAATAAAATAATTTTTTCTTAACTGCTTACCTGAACATGCATTATATTTTCCGAAGTTCAACTGGCCTGATTCACATTTAGGGGTGACGGCTTTATATCAAGTCCTGTCCTAGGTGGTTTCACTGATTATGTCTATCATCTCGTGCCCTTTTCACAACTTTAGAGGTAGGCAGCTCCCCTATTTTATGGCTGAGAAAAGTCAGATTTCTCTCCTATCCCCTGCGCACGTCAGTGTATGAAGTTAACATAGGCACTGTTTTAACCCAAGTCCATATTCTCCATGCTTTCTCCTAGCTGCCTCAGTGCAATCAACCAAGATCAGAAGCATAGAACACCTCTCCAAAGCACATTTTCAAAAACACATACTTTTTCTGATGAGATTTTTCAGTTACTTTGTTGACATGACAGTGGCTTTTCATGGTGAAATAGCTCATGAAGGTATGAAAGCAAGCCCACTAGCCAGGAGAGGACTGTCAAAGTATAGAGCATGGAGATCCTGGCTCCCCACGCCCATAAACCTGGAAGCTTCTCCACCCTCCACCCCAGCCCTTGGCTGAGAATTGGCTCCCTCTCTGAATAAACTGCTTAGTGTGGCTTCTTATTCAGCTTCAAGGACTGTTTTTCAATAAAATAATAGAGAACTCCATAGCCCCAGCTTTTCCTCCCTCTGCTCGCCCACTTCCAAGAGAGTGCATGGAGGAATCACGAGCCCTGGAAGTTTTTCAGGGAAGAAGAGCAAAGTTTTGTGTGAGTAGAAGATCAGCCATGTGTTAGAGGAGCTAGATTGTCTGAGAAAATTCTTACTGAGAAGGAAACACGAGATGTACTCAGGCGCTCTCCTTGGCATTCCTGTCTCGCCTGCAGCCCTGCTCCATCTCCTAGGAGCAAAGGGGAGAGGCCTCCATGGACAGCCTAAGGGAGGCTGTACTACAAGCTAGTGGCTTAAGGACTGCCAGCTTTGTTTTTCCAGTGTGCTTCAAGTCCCTTGCAGCCTAGCCCAGCTGCTGCCCTTTCTCTGGAGAGGAAAGCTGGCAGATGACATTGGAAGTGATTTGTTCTCACTAGCTGGGCCTATGGGTGTGTGATTATTTGCAACCCAAATGTTTAGGGCATAATGCTAGGTTGAGGGCAGGGACGCATTCCAGGCATCATCTTTTGAGCCTAGTAGAGGTTGCAGGCACAAACTCCAAACAGCTGTCCTATTTATGCATCAGGGAAGTTAGCTGTTAAAAGCGATAACAAAACCTCAGACACTGTCGTTATAGACAGTATGGAGGAAAGCATGTGTATAATCTGCCTGATCTTTTTCAAAGAAGCAGTGAGTCCTTCTGGGTAATATAACCTCATGTCAGTAGGTAAAGAAATAAGGCATTCGTGTATCTTTGTTCAGTTTTCAAGAGGAGCAAACAATTTTCCAAAGTACATGCCAGAAGGAACTGTGTTAGATATAGAGTCTCTAAGCCTATAGGGCAACTGCTTGGATTGTGAGATATAACATATTTCCTCCTGTGGGCTGTTAGAGTTAGGATATTAGTCCGTGTCTCCTGATAAATCATGGATAGAGCTATTTTATGTGACCACCGTTACCAGAATGGTTTCAGTGAGAGACCAACTGGGAGAAAGAAAAGAAAATATTGATATTGGGCAGTTTTATGAGAATGTAAATCAAATCCAAAGTTTGAGATCCAAAAGAAGTAAATTATTTATAGCATGAATTAACTTTGGTACCTTGTTCCTGATTCAACCTGCATGAATAGTTCAATTCTTCTGTTTTGTTTTGTTTTGTTTATTTGCCAACAATAAAATAGATGATATGTAGTTTGACTTTGAATTCTCAGTTACTTATGAGTTGGAATGAATGCTGGAAAACTGACTTTCACTATTATGCTATTGGTCAATTTGTATGGGTTGGATAACATTTATCACTGTTGTGATCACATATAAATAAAGTGATAAAGGAACATATGGCCTCAGTTAATGAAAGTATAGTTTATTTTGGTCTGTGGTAGTTCTGTAACTTGTGCTTCACTCAAAAACAATACCTAAGAAAACATTTTATTTAAAATCATAGTTTCAATGAAGAGGCTTTCTTTTTTACTTAATGTCTGCAATGTAACTTTGAAAAGACTTCTGATGGGAAAAAAAATCCTTCTTGTGCATATAATTTAACTAATCAATTACAGATAATCTGATTTTAGTCTTTTACTGCTTGTGGTGTGATTGCCTTCTAATCAAAAGTTGATGACAGCCTGTGTTTTAATTTTCTATGAGACTTACTGGTAGCCAGCTGTTGTGAAGGATGTACTATTTGTCAGTATTGAGTCAAAAAACAATTAAGCTCCATGGAAACGTTCTTACTATAATCTGTTCGACTATACTAGATAGAGAAAGAAGCACAAATAGTTGGGCACCACCAAAAACAAATATGTTACCAAGAGAAAAATAACACGAAAGTGTCCCTCAGTCTCCCGTTGACTATAAGAATTACCATGATGATTAGATGTTTGTCACACTGTGTTATAATTGTGTTTTTTGCCAACTCACTGCCAGGTATGAGTCTTTGAAGTCAAGGACCATGGCCCAATCATCTAGCTTTGCAAGTAGATACTCAGAAAATTTATATTGGATAAATGAAGGAAGAAATGAATGAACCAGAGTGCCTTATATCTAGGATATTTAAGTATTCTGATTTAGTCTTTCATGCTGTCAATTTCAGTTATCACATTAAATGTTTACAGTTTATGTATTAGCTGAAAAATACCACCTAGTTCACCTGTCCACCTTAATTTTATCAACGGTAGCCATGTAGCTACATAGCTTCAAGGTAATAGTGAAATTTAGTAGGTGA